>NC_049253.1:6771365-7093448 GCF_011100685.1 Canis lupus familiaris
AGTCAATCCTTTGGGTGTTTCCTTTGCTAATAACACACTACAGCTGCCAAGGGAATCATCTTCACGTTTGAGGCATGTGTCTTCAGAAGAAGGGTCCAGGGTGGCCTCCTTCAGCAAATGCTCCGCTGAGGGCTCTGTGCCTTTAGTGACCACAGCACCTTGCTCTTCAAAACCATCGGTGATGTCTTTGACTGAGGGATGTCCTTTTTCTGAATGAACTGCTGCTGGTGTTTCTACCTTGGTAGTTTCACTTACTTCCCCAACTTGCTCCTCACTTTTCTTTGGTGAGAACGAAAGGCTTTCTGGGCTTGTCTCAGGCGTCTCCGCTAGGCCCTCATGCTTATAGCTTTCTTCCGAACTAATCTGAGGGGTCCCTTCCATCAGGCTGCCACACGGAGAACCTGGCACCCCTTCAGGTTTCAGGCTCTCAGGACTGCCATCCAAAGCACCATTTTGTAAAGACAGAGCCGGAAGAAATTCATCTTTCATGTAATCTAGTGGAAAGGTTGTGTTGAAAGGACTAGTGAGTACTTGATCTAAATGGAGCTGTACTTCTTCCGTCTTCTCACTCATTCGGAATTGTTGGTATTTGTCATTGTCTTCCAATTCTTGCTTAATGACATCAGAAAAGTCAGTGGAGGTTTTCCTATCTGGGCTGATCTGAAGATCCATGTCTCCCTGTTCATCAGCCAGCTTTTCTTTGGGAACTTCATTTTCTTTATGGCTTTCTTCTTCTGGTGCTGACTGAACAGGTTCAGGTGTTTTGTGGCTAAGAGCTTTCTCCTTTTCTACAACTACATCTTCCCTCTTAAACCCTACGGAAGAAGCACGGACTGCTCTCTTGGATTCAGAAACTCCTGTTACCACAAATCTCTGGCTTCGTTTGATGGTCTGACTCTCTGTTTTCTGTGTCTCTCTCTGGTTAGCACCCTTTTCTTTTTCTACTCGAGCTTTGCCTTTTTCTTGTGGCTGCTTCTGTTTTGCTGATTTGTGCTCAAAGAGTCCAGTCTTATGTTTGGATGGGTCCTGACCTGACTGGAAAGCTTTCATCAACTCCCGAACAGACATTGTCTCTTCGATTCTTTCTGTTTTTGAGGTGGGGGATACAGGGGGCTGCTTTTCCGTTTTCCCAGAAGGCGACACAGGCAAGTGCTTGTCAGTTTTCCCAGAGGTTGATACAGGTGGATGCTTTTCTAGTCGTCCAGCTGGTGACACAGGCAAACGTTTTTCTGTTCTCCCAGGTGAAACTGGTGCATGTTTCTCCACTCTCCCAGAAGGTGATACAGGTGGGCGTTTGTCCATTTTACCTGAAGGTGAAACAGGTGGGTGTCTTTCTGTTTTTGTAGATGACACAGGGGAGTGCCTTTCAGTTTTTGTCGAGGGTGATACCGGTGAGTGTTTCTCAGTCTTACTTGATGATGACACGGGGGAGTGCCTTTCAATTTTCGCAGAGGGTGACACAGGCGAGTGTTTCTCAGTTTTACTTGATGGTGATATGGGAGGGTGCCTTTCAGTTTTTGTAGAGGAGGAAAGAGAAGAGTGTCGTTCTGTTTTAGAGGAGGGTGACGCCGGTACGTGCCTCTCTGACTTCAGAGAGGGTGATGCAGCTGGATGCGTCCTGTGGGTTATCTTTTTCGGCACATCCTCTTTGCCTTTGACTCTGACGGGCAACTTGCTTCGACCTTTCTGTTCATCTTCCACTCGTTTCTGAAGGGCCTTAACTTTGTCCTTTATGGAACCGATGGGAGTTTCTTCTATCAAAGGTGAAGTGGCCTTTACAGTGGGAAGAGGCTCAGGGGCTAAACCTGCATCTTCCTCTAATGACTCTTCTGAACTACATTTTTTAAGTTCACTTTTTTCTGCACTACCTTGTACGCTTTCCTCTTTTTGTTTCTGTTTTTCCTTTAATTTCCTTCTCACTGGCT
This sequence comes from Canis lupus familiaris, assembly GCF_011100685.1. Lineage (NCBI taxonomy): Eukaryota > Metazoa > Chordata > Mammalia > Carnivora > Canidae > Canis > Canis lupus. The sequence goes on from NC_049253.1 coordinate 6,773,291, forward strand.
TCTTTATTCCCAGGCTTGGTTTCTGTTGTTTCTGTGCACTCTGTGTCTCTGGGGGTGCATCTTTCCCTTCATTTTCAGAGCTCCTGCCAATAGGCGGAGCCTCACGCTTCTCCCCTGCTCTCTCTTGAGCTGTCTGCAGGTGCTTTTCATGAGGAGACACATAGGACTTTAGATCCTCAGTAAGGTAGTTCACTAGCCCAGCTGAGTCTTTCTCTACTTTGACGTTGCTCTCCTTATCTAGTCTAACCTCTACGCACGGGTATTCGGTGACTTCTAAAGGTGCTTTTAGCTTAGCCTCCTCTATTTCCTCATCACTGACAATCACCCACTCCTCTTCCACTAACTCTCTCTCCAGCTGAGACCTTGGCATACTGCCTTCATCTCTCGCGCAGGTTCCACTTCTCAGGATTTCATTCACTTTCTCTAAGTCCTCTTTAACTCTTTCAACAATTTCAAAAGGCTCTCCTGGCTCTTCCTCAGCAGCCTTCACCAGCTCCTTCACTTTGATAGAACCTGCCCTATCAGACACATCTGTGGTCAAGATGGCGGTCATTTTGATCAAATCTTGTTTCATCTCAGAAACTTCAGAGAGCAAGTCCGGACTGGCTAGGACAGGAACTTCATTAACCAGGTGACTTTTCAGGACAGATGTTTCTGTAGACTCTGTCTCATCATCTTTGATGTGAATGAAAAACATTGAAAGTAAAATGGAAATCAAAAAATATATCGGCAAATGTAATCAGGACTGAAACGACACAGTGTCTTTTCCTGTTGTGGCGGGAGGGACAACAGAATGGGCTGGGAATGGTGGATCCACAAGGTCTCAGGATACAAAAGCAAAGCAAGGCTAACGGAAAAAAAAAAAAAAGAACCAAAACTGAAAAGGAAAAATGAGCAGGAAATAACTTGCTTAATTTTCTCACTTGTAGCACATCCACACATACAACAAAGCTATAACAAATAGCCAAGACAGACAGACACACACACACACACACATCACAGATCAAAACAAAGAACGGACGCAGTGAAATTACACAGAAGTATCTCAAGATTGTTCAGATGTTACAGATCGATGTTGAAAAAAATATAAACATGGGAAAAAAAAAGGAAAAAAGCATTAGAAATTGCAGAAAGTTGATTTCCTCTAGGAGAAAGCCAGTAGTAGCAAACTCAGAATGCCTTCTAATGATATATATATGTTTTTTAATCATATGAAAATCCAGAATTCAGTATGTTTTGTTCTGTCAATTTACAATGACACATAAAAGATGTCTGAATCAGCTGCAAACCGGCATTTCATCTAAGGGAAATTCACACCTAACAATGAAACGAATGGTCTTGTGCTAAGAGGCATGGTCCTTTCCTTGGAGCAACCTCCTGGTTTAGACACAAAATGGACAGACCAAGGAGGGAAATAAAGGAAAGGAAAGAAAAAAATAACAAAATAACAACTGTGATTAAACTTATTATGTGAGTCCAAAGTTAAAATGTGATGCATGGCAATCCAAATCAGAGACAGTCACACGGGACACACGCACAATTTATGTAAGCCAAGTTATTTCCATGCAAAGCAAAGGTGGAGGAAAACTGGTGGGAGAGATGGCTTTGCTGAAATGCATGGGTAGGAGGATGGTTAAGAAATTAGAACAAGTATGTAAAACATTACTGTGGTGAAGCATATTTATTTCCCTACAAGTCTGTACATAGGTGCTGAATGTAATATATTTGAGGAATAGGTAGTGGGGACCTGCACCCATTCAAAGCAAAAAGGAAAACACTGCGTCACACTCTTTTAGGATTTGCTCTTGAAAAGAATTAGGAAAGAGTCCCTTCAATAGAGCCCTTCTTTAGAGATTATCTCATACCTAGATGATTATTTAAGGATGGTCTTTAGACTTAAAAAACAAACAAACACAAGTCTATGTTTAAACTTTAAAAAATATTCACAACACTTAGGAGTCATTCAGAAGAATCTGTGGCATTATAGAAATATAGTAACCTTTTCCCTTTCCTTTTTAAATGATTGAGCCAGCTGGATGTATTACACTTCAATTTCTACTATCTGGTATTCAAGAAATAAAGGAAAGGGTGATTTAAATAACATAGTAGTCCCGAAGAAGAAAATGGGATAATAAAATCTCTTTTTTAAAAAAGGAATGAAGGCAATGATAATGTCACTTTTTAAGCAAAGAAAGTGTCTTTTCCTGAGAGAACTGTCATTTGTTGAGGAGATAAACTCTGTGACTATGCATATATAAAGATATGTTAAAATGGTTTATATCAATGCAAATTTGTTCATGTACAAACCAATGAAAACACCCAGAATTTCAAATAATCTAGTCCTGAATGATGATTTAACATAAGAGCAAAGAGACTCTCAATTAAAAGCATTCTATGGGTGCCTGGGTGGCTCAGGCCATTAAGCCATTGCCTTCAGCTCAGGTCATGCATGATCCTGGAGTCCTGGGATAGAGCCCTGCATTCAAATAAATAAATAAAATCTTTTTTTAAGAAAAGCATTTCAATAACAGTAATTTACATTGTACTAGGTCTTAAAATAAAAAAAAAAAAAAAAGCCCCAGATCATTGCCCAGAACCAGATGGCCATATCAAACATGGTTCTAAGTTTTCTCCTTTTAAGAATAGTACCCTGAAATGCAGGGACTCAAAATGAATTTTTAAATGAATAAGCAATAAAAATTAGTATTTTTTCCTTAAACTATCTGGGGGCATAAAAGCAAGAAAGAAACCTGAAAAATTCAACTTCTTCCACACAAGAAGCCAGAGTCACCAGAAACAGGCCCCAAAACTAAAATGTTAATGAATTGTTACAAACCCAAAATGAGTTCTAAGATAGATCTCTTAAGGTCTGTAAAAACCAGTTCTCTCTGTACAAAATTATGTGTGGGATTTGCATCATTATTTAAAATTAGCCCTATAATGGCACAATGTTGTGATTAATAATTTCATCCAGGAGGTTTTGATTTTTGTATTCTTGGTTCTTACTTTTTTCAAAAAGTTTCACAAAAATCCGTTAGACCTCAACCCGAAAGAAGTCAGTTATACTTCACCACAGTAAGAGGTGCTAAGGGGTGGGGGTGGGGAAAGGGTTGGCTTTAGCTGAGAACTATTAAGACAGTATCATTTTTGCAAGTGTAGCCTGCAAAAATAATGAGCTCTCTCCCCAAGTCAGTGTTGCTTGATATCAAAAAGTGATACTGTCATGTCAGTGCTTTAAAAAAAAAAGAGATGACAATGTTATGCTAACAAATGGACAAAAACAGTAGGGTGGGTTTCTAAACAAGCATAACAGCAATAGCAGGATTAACAGGGGTATCAAAAGAAAGTGAATGCTTAGATGAATAATCATTGCATTTTACTGCTAATTAGCTCACAAATTAGGTATTTTTGTAATTTAACTGGCCAAGCTGCTTTTCTAAGTAGACATTAATGATTAATAAGGACAATATAAAAACATAATTATTACAGTGGTTAGTAATGGCAACTAGCTGCATCTTAATTCATGCTTCTCTTTATTGTAGCCAGCTTTCAAAAAAACTCAATTTTATTTAAAATCTTACTTTTTTCTGATGTCATATCGATCTGAAAGAAAACATACATAAATTGAATGGTTACAAACTGTGTCTTGTTTCACAGCCCCTGATGTGCAAATAAGCTCCTATTCATAATCACACCCACAGGGAGATACCAGAAGCTAGAGGAAGGTCAGGGATAATTTGCTACAGTTCTTCCTGAGAATCTCCTTGATTCTTATCCTAACTTGGAAAAAAAATCTTTCTAGACGTTATAGGTGGAAAGTACTTTTTAATATGTTATTTCTAGGAAGATATGATCCAGGGTGCGTTTGATGTTAGAAATATTTATTTAGGGAAAAGCCAGGAAAATAGTTAAGTGGAAGTTAAACAGTGTCAATTTAGTGGAGAAAAAGAAGGAAAGAACAAATAACATGCCAGGGTAATACATTCTACAGAAGTAGTTTCGTTATCATTAATTACAAGCCAAAATTCCAAATCCTGAAAAGAATACAAACTGGATCTATTGCCCTGCATAGCTTCTGAAAATATTCAATAGAAAAATCATAAACTTAATGCAAGAAATTCATTTAAACATAGTAAAAATGGTTTTATAATTGCACTGCTCTTCTGTAAAGGGTGTAGGTACCACTTTGAACAGCTTTGATGATAAGAGTCACCAAGTGCAGGAAGGAAACTATGTGAGACAAAGAGTGGCTCTACAATTGAGGGTAAGGATGACATCTGTCTTGTCATAATTAGTACCGTATATGGTTACATACGGCAGGACAGTGAGTTTATCATCAACCCTCTTGTCCTGCTCTACTGCCGGGGTAGGAGTAAAAAGTGAATTCAGGGTGATTCTCTGCACTGAAAAGGCCTTACATTTTAAGCTGGTGGGTACAAGGGTATTTATTATATTTTTATTTATGTTTCTGTATTCCAAATCCATCGGAGTAACATTAAAAATATAAAACTAGGGGGATCCCTGGATGGCTCAGCGGTTTAATGCCTGCCTTCAGCCCAGGGCATGGTCCTGGAGTCCTGGGATCGAGTCCTACATCAGGCTCCCTGCATGGAGCCTGCTTCTCCCTCTGCCTGTGTCTCTGCCTCTCTCTCTGTGTGTGTCTCTGCCTCTCTCTCTGTGTCTCTCATGAATAAATAAATAAAATCTTTAAAAAAAATTAAATAAATAAAAATATAAAACTAGTATATTTGAAAATATTTATGTGCAACTAACAACAATTACATTTGTCTATCTTAGAAACAGGAACCAATACATAAATAGGAAAGTAGAAGGAATTTCCCAATGACTTCTTTCATTTCTATAATGTTTGGGCATCTTCAAATCTTTATATGGGGAAACAAACACAAATGTGTCTGAACTATCAGAGAGGTCTTATTCAAGTGGTTCTTTATTCAAGGTAATCTCTCGAAGACTTGCTTTCTTCATCTATGATATGACAGCACAGACCTCACAGGGCAATTGTGAAGATCAGTGTTGATGAGGTACATGGAGCATTTAAAGAATCTACCTTGTAAGAAGTGCTCATGATCGGCAGAGTTCTGCATTATAATATTATAGTCTAATGGTTGAATTATACACTCCTTTAAGTTTTTAGTCTCAAACTTTTCGGTCTTAAGATTCCTTTACACTCCTAAAAATTACTGAGGATCTTGAAGAACTTTTATGTTTATGTTTGATATATACAATTAATTATCTGTTTTATACACTAAAACTAAGAAAATGCTAGAACCCAAGTATACACAACTACACATTCCAGAGTCAGAGCCATGATGTCATCATATGTAATGTAGTCTCTGGAAAACTCTGCTATAGCTTGTGGAGATATGGGAGGTAAAAGACAAAAAATGTCTCAGTAACCTTAAAAAAAAAAAAAAAAAAAAAAAGCTTTGACCTCCAGGCATCTCCAGACCAACCTCTGAGAAATGAAATAATGGCTTGGCCTTTAGTAGTTGGTAGAGAAACACATATTACTACACAGAGACAGGTAACAATTGACAGGGAAAGCTTTACTGTTGTTTGAATTCAGTCCACGAGATGAAAAAACAGGCTCAGAGGGGTTAGGTAAACTGTGACCCTCCTATTACTAACATCTGTATAACCCTTCTAAGAACACAGATTATGTGCTCTTATTAGTGGTTATAGCAAATACAGCTATCAACAAGAGACAGTATCATACAATTACCTCTTCTTCCTGTTCTTGATCTGACTCTGATTCCTTGCCGCCCCAAGATGCCATGCGAGATGGAAAAAAGAAAGCAGGAAGAGTAGAGAGTATTTAGAAGAAAAGAAAAGATTAAATACGCTGCCAACAAACATCAACAGGCAAGCATACAGCCAGCATACTCTTGTTTTTTTTTCTTACTAACAGTTTATAGAAGACAGGCAAATAATTTAAAAGGATTGATTTAAATGTGAAAGTCTAAAGATTAAAGAGGAAAAAGACCAAAACTATAAATATACTAATTCCTTAGGCAAAAAAACTAAAATTACAAATATACTTATTTCAGATACTAGGTTACTAACATCCTTAAAGTTTGATATTTAATTTGATGCATATGCCCAGAGAAATGGTGATGATATTTCCCAGTCATTACAGATATTGGCTGAAAATGTTAAAAGCCACAAATAAGCATATGGCGAAAATATTTTGAATACATAGGCAATATTTAGTAGTTCTATTATAATAAAGAGCAACTAAATTCTAAAGTTTATCTAAAGTGTACAATGTTTGGCATTGTTTTCCTTTTTCTTTTCAGTTACTAAATGGAAAGCTGTCCAGGACCATCATGGAATTAATGATATGTCTTAACTTAGAAATACAGTGTAATAACAAACACTTTCTTTTAAAGCACATTGAGAGTTCACTGAAATCAGAGACAAAGCTCATTCATCTTTACACATCACTCAGGAGGACTGCCCACAGCAGTACGCATTTTCTTGTGTTCTTATTTGGCATTCACTTCGGTGACTCACAAATACACAAACCCCAAAATACATTTTGCATCATTGGAGTGTGATTAGATTATGCTCACTGAGGTGGATATACCTATTGCTGTATTCCAATGACTGGAAAAACATGCATGTTTACTTATACAGATAATATTTCACTTCATTTTTATCATATAATAAGAATTTGCAATGTTAAGCATGATGCTATGGGCTTTTCTCTATGTGTCTGATCTCTATTTACAAGATTAATTGGTTAAAAAAAAAAACAGGATTAATTGGTTAAGAAAGATATACCATGGTGGGTAAAAAGAAGTGTAGAAGATGCTTTGTATTGTGGAATCAAGACTTAGGGTTTTAACTATATTTCTAGGTCTCCAGGTCTTATCTGCCACTACTCATGCCCCTCCCTAACCTCTAGTACACACCGTGGCATCCCGCTGCAGCCCTCTATAGACTGCCATGGGGTGGGGGAGGGGAGGTTCTATTGGGAAGAAGGTTGGTTAACATTTTTTTTAAGTAATAAAAATTAAGTTATCCTCAACATTTAATTCATGTAGTTGTCATCACAACTTGATCAAAGTAAGCCAGGAATTCTGTAATGGTGAGTGATCTGAATACAAAGTAATACCTGGTAAGGAGACTTTGGGTCAGGAATTGACAAATTGTTCCTTTTCAACAGTGTTTCAAATCTACTCCTTGTAACATGGGAGTATACTGTATACTAATTATGTTAAAATAGTCAAAAAATTATTTTGATAACCCCAAAATATTATAGATTATAAGATGAACAGGTATTTATTTTAGCAATAAGATAAAATCTCATGAGGTTGCTTGGAATTTAATAATATATAATCAACTTGTGAATTGGCAGAAGCCAATGGACTCATAATACTTTGGTAGGGCCAAATGGACTAGTATGATCCCAGAAGGGCACATATAAACCAATGAAGACAAAGCCAACTTATTTTTAAAAATTAGTCCAAAAAGTTAAACCTTAAATTCACATTTTCTCTCTTTCATATCTAATACAGATTTATAGAAAATTTTCCATCAGAGTCAATGTAATGCAAAATAAAAGAGAGCTCCTTTTTTTCCTTACTCAAATGGAATATCACAAATCTGACAGGGAATAAAAAATGATTGTTACATGTGCTTGCATTCAGTAAAATGCAAAAAAGCTTTTGCTTTTACTTATTTTAAAGGATTTGAAAATTAAATCCTATAGAAATGGAATTGCACTAAGCAGATTTGACAATACCTTTGTATAAATTGGCAGGGTGATATTCAAATTGCAAATAGCTTGATGCACCAGGCCTCTTGTGGATTTTGGCTCTTTCATAAATGATAGTCGCCCGCAAGGTTCCTGAGTCGTATCACGTACCTTGAACAAGAAAGGCATCCATACTTCACACAGATATGATGTATACTATTTATTTTAATTAGGTAATACTCAAAAGAAAGAATGAGGAAAAAAATCAATTCATTTGATAACGCCAAGGATATAGAGATGTTTCTTTCTCTTTTTCTATTATCATTTAGAATGATTTTTACAAAATCATTTTACAAAGTTGTGGTAAAATAGACATGCCATAAAATTTACTGTTTCCATTTTTTCACTTACCATTTTTAAGTGTTCGATTTATTGGCATTAAGCACATTCAAAAACTTGTACAATTATCACTGCCATGCAGAATCTGTCATCATCCTAAATACACACTCTGTACCTATTAAATGACAGCTCCTCATCTTCTGCCGGCCCCAAGTCACCTCTATTCTACTTTCTATCTCTGTAATTTGCCTCTTCAGATACCCTAATAGAGTTATACAATGTTTGTTCCTTTTGAGTCTGGGCTGTTTTACTTAGCATAATATTTTCAAGCTTCAACCACGTTGTAACACATATCAGAATTTCATTCTTTAAAAGAATTATGTTAAAACATACATAAAACTTATCATTTCATCCATTTTTACAACCACAGTTTAGCAGCATTAAGTAGATTCATTCACACTGCTGTACAACCATCACCACCATTCATTTTTGGAACTTCTTTGTCTTCACACACCAAAACTCTGTTTCCATTAAATAAGAACTTTTCATTTCTCCCCTCTCTCATCCCCTGGCAACCACCATTCTATTTGCTGACTCCAGCATTTGACCTTTCTAGGTACCTCATACAAGTGGAAACAGAATATTTGTCCTTTTGTGTCTAGTTGATTTCACTTAGCATATATCCTCAAGGTTTATCCATGTTATAGCACATATCAAAATTTCATTCCTTATCAAGGCTGAATAATATTCCATTGTGCCTATATACCATATTTTATTTATCCATTCACCTGTCAATGGATATTTGGGATGTTTCCACCTTTTGGCTACTGTGAATAATGCTATTATGAATGCTGGTATGCAAATAACTATTTGAGTCCCTGCTTTTAGTTCTTTGGGATATATACCTAGAAGTGGAATTGCTGGATCATATGCTAATCTAGGTTTAAATTTTTGAGGAATCATCATACAGTCTTCCACAGTGGCTGCATCATCTTGTATTCCCACCAGCAGTGATTGGGGTCCCCATTTTTCCACATTGTTGCCAACGTTTGTTAGCTATCTCATTTCATTTATATATTTATTTTTTAACCACTGCCATCCTAATGGATACGATGTGGTATCTCATTGTGGTTTGAATCTAAATTTCCTTTAGCTGCGGACATCTGTTTGCCTTCTTTAGAGAAATGTCTAAGTCCTTTGCTCATTTCTGCATTTGGTTCATAGAACGACTTTTGCACATCAACAATATAGTACTGGCTTAATTACACAGTCATTTGTGTTAAATGGATCAATTACCCTTCAGCAGATACAGGTTAATGTGGTGATCTATAAGAACCTATCTTTGATCAGGTAAAACAAACCAGAAATGGCACAACAAAAGACTCAGTAGAGATCTTGGGAAAGCTTAATAGACTTTAAAAAACGTAAAAGAGGTTTACTGACATATACTTGGAAAATCATAATGGAATAAAATGAGTCACTGCTGACAAACTGGGAATTAATAATCTGACATTGGTGTAGTAAAAAACTGATAGAAACCAGCATTCAGACTTCTAGATTAGTGAAATACACTGTGAGAAACAAGAAAAAAAATGAGCTGGCTAGAGAAATAGAGAACAGATTTATTACTTCCTTTTCATTACATGAATCTCACCATCACATATTTTAGCTCCTCTTTAGAACTGGAATCCAGAATGAAATGTGTATATATTGCTGCTGCCAAATTCCTAACTTGGATTAATAATCTTAAACAGAGACAACAAATTTACGGTGTACTGAAGTATCTCCATAAATGTTTGCTAAATGAATTTATGAAAATATATCCAGTTCACAGCTCTATCAGGAATAATCTCTTACTAGATTGAGTTCCTGGATCCTTTGAGAGCTTTTACTACAAAAAGTTGTCACTTAGAACTCTTTTGGTCTCCACATTAATGAAATTCATACATTTTTAAAATATAAGCATAAATATTTAAAAGAAATAATAGTAAAAAAGAAGAGAGAGAGACTTCTGTAAAATTTGGAAAAATGTAGCTAGTTTTTTAAATTAATGAATTGGCTATTTGTCCTAATTCTTAGCCTTAAACATAGTTCATATGTAAAAATTAAGGTTGAATTTGAACTTCAAAAATAAAAATGGTTGGGTTTTTAGGACTTTAAAGTTTCACAGATATGGTTTTAAGAAATTATTGCAATGACTTAAAAGCCAGTATTATCTCCTACTAAAAGAAATCAAATCCTTACTTGATCTTAAGTAAAATTCATTACAAAATGCCATGTTTATATTACCTTGACAAAGAGAGGAAGTCGGTTTTCTTTGAAGGCAAAAAAACTGAATATATGATGTTGGCCACTCTTGGTTAATGGCACCAGGTTGCCAAAACAATCAACATAGATGGGTTTTCCTTCTAGTACCTGGTAAAAATAGAAAAATAACAAAGAATATAATAGCTATAATCATTATTGTTATTTATATAAAAAAGTGGTATACAACTTAGAACATCAGAATTCTTAAAATATACATAATCTTTAAATTGCTGACATTTTGTCTTATCTGTGACAAAGCATGTGCTAGTACTCCCTCTTCTTACTGGTACCAGAATCTTCCAGTGCATGGTAGCATTGAATGTTAATGTTTCCATTTCTAACACTGTTTTATGTTACCTCCCACTAGCCAGTATCTATCTTTAAGTGCTAAATTTAATAAATTCCTGATTGGGTTATTTTTGATATTATAATGAGTCAGGTTACTTGACTTCAATATCCAAAGGCCTGCAGACAGAAAATTATGAAATAAGAATAAGTAATGTAGAAAAGCCCTGGATATGGTACTTCCACATTTACATAATGGATATACTTCCTGTTTTCTTCAGTACTAAAAATGAAACCAACAGGGAGAGATAAAGATATCTAAATGATTACAGTCACATACTTTACTAATAACTCATAATTTTTCCCAAGATAACTTTAAGAGAGTCTTTTTACCTCCTCACATACAGTAAGACTATCCCTATATCCAAACTTTTTAAAAATGGCGGATTTTGGACCTTGACCTACTAACTGATCAATATGTAGACTGATTTTTTTTATGGCTCTATTTATTAAATACTATTTTAAATATATTCTACTAGTAAGGGGATAAACAACAGGTTAACATAAACTATTTTTGTAAATACAGTACCTCTACATCCCTGCTTCTGGCCACTTCAGCAAAGTTTTCCTGTTGTTCAAGGGTTTTATCCACTTTATCATCAGTCATGCAGAAACATCTCAACCTGGCTTCAATGGGGTCATGTGATTTGGCAAACACAACAAATTTGGCCATATACGGTACACAGATAATTTCTCTATACACTTGTGATGCAAAGGTAACAGATTCCTGGATTTGTCGACAATCTATCAGCCAGAACCTACAAAATGGAATAAAGGTCAGGTATCTGAAATTTAAAGTATACCACTGAATAAAAAAAAACCAGCCCCTTCACTATGATCAAAATAGTCATTTAATGTTTCTTGGGAAAAGAAGGGAGGAAGATGAGAGAAACTAAAGAGAAAGAAAGTGAAATGAAGCAAGGTAGAAGGATAGATAGGAAGGAAGAAAAGAGTGTGGAGAAAAGAGAGAGATTAGGTGTTTAAGATCAACTATCAAATATTGTATTTGTAATTTTCTTCCCTGGAGACTCTTCTGAGTATTGACTCTTTTGAACTATATATTTCAATGCTTTAGAATCTTCTAGCATGTAAGCTCCGTATCAAGACATTATGACAAGTATCTAACTGAATGAGAGTTCCTATTTTTCTTGCTTCCCTCTCCTATTCTTTGTTACATTTCCTGAAACCCTTTTCAATAAAATCTACACAGCTTTTTTTTTTTTTTTAAAGATTTATTTATTCATGACAGACACAGAGAGAGGGAGAGGCAGAGACACAGGCAGAGGGAGGAGCAGGCTCCATGCAGGGAGCCTGATGTGGGACTCGATCCTGGGACTCCAGGATCACACCTCAGGCTGAAGGCGGCACTAAACCCCTGGGCCACCGGGGCTGCCCACACAGCTTTTCTTCATCATTCTTTTCCAACAACCTCTCCAGTCACCAAGGTGAAATAATGCCATTTTTTTAAAATTGCTTTTGCTCCAGAGCTTCTTAACATTGCTGAATATAATTTTAGAAGAAATCATTAGCCAATTTATGAATTCTAGCCTCAGCTAAGTCTGTGACATTGTCTGGCAACATTTTCCTCAGATATCATTTTATTCAGTATTGTAACTGTGCTAAATCTTTATGACATTCTTTGAGTTCCCACCTCACCTGAGGCTCTAAGAAAGATAACTTCACTGGGAAAGTAGAGGCCATCGATGGACATTTTTTCAATTTGCTATGTATACACTTTAAAAGTTTGGTTCACATCTTTTTGCTCTGAAACCTTTCCCAACCAATGATCACCCTTCTTCACTTAACTCATTTCCCATAATCTTTCAACATTCCTAAGATTTCCCTATTGTCTTGGCCTCTTTTCTTCAGTTCTTGATCCATCTATTTTTTTTTATTGGCTTTTGGTAAAATATATAAAAAATTTACCATTTTAACCATTTTAAGTGTATAATTCATCGGTATTAAGTACATTTACAATACTGACTTCTTGGTCTATGCCATGAGGCCTCTGTAAACAATGCACAATCCAGCATCACTTCTGAAATACAGACTAAATGGGTCACTGTTGCTCTCCCCCAGTACCCTTCTGCATTCTGTCTTGGTATCTTTGTTCATGTTACTCTGTCTTCCACTTTTATCTACCTGTAAGGTTCCTACTTGTCTCATGAGTCACCTCTTCTTGGACATTCTCTTATTCTGATGCAAATGCCCTCTGCTGAATTCTTTAGTACCTCTGGTGTACCTCTCATTCAAAATGTCCCATTGTCTTGCATTAGAATGTAGATGCCTGAGTGGTAGAACATAATGGCCCACAGAACCCAAGACTAGGTAGTTGAGCCTGAGTGGTAGAAACTATAAACACATGCCACCACACCCAAGTATGTCATGCGCCATTACTAAATTATTCATGAATTTCTATTTTTTCTTTTCCCCCTTGAGTAGAAATTTAAGTTTTAACCACTCTTGACTTTAGTTTTCTCATCTGTAAAATGGACACAATACTTCCTTTCCTATTGAAGCACACAGTAGTTGTAGTAATCAAATAAATGGGAAAATGCTTAGCAATCCCTTAATCCCTATGCAAAAGGAAACTAATAGTAATCAACTGAGTTAGTGTGTGCAGGACAGAAAACTAGATAGCTACAGATTTTAAAAGATGTGTGATATGTAAATCAAATATGTAAATGCATTAGAATGCTAAGAGTCACTGAAACCTCTAAATCATTTAAGCAAGCCACAGTGGGCTTTGTGTTTTTATTATTCTGTTGGAGAAAAAGTAGTTCAGTCTATTTTTTGACAGCAGGAAATTTATCTTTCCCAAGACCTTTGGGACTGGAAAAATCAGCTGGTGCCAGCAAAGACCAGAGGCAGGGTCACAATCATTTATTTCTCTTAGATTTTAATCTGACCTGATTGCCCTTTGTTATTGTATCATCACTATTATATTTGCTGGCAGATTTAGCTTAAAATATGAAAGTAAATGCAGATCATGTTTAAAAGCAAGCCAAAAAGCTTCACTCTTAAAGAATGTAAGAAACAAAACAAGACAGTGAGGAGGAGCAATCTCACAGTGGGCTACCCTGGGCTGCATAACATACCTGGCAGACACATTAGTTGTAAAGGAAACACATTCATTGACAAATGTTAAAGGCGTAGTTCCTGTAATGTCTTCCCATTGTGCTGGGGTGGTTCCACCTGAAATAATATGATTGTTTAAAAAAAATCAGGCAAAACTCCAGACTTTGAATTGTAAAATAAAGTCTTTGTGGTTCTGGCTGTATCCACTCATAGACTCACACCCACTCCTCAACATGACATATTGGAAACAACAGGTCTAAAAACCATATGCTAAAAAATGGTACGCTGAAAACAAACAGTAGACACCACCTTTCAAGGAAATTTAAGGGAAGTTATTTGAACAACTGCCTCAAATTGTTTACTAAGTGTTCTATTTTTTTTTTTTTTTTACATTTCAAGTTTTTATTTATATTCTAGAAAACTAACATATAGTGTAGTATTAGTTTCAGGTGTAGAATTTAGTGATGCATCACTTACATAGAACACCCAGTGCTCAGCGCAACAAGTGCCCTCCTTAATCCCTATCACTCATCTAGCCCATCCCCCCACCCACCTCCCCTCCAGTAATCCTCAGTTTGTTCTCTATGGTTAAGATCTGACTGATATTCTGAAGTTTTTATTGTAATTGCTAGGCTTTGAAGATCACTTTAAATTGTAACAGCTGATGATTTTGAAAGCTACTTCGATCAGCCAAGGAGCTGAATACTTTGTTAAAATAAGAAAAAATCTAAATATTCTTTTGTTCCTGAACTTCATATTTCATGGAATTATTTTAAAGAAATAAAATTTCTTCCCAACTTGCAGTTCAAGGTTGGCAAAAAAAATGCTTGGAAAATATTAAGAGCTCAATAATACTGCATGGTGAATGAATAAATGAATGAGTGCTGAGGCATGGCCTCTGGACACAGAAAGATCACCATGAAGGCTGATGTTGACTTTCATTCTACTGGGAAATTATGCTGGCATAGATCAGGATATAACAGTCTTAAAGCACTGTAGGAGGAATGTATGTTTGAGATGAAGAAAATTGTGACTCTAAAATTCCTTAAAGAAGGAACTGAGTTGAGTTATCAAAGAAAGTTCATGGAAACTTATTCTAGTCGGCCTCTAATATAGGAATTCTTAGCAGAACCATAAAACAGAGCAAAACCCCAAAATCCAAACACTCTGGTTAACATACTTTTTTAAATTAACAAATAAGTTTAAGAAATTGTTTAGTACAAACCCGTCTGAAGATCTATGGCTAGAATAACTATATTAGATGGTGCCTAGGCCCAGGTGGTATCCTCATTTGATCATCTAAAGGGCAGGGTGTGCCACAGTTTTCAGTGTCCTTTTGGTCCCATGCAATTATGTTGCACATTATAGAAAGGTTGTGTACCCATGAAACAAAAAGTTTGGGAATGACACCCAGAGATGCTGGTAACAATCAGAAATGGGTAATTGAGAAAGGGATCATAAGTGAAGCATAAGATTTCCTTCTATACTCATTGTAGTCCATGTGTTTTAAAATTTCATCATATTATTAAACTTATGGGGTAAAATGTCAGTGGTCTCCTATCATAAGCACACACACACAAAAGAAAAACACTAAGAAGAAGGGAGAATTAGAGAACAAAATAAAAGTGAACATTCCTTTCAATATGGAAGAGAAATGAAAAAAACTTCTAACAATACCTAAACAACAGGGATGGTGATTATTCCTATTGACAACAATATAAATATTTACTGAATGCCAACACCACATAGTTGGTTTTTTTTTTAATATTTTATTTATTTATTCATGGGAAACAGAGAGAGAGAGGCAGAGAAATAGGCAGAGGGAGAAGCAGGCTCCATGCAGGGAGCCCGATGTGGGACTTGATCCTGGGACTCCAGGATCACACCCTGAGCCGAAGGCAGACGTTTAACTGATGAGCCACCCAGGCATCCCCACATAGTTATTGTTAAAGAGGGAAATTAGGGATCCCTGGGTGGCGCAGCGGTTTGGCGCCTGCCTTTGGCCCAGGGCGCGATCCTGGAGACCCGGGATCGAATCCCACGTCGGGCTCCCTGCATGGAGCCTGCTTCTCCCTCTGCCTGTGTCTCTGCCTCTCTCTCTCTCTGTGACTATCATAAATAAATAAATAAAATCTTTAAAAAAAAAAAATTAAAGAGGGAAATTATTAGGTCAATGATGTAGTACTAACACAAGTTATCTGTGGATTTTTTCCTCTCACCATTTATTATTTTTTTTCCTCTCACCAATAATACCATTTGTGGTGGTATTATTGAGAAGAAAGAAAAAAAAACAATGCTCCAGTAATGTCTTTCTGGAATGTGGTAGTTGTCTGAAAGCCATTACAACTTCCAATTGAAAAGACCAAAATTCAGTTAATCATTAATAATCTTTACATTGTTTTTCCAAGATCAATGATAAAGGCAAAACAATTCCTAGACAGAAGTTTGAACTGGATATAATAATCCAATATGCTATTTATTTTTCATAAAAGATTTCATATTAAGATGAAGTCTTCAGTGAAGGCTTAAAACTTAGGCTTTGAGGTATGTAAATTTGGGTTTGAATTCCAACTCTGCCAAATATTTATGGTATGATTTCAAGTAAGTTCTAGAACTTCTCAGCCTTGACTTCCTTTTCAGTAAATAGGGTTAACATTTCTTTACAGGGCCACTGTAAAGGCTGAAGTGACAGCGCATATAAAGGGTCTAGAAGTAGGGCATACAGGCTGTATTTTATAAGTATTAGTTCATTTCCTTTCACCTTTCACTTCCCTAATTAGAAGTTTTTTCCTGAATGAATATATAACCTCACAGGTATCTGATGACAAAGATAATTTAATATTTACAGTAACCTATGTTTCTTCCTTCAGAACTTTCTACTAGCACAGTCACATGTGACTCACCTGTTATGCTGCATAGTAATCTTAAGGTTGGTGCATCCCCCCCAAAACCATTCAACATGACATCACTTGAAGCCTTTGGGACAGGAATGGTCATGGTAATTGGTTTGTGGAATTTTCTTCTTCTAGGTTCCAAAGTGACTATCGGGCTGAAGGTAGCTTTGTTGCCTAGAATCTTCTTAACCAGCTCACTGTGCATAGGTTGAGCCTTTTCAAAGAAAAAAAAATGTTAAACAGCATATCTATATTTACATCAATATATTTATTTGAAAAGCTGATTTCTAATCATTACACCCATGTTAGGTTAACTTGCATCCAACGAGGGCATACCTGGAGGCCTACACGGATCCTCTTGGTTAGTGCCCCCTCTGGGAAGACGGCTTGTACCTGGGGGGCCACCGTGCTGCTCAGCACGCCTCCCTCTGGGCCAATCAGGTTGCTGTCCTGTTTGATGCGAGACACTACTGCAAAGTATTGTGGGAAGTCACGGGTGATGATGCGGCATATTCGCTTCTTTTCTAGGTCTTCCGGGCTATCCAGCACTGAGACAAGAAATGACCCATCTTCATACAGCAAAGGGTTTCCTTCCAAAAGCATTCTAGCAAACTCCATGGCGGAGGTTAATAGTAAACAAGTGTGGGAACAAAACACCTTTTTTTTTTTTTTTTAAAGTAATAGGAAAATTTAAAAAGACATCCTATCCTGACAACACCAGGAAAAAAACAAAAACAAAAACAAAAACAAAAAAACCCGCAGTCTTTCAAGACCTACCAGCAATTAGTCTGCACATTTTATTTCTTTGTGGACACTAAAAACTTTTCAGGGCACTGTGAAAGGAAAGCCTCCAGCTCCAGATGCAGTGCTGAAGACCGGCTGCCTTTGTAAATGAGGGGTTTGGAGGGCAAATCTGGAATGGAAATGAACCTGTTCTATTCTTGGTTCACGTGATAGAGAGGAAATTGTTTATGGACTCCTTCTCTTCATGAATTTCAAAGTTAGCTCAAAAACCAGTTATTGTGGTTTGAGGAAGAAATATGGCCCTTTCAGTCCTCAGGGCCATAGTGCAGGAAGAAAATTTGTCTTCTAAGGGTAAGGTTTGTGTCTGTGTGTTTATTATAGTGACATAATTGTCTCTGAAACAGTCATATATAAAAAAAAAAAAAATCATGGGATCCCTGAGTGGCTCAGCGGTTTAGCACTGCCTTCAGCCCAGGGGGTGATCCTGGGATCCTGGGATCGAGTCCCACGTCGGGCTCTCTGCATGGAGTCTGCTTCTCCCTCTGCCTGTGTCTCTGCCTCTCTCTCTCTCTCTGTGTGTGTGTGTCTCTCTCATGAATAAATAAATAAAATCTTTTTAAAAAAATCAGTGATTATGAATTCAGGGTTTGAGTATTCCCCTGAAACCATTAACTTACCAAACATATCATCTACTATCAGGAAGACAGGATAATGGGCTCTTTGTAAATTGCATTAGTGTAGCTATGTAGGGCAAATAAAAAATCAGACTGGCTTAAAATGTAGAAAATTTGCAGTAAGGGGATCACTGAATTTTTAGGGATTATGGAAAGTTATTTATCTTCAGAAACCATTTGCAATCCATTCTAGAGGCAAGAACAGCAACTACCCTTTTTCTTGACAATTGAATATAACTAGATATAGCAAAAGCCAGAAGTCCCAGGATGTGATCATACATAACTGAAAACTGATGCACTGGCAAACACCAGCACATACTCACAAAAGACTGTATTTCCATGGATAGAGAACATAAAAAATACAAAACTCTGATTCTTTGTTTTACAATAGGCTTTATACACATAGAGTTATAGGAGTCCTCATTCCAGGTCAAGATGCCAGTGCTCATGGCGGTGTTAATGACAGGTAAATATCTCAGAGGAAAATATCCTAAACCTAAATGTAGGCAAAAGAAATGGCTTCAAGAAGTAAAAGCAGCTAAATATTGCATGAAACAAGCTTTATCAGGAGAATCCTGATCTTTTTATCTTGCTTGGAAAAATACTGACCTATGTATCTAGAGGGCATAATTTCTTTTTCCTTCTACCTCCTTGCACAGGGTAAGCCTGGACTCTATTCTTATTCCACCTCAGCAGGATGCAGAAAGACTAAAGCAGCTGTTGCCCAGCCAGCCTTACTCTCTGAGAGCCACACCCAAGGCTATGGGCAGTAGTCTGCAAGACTGGTGAACATGACAAATGTTCACATACAGCTGTAAGTCCGGTTCTGTACAAAATTTGGTATGCTCTTGGCACTTAAGAAAAGATCATGCCCTATTTGCGTGGTTCCTTAAAGTGAACACATGTCCCGTTATTAGGACTGAGTCTTTGTTTTTGTGCAGCCTAAGGAGGCCAGAGAATGAGCCAATCCCCTCCAGTCACACTGAGATATTTCAACTTGTGGCTAGATGGTCCAAGATGGATTTGGGATTTACAGAGATCAAAGCCCTAATGAGAACAATGAATTCCTTAACTCTATGTGTAGGTGTGTAGAACGAAATTCTACCCTGGCAACTCCTTACTTTAATTATATGTAGAAGTTTGAGTGAACTTAATTTTCCTATCTCCTTAGTAATAGCAAGTTAAAAGAAGAAATCATATTATCCTATAATGCACTAGTTACAGGTATATATGTAAGTTCCCCAATTAAAAAAAAAAAAGCCTACCACTTTTTATCAGTGTCTTTCTTAAATATCTAAATTTTCCTGTTCAGCATTTTTAAAAAATCATGGATTTATTATCCAGTATCAGTTCATTTTGTAGCCTAAACAGCAAAATCTATTCGGTCTCGCGTCTTAGGTTTGAAAAGTTTACACTAAAGATAGAGATGTGCTATGCCTCCTTATTAAAATGAGATATTTACTATTGGAAGGGTTTTATTTTCTTGAATATAACAGATATATAAATATATCATACATTCCAACCCTGGAGCATACAGACCACTGGAAAATACCAAAATACAAAAAAAAAAAAAAAAGGGATCCCTGGGTGGCGCAGCGGTTTGGCGCCTGCCTTTGGCCCAAGGCACGATCCTGGAGACCCGGGATTGAATCCCACATCAGGCTCCTGGTGCATGGAGCCTGCTTCTCCCTCTGCCTGTGTCTCTGCCTCTCTCTCTCTCTCTCTCTCTGTGTCACTATCATAAATAAAAAACAAAAAAAAAATACTTGCCATGATAAAATGACACCAAGAACACCCATACCCAAACCCACCCCCCACCCACACACCCGGAGGTCATAAGAAAGAAATACATCATTTTAGTGCTTCCATTTCAGAATCCTTTTAAAACCCTTACTATGAAGTACCTTCATCCATGCCATTAAGGATTTCATTCAATTCGTCTTCAGTGTATTCACAATAATGCTCTTTCCAGCTGTCCCCATTCTCACTGCGCAGGACCACCAGTTCCCTTTCCTTTCCTCGAAGAGCAGCAAAATGAGGGATCTCCACGATCACAGGCCTGACATAGTAAGGTAGAGTGCTTAGTGTGGACAAGAGCTAACCAATAGCAAGACAAGCACCATGACTCTGTCTGTTGCAAAGTGACCTGGAATCATTCTCTTTCTCGGGACAGGGGCATTGTGGGCTGTCCTCCGGAGCCCATCGGCTAGCAGATGGTCACGCAATAGCACTCCACCTTGGGGCACCATCCTTAGGGACATGCTGCTACCTTAAGCCAAATAAAGTTTCCCTATGAGTGCATGTGGCATTCTGGAACTTCTCCTTTGATAAATGTTAAGTATAACACATTTAACCAAAATAAACGTACATGCATATCCATGAGGTGTGCCAATCTCCTAAAACATTTTCTACAAGGTGCAAACGACAAAATGGTTTAAGAAGGAACATGGCTTGTATGTTGCATAATTTGATGTGTTGTAAATGAAAAGATGTCAGAAAAGTTAGCTACTTGGGAACTAAGGAGACATGCACTCATGGTTTTTGCCTTTTTTTTTTTCATTCAAGGGAACAATAGGCATGTGTACACAGCGTGGCCACAGGTGGCTGAGCAGCACCTCAATAGACAGCCCGGCTATGTCCCATGCCTATTAGCTCAGGATCTGGAACATGCACTGCCCTGACATTTTCAGGTCGCATTCACTTTCAAAATTTACAGAGGCTTTGGATTTTTCAGTCCAGGTTGCTTTGATACAGACTTCAAATTTATCATAACAACATCATAACTAGCACATAGTACAACTAGGCAGATCTCATGCTTTAAACGAAAATGAAGATCACAGCACTTTAAGGGAAAAGATATAAAAAACATCACTCGAAAATAAAAGTCACATACCACAAGGGTCAGAAATGGTCCACTAAAGATAGGTTATACAGAATTTAAATCATAGGGAGGGACATGTCATGGGCACAATGACAAAAAGAGAAATCATATTGCAGAAGAAGGAGAAGAATGGGGGCCAGCAGCCATCAATTTGTTTTAAGTCACTCCTACCCAAGGAATTTGGTTCCAGGAGGCCCCAGCTGAAGGATGCGGCTGACCAAACTTTCTCCCTCATTAAGTGGGGGAGGAGCCGTTGGCAGGTGAAGTTTACTGAGTACATCCAAAGCAGCAGTGAAAGAAAGAACATAAGTAAGCTTCAGGTATTGTTCTCCACAGAACCCCAGCGTCACCGGCTGATCAACAGGGTGAAATCTGGTTTCACACTGCGCTTGGTTCTGTCCCCTCCATTGGTCACAAAGAGTAAGGAACCGAGACCCAGAGTGTACAATGGAGGCGCATGGAAGGAGACCCTTAGATGTGGAATCTGTCCCTACTTAGGTTCACTGCCAGGGCATGAGCCGAAAAATAAACAACAAAAAAATATGCTCCACAGGAAAGACAAAGCTGTTGGGAATATAATAAAAACTCTGTAGAGAGGCCAGATGTTTTCAGGGATATTCCTCAACAGATGTGAAGTTTATTAAAAAGCCTAAAACTACCTGAGCACAAGGGCCTGGTACAAAATGTGAAAGGGGTCATTGGGGAATTATTCCAACCATAATGGCATTTCTGATGCAACCCAGAACTTCACAGGCTCCTCCTAAATCTCTGGCCATTTAAGGAGGACAAGGGAGGTGGCTTCTATAACTGGGGGATACAGACAACCCTTTTCAGGTGTGAACATAATTTGCAGCAACCTGTTAATAATTTGCTCCAAATTACAAGGCTTTAGAACATTTCTCCAAGTTCTAAAGCAAATCCTCTCCCCCAAACAACACTAGCAAAGCAAAGAGTTCATGATTAACAGCATTTTTCTCCCAATTTTTGAGCACAAAGACTTGTTATGACAAGACTTAAATACAAATGATTTGTTTCAAAATATTTTGAAACTTGTCCCCCTCCAAAGCTTCATCCTTTTTTCAGTTTTCAGTGGTAGTCATTTGTTGGCATGTTGAGACACCACTTCATATATAATAGCAGCTGTACAACCAGAGGAAGGAAGAAATGCTAATTTCTGCTCAAAATTGCTAAAATGAACATGACAAAAGTGGTCTTGATTTTGTCGTCTTATGAAAACTACAACTAAAGGGACTGCCGGTGTAATTTTCAGACTCAAGATAGCAATTTTGATAGCAGAAAAGACAAATCACATGGAGTGAATTTTTGGGTATCCTATAAAGTTAACTCTGCTTTCCAAAGATAATCACTCTGTTCTGTAACTACACAGACTTTAAATTTATGTTTGTAATAGAGTACTACTTCTTCTTTATGACTTTACCATGTGAGTCTCAGGATTAAAAAAAAAATACCTACCATTGGCTAAAATGTGGTTATTCACATTGGAAGTCTAGCAGCTATTGTCACATCCAAAGAGAAGGAATAATAATTCACCTGAATATCAAACTCATGAATGCCTTAGAATAAGAGGTTTGTGACTGGAGTCAAACACTGTGGTGCTACTTCCAATTTTTAAATAATTTCACAGGGGCCAATCTTCTTTCACAACGTCATGACGTACCTTTTTCCATTCCATCCTAGTGATTTCATGTAGAGGACACAAGCTCATCCGTGACTAAGTGGAGGTTTATCAGAAACCCTTACCCAAGGAACTGAGCACCAGAAGGTCCAACTTCGATCAGGCGACTGGCCAGGCCTTCTCCTTCCACCATTGGAGGCATTGTCGCCAGTCTATGGCGTTTGACCAGACGGCAGGTGACTCGAGTTGGGGCAGTACATTTCCGAGGTGGAATAATGATACGGAGCCCATTGTGTCTGCATCCTCGCATAGCACCACCTCGAGCATCCACCATAAAACTAACCAGGAAACTAAAAATTAAAATAGAAGATTAGCTGCATTTTGAAATACTGGAAGAAGATAAACAAGTTTTGTCAAGTTAGTTTGCTTTCATAATGCTTTGTTCTTTTTAAAATTCATTCACACCGTGGCAAAATATTTGTCCTTAAAAGTTATTTTACTTTATGCTAATGCCTCTATTTCTGTTTGGTCATTGTTTTAGTTTTTGTATTATTTTGATCTGTGACTAAAGAATTCTGCTGATTTTTGTTGACAATGGTGATATTATATACAAACTGTAAATTAGAAATCTAATTGGCTTAGAAAGTGGAATTATATGATGAACACTGATGAGTCTTCTTTTGTTATAAATGCAATGACTTCTGCTTCTGCTTCTGTCTAGAGGAGTCCTGAAAAATCCACATCTTGAAATAATGTAAGGACAGAATAGAAAGAAAAGACCAAATTGCAGTTTTTCTAAGTTAATCCGACCTGACTTTTCAAAATTACAACTTGTCCAGCCCATTTTAATATAATTCTATGACTTAAAAAAAGATTCATAGGCTTTCTCCCAAGATCAAACCCATGTACATGCATCCTCCTCCAACATTATCTTACCCAGGATGCAGGTTTTTAATTTATCGCATTCTAACGGAGAAGGAAAAGCAAAAAATTAAATGCTTTGGATAGACTCAATTTATTGGTTGACATTCACTTTTTCAGCTGTTAAGTAGGAATCTCTCTGCTGTACTGGTCTAACTGAAGCAAAGATGGGGTGGTCAGAAAATAAGATCATAAATCCCTTCTATTCTGTGTTTTGAAGTGAGAAACCCTGGGTTCATGAGGATGGAAAAGGTCTGTGCTTCATGATTTTCCCCAAATTATAGGAAACTGTAGTGGAAAATCACAACTAAAAAAATTTAGAAATGTAAAGTCTTCTATTATTTTTGCTCTTTTACTGCTGAATTAATTGTTCATGCATAAAAGAACGAAAATCACGAAAATCCAAGTGACCATTTTAAGTGTACCAAGAGAAAGATTAGTTTTAACTTTAGTGTTATTTCCTGTGGGATGGTCTAAATGGATCCTGATACAGATTAGTTTGAATTCTTGTCACTCTGATAGTCCTAACACTCATTAAAGTCTTGGAGGCACTCACTTCCTCAAAGAGCAAAAATTAAACCAGACAACCCCAGTGTTGGTCACATATACACAAAGACACCAACGAACAGTGTGTACACCCTTATACAGATTACATTACTATCTTTCCCAATTTTCATCGCATTTGCAAGATTTTATATACCAAAACAAAGAGGAAAGCAACATACAGGTGTATTATGGATCTACTTATAATTTAACTAGCACAGAACTACACCAGATTCACCACGTCTAGATAGTGCATCCATGACAACATTTAAAACATTTGAAAGATATTTTATCAAAGTAAGTTATAGGATAGAATGCAATACATTGATGTTATTTTTTAGACAAGTGATGAAAAATATGTTAGCAACTTCTTCATAGCAGAACACAGAACTCATTAAGCATGCTATTAAACAGAAATCCTGTTGCTAGTAATAAAAATGGATGCGAGGAAGCCTGGAGTGCCTGTCTGAAGCACGTCATGCAGAATGAGTCCACGAGAAGAGCCGTCACCATCCTTCCCATGACATGCAGGAGCCAGCCTAGAACTACCTTTCACACCCAGCCCTCTAAGTTTTTAGTAGAGGGCAAAAACTGGGGAGTATCATCAATTGGTCAGTACTCAAGAATGGATGTTCCTGGTCTTAAAACACAATGAAAAAATGTTGGCTGCTTTTCTTATTACTAGCCTAAGTATGAATTCTTAAAAAAAAAAAAAGTTCTTTTCTATTTGCTTTTTAAAATGTACTATTTTAAAAGAATGAAAAAAACTGAAAACACCTCTAGATGAATACAAAAGTTTCTACTCCATTTTATTTATTTTTATTTATGCTATTAATGCCAATTTTTATAAAAACTAGGGGCAACTAGGGGCAAGTTTGAACTAGGGCTATTCCAAATGCATTGCGATATTTCTGATTTTCCCTAATTTTTTTTTTCATCTTTTGATTACTGTCACCACTGAGGAATGGAACAGGGACTCAAACTCTTAAGAAATTATTATAATACATCCAGGCAATATTACCAATCTTTTATACCTTTTGAAGGCACTCAGGAAATCAGCACACGTTACATGCTATTACGTTTCCACTATATTTACTCTAGTAATGACTTATGACCTATAAAATGTCTCCAACTAGAAAAACACATAGAATGTCTTCTAGTAGTGCATCTTCTTAAAAAAGTTAATTACAGTAGCTATGTTATTAGTTATAATAGTGTTTCAATAACTACATGGTTGATTACTTTCTCTAATTTTGTGTCATTGATTGTTCCTTTTGAAATTCTCTTTTGCTCTCATTTACTCCATAGTTTCCATTTCCATGCATGAGAAACAGGCAATGTTTGTTACCGTCCTATTAAATGCCACCTGCCCTGCTTGGAACTGAGGATACTTAAAGTAAAACCATAATTGCTCCTGCCAAAAAGCTCATGTCTAAGCCCTAGGTTTCACAGGATGGTTTTGCTTACTCAGAATCATTTCATTTCCTGGTCAATAAGAAAGGAATTATAACCACATACAAGAACCATGTAAGTACCCTATTGGCAGTGATCTTGTTTTTCCTATGTTCCCCTGGTGCCTAGCACAATGTAGATGGAGTACATAGTAGGCAGTCAAACAATTGTTGAGTATGTGAATGGATGGAAGACAGAAAAGAGCAGGTTGTAAGAAGTTGTATATAATTATCTAATAAAGAGATAAGGCAGCAAAATTGAAGGTAATTTTATTGTTTGGTCTCTGGACAACCAATCCAGTTAGAACTTATTCAAATTACTACATTCTGATATTTCAGCTCATAAAATAGCAAAATAGTTGGGAAAGACTATACTCAATGTCAAATATTCTTCTACAGATCTTTTTCTGCTCCCAAATAAGAGACTGGATATATTTATTTCCCCTGATAGGTGATTAGTAGAAAATGGGAGTAATCAAAAATCAAGAGTTTGAATGTAACAAAGGAAATAATTTTATTAGGAGTGAAAATTCCATGAAGAAAGACTGAGATTGGGAAATCAAAAGGAAAGAACTTAAAGACTGAATTTGCAAGGAGATACATTTAACTCTAAGTGTCTCAACATCCTCTAGATCTGGAAAGTAATACTTATGTACGGCACCCAACCACAGCAAATTGGGAAAAGTAAGGTGCCAATATGCGTAATTCAGAGAAAAGAAGAATTACATTTCCAAAGAAAACAAGTCTTTGTATCTGTCTCAACTAACTGAAGGAACTAAGAGACTAACAAAAGTGACAAATTCTGGTGGGGGGGTGGGTTGGGGGAGGATTGTCTTTAGCCAAAAAGGAAGGGGGAGTAGCTGGAGGAGGAAGGTTGGAAGAAAGCGAGGGGAGGGAGAGGGAGAGAGTCAGAGAATTGAGGAGAATTGAGAGGAAAGCAAAACAAAAAGAGGTCAAGAAAGAAACAAAGGCTAGAAGACATCAAAGAACTGGGCAGTCCTGGTGGCGGTGGCATGGTGTAGTGGTTTAGCGCTGCCTGCAGCCCAGGGTGTGATCCTGGGGACCCAGGATCAAGTCCCACATCAGGCTCCTTGCATGGAGCCTGCTTCTCCCTCTGCCTGTGTCTCAGCCTCTCTCTCTCTCATGAATAAATAAATAAATAAATAAATAAATAAATAAATAAATAAATAAATAAAATCTTTAAAAAAAAAGACATGAAAGAACTGAATATTAGTAGTCAAAATAAATACAAATGTTTATAAATATTCTAAAGAAATCAGATTCTAATAATGTAATTGTAGAACAGAAAAGCTGACTATGCAGAATTGTACAATAAAATAAGTCTTTTCTTCAAATAAGAGAAATGATGACTCAAGTGCTGATGAAAAAGTCTTTTAGATAAAACATGCTACTTAATCCCAATAGTTTATAATATACAATTGGGTAAGTGTATATTTATTAAAAATACCCAAATGTCAGAAGGTTTCACTATTTGGGTATGTGGTAGAATTAGTAAAGTTATTCTGCAATGTAAAAAACAGACTCTAAGAGACCATTTACTGTTTTGTACCACAGGAAAAAGTGAAAGGCTGGAAGCTATGAGTCATAAGATGAATCAGCTCACATACTAGAGTTGATTAAATAAATATGATTTTCCCATATTTTCAGGATATAAAAATGGGACAAAATAAACCTGTAAACATTTGGAAACAAAAGGAGTTAAAGTAAAAGCATATATTTAAATATGTACAGAGGAGACGGTAGATGTACAGCCTGAAGCTCAGCTCTGCTGTTTGCGAGCTTTAAGACTGAAGCCTAGTCTGTCAGTTAGGGACAATCCTACCATTACCACTGAGGGTGTAGTGAGGATTAAATCCTGTGTGGGTAAAGCATTTAGAATTCAATGAATGCTTGTTCCCATCATTTTCCTTTCGCTACGCCCATATAATTTTATGTATCTTGAATGTCTTAAAATTTATGGTACAATACAATACCTAAAAACAGAGAAACTGATTTTTATCAAATACCTTAAATGAACTGGGGACTTTGCTAACACGGTTTAATACGAGGGTGGAGGTGTTTTTTTACTAGTTTATGAACTTCACTATTTAAATAAACTACAAAAGCACTATTACTAGGTCCCATCTATCATTAAATCTATCTCTGTCTAGAATTATTGTTGTAATCTCACACAAGTCACTTCATGTATTCAAGTTTTAGTTTTTTCATCCATAAAACGAGAGGCTTCAGCTAAATAAACTCTATGGCTATCTGGTGTTAAAATTCTCTATACCATTTCCTGTTAACTAAGGCTATGAAACCTCCTGAAATGTTTCATGACTGTCAGATGCTCTGTTAGAATTTTTATTTGGAAAATAAACTGCTTTTACTCCAAGAAATATATATTATTTTTGCTGTATGGTTAAAACACTCCACAAACAGTTTTGGAGAAAATGGGTACGCACAGTACACTAAACACTGAAGACTGTACAGACAAAATTGATCACAGAATATACTCAGCTGGAATTGCATATCTTACTCTCCAAATGAAATTCAGCAATCATGCAAAATAGAAATTCTCATTGAAGTTTTCTAAATTGTGAGATACAATGTTATCACAATTTAAAAAGAATAAAAGCAAAAGCAGTCCACCATTATTATGCAGATGATTTGCCTGCAAATACACAATTTGATTAGCTAAACAGGTACATGCTTCAGAGGAGGCAGCAGAAAACAATGATTCTGGTCTTTTGAGGACTACATCCTCCACCCCAAAAGTTACTAATCCTTAGGTTTACTTTTTAATTCATCCGGGACCATGGGGTGGGGAGAAGGAGGAGATTATAGCATTCAGTTAGTTATTGGGTGAAAATAGGAAAAAAAAAAAAAAAGTCATCAGGGTGCTTCAGTGATCCACACATACATAGCAAGAGGCCCTTAAATTAAATCTGGTTTCTGGGCTTATGTGAGAAAACAACATCATGAGCGCTTTCTCATCTGTAATTTTCTCCTCTTAATTTCTTCCTCGTCCTCAAAATTCCATAGACTGAAAAACTGATGGAAAATATCTTTGAAAAAATTGGCTCTAATTTGCTAAAATCACCAATTAATTATATGTTCATGTACAGAAACATAATATTTAGCGTGTGTTTCAGAAAAAGTGAAAGGATGGATATAGAATTCCCAAAATTGGAAAATTAAAATTGTCTTATTTGTAGACAATCTGTAGTATCATGGTGGATGACTGTATATTAAAAATGCTATCATCAGCAGTCTGATAAGAACCTTTAAAAATAACCACACTGAAATAATAAAGAACAATGGATATTTTTAGAACACTGACTGGAATCATCCTATAGCACAATTTCCAAAATATCGAAAGGTTGCACTTAAAGCAGTACTAGCAAGGAAATGCACTATTAATAAACTTTCAGCCTTTGGTTCACCTAGAATACAGCTTTAAAAAAACACCCCGCTAAGCAACACTTAAAATCATAACCTTTAATATAACTTTAAAATAGCTCAACCAATTTGCATAATTGTTGGAAATAACATTCTTCAGCTCTACGTAGCACTTTTTCCTCACAAAAGAAATGGAGACGTGGAGATCTACGGCCAAAACAGGCTTTCGCAGTAAGTCTACATTAATTTCGGTGCAACCCCGCCTGCTTTCCAAAGAAATAAAAAATAACCACTTTCTTTCCACCATAGAGAAAAGAGTTTCAGCAATGGCCACAATTTGGAGAATATAAATCTCTCTCTCTGGCTAGGTACCTTCACACTAAAGCATCCTGAGATGGGGTATATGCAGAAGGGGATGGTGAAAGGGGCAGAGGGGGAGGCGACATGTTAAGAGAAGGAATTATGCAGAAGTTCACCTGCTGTTGTCACGATCAAGACATGGAGAGGAGCGGCTGCAACAGAATAGATACTTTAGCACAGAGAAGGAATGGATAAAGTGAAATATAAAGAAGGAAATCAGAAGTGACTTTCAACTGAAATATATTACTTATACACCAATACACTATTCATTGAAAAAAAAGATGGAAATACAAATGAGATATAGCTCTATGCAAATGCGGAGAGAAGAGCAAGGTATGGGGGTTCAGAGTGACTCCCAGTGGAGGGAACTGGGGATATGATAAAACATCCGGATTTGGATTTGTAGCCTTATTCAACACTGGCTGTGGGGAGGTCATGTAACCAAGTTTTAGTGTCCATGCAGTTGCAAAATCATCAAGGGACACTATAAGGACAGTCACAGAGTCTTTGATTTGATGGACATAGTTTGTCTCCAAACTTTTCGCTCATACTTTAATATTTTCAAAATAATGGTAGTGCCCTTTTGGGCTTCTACTACAAAAATGCAGACAGAAAAGGCTCAATATAAAGAATAGCTTCAACAACAAACAGTAGCATCAACTATAAGGTAGAGCAGGTAATGTTAATTACCTACTAGTAGGTAACAAAAAACTGTGCAGAGTGCTTTTCTCAAGGCTTTCATTGCCTACTTTGTGGTTTGCTGTCCTCACTGGTAATATCGTCTAATCTCACTTTACAATCCTTTCATGCCTCTACCTGAGTCTGCTCTTCTGCAAAACCCTCTGTAAGTTTTCATAGGATTCACTTGTGTTTTCAATACCTGACAACATACAAAAGGATACATGTTTAATGGACCAGAAATCCAACCTTACAAAACAGCTGTTTTGCCACTTAGAAAATAATTTTCTCCATCCAAAGGAATTTACCTTCATGTACCTTAAAAAAACTAGGGTGTTTGAAACAAGATAACTAAATTAACTGATATAGGTATTTGATAAATATTAATATTGTCAAATGAGGAACAGTCTCGACTTTCTAATGTCAAATTCCACTATTTGAGCTAATTGCCTTAATTTTTTTTTTTTACTGATTTTATTTTTTAGAGTAGTTTTAGATTCACAGCAAAATTGTCAACATGTTTTTTATGAAAAAGGAATGCTTTGACAGATCACTTTTTATCGACTTCTAGTTACTATAATATTTTGTAGCAAAACATCAGGGAATGGCATTTAATTGTTGATACTTGGCTGTCATTAAAGAACTATAAAAGTAATACCACTGAAATTATAACATTTAAAATGAATACCTACTCTTTTGTAGTCATGGACATTAGTCATTGGAAAAACAAAAGAACATTACTAATATACTTAGTGGTAGAAGCTGTGTCTTCTATTACTCTAAAATCCCTTTTTGGAATCAGAACAATATACACAAAATTAGTGACATGTGCATTAAAAAAATGGTTTGCTATCTCCTCTGTCTAAAAATCATTTATTTATTACATTCTGGGCAGATTTTGAAGTAGCTCAAGAATTCTCCCTATTAATTAAAGAAAACCTTAGTTTCTTAATAATAGATATAAAAACTACTATACAGGTGACTAACGTATAATGAATAAAATGAAAAAGATCATTATTAGATTATGTGATATTATGAAAGTGACTCATATACCTTAATATCATGGTAGCTTTAAATACCATGACACTCAAAATGATTATGTTTTCAGTGTAATTACTCATCCCATTAGAGTCATCTGTTGCATTGTTTTCAAATTCTAGAGACCTCACTAGATGACAGATTACCTGATAAAAATATCAAGTCAAACATTACCTTACCATTATGAATTGTACTATAGTGGTATTGTCATTTGGAGGATTCAGAATACATTCTGCTTAACTGATTTGGAATTTGTGAAGGCTTTGAAAGATGTATGCGGTTGAATACTTATTCTTTCTAGGCAAAATGTTAATTATTTAAGAAGCATTTAATCCATAAAGCTCCCCTGTGGGGTCCATAATACAACATTCATCTTATGGATAAACTGAAACTCAGAGTTTATATAACCTGACCAGTGTCACATATTGAGGGTCAGAGTCGGGATCTGAATTCTCATTGGTCTGACTCCAAAGCGTACTCTTAACCACCATGTTATTTCTCTTCCATGGATTGTCTTCCAATGACAGAGAGGTTCTTAAAGGTAAGGGCTAGATCTTACTTTCCTTAGTACCTGGCACAAAGTTTGGTACTTTGTAGAATTTAACAATGTGTGAAGAACAAATAAGTGAATGGAAGAAATTTTTTAAAAAGGATTAGAGAGAACTAGATGTATGTTAATTACCTAGATCTCCCCCTAAAAATCAAAGCTTTATTAGGCAAAGTTGTTTCTTTCTAACAGTATACATAAAACACACATATTTGGACCTTTGGTGCTTGTAAAAATGCCCATGTTAAGGCCCCAACAACAGAGATTCAGATGTAATTGGTTTGCGTGGGGTCTGGGTATATTTTTTTAAAGCTCTGAGGTAATTCTAATTTATAGCCAGAGTGGAAAATTATTTACAATCAAGTGATCATGTTTGAAGTTCATAGAAAATTTAGTTTATTACGGAACAAGAGTTTAAAGACTCTCATCTTAATTAGTGGTTAACTTCTAACCACTGGATGATCTTGTTTTATCATAAGTAATCAACTAGAACTACTTATGCATGTATCTAGTTTATACGATTGGTATGTAAATGATGTACTTAAACTGAGTATTTTATTGCCCTTCAGTAGTTAAAAGACTTTTTTTAAGAAATTCCTTTTTTAAAGTCAATTATTTATTTTGAAAACTGAAGTATTACCTTAACACTTTGACTCTTACAAACTTGGCTATTGAAAGTTAATCACAGTTGCCTAAAATAATTTTGTCATCTTATAGGCTGGATATAGACTTCAAATATTTTATTATAGGTTTCCAGACTCTTTAATTCTCTGATACTCTAGGTCCAAGCCTCTTTCCTTCTTAGAATTGTGGAAAATTTTAGTAGCAGAATGCAATATTATGCTTTTAGGATAATGGAGAGATGTCAGATTTTAATTATCTCACTTTATATCTAAAAAATATGTTAGTAAATTTGGATGAGGTTTTAATTTGGTTTTTATTCCCTTGAAATGACTTTTGCATCAGGAATTGGATTCCACTTATTTAAAAGGAAAAGAATATTATAGTTATTTTTAATATCTGTATAACTAATTTTATATTCTATGAGCCTGTAGTAGACAGTTAGACTGAAAGTTCCCAAGTTTTTATCTACAATATCTTTGAATGCTTTTCTTGACAGAATATTTTAGAATAATAAGAATAAGGAAGGATCCACCACTCAAAATAGGTCTAGGGATTATGCATAAGGAGTTTGGGATAGTAATTTAAATCAAAGTACTGCACAGATAAAATGCGTTTTTAAGTGAAAATGAAAGTGATTAAGTGAAAAATATTTTTAAAGTTCATATGTAATAATAAAATTACTATACAAATTGAAACTACCAAAATATAAGAGAAAAACGAATTGTGAAGAGGGTTATCATTTAAAACTCAAGGAAATTATTTGCTGCATAATTGAATTGTTAAACCTTATGAATAAGTATGTTTAAAACTATTAACTCAAAGTCCTACTTTTTATTGAGTTTATACAAACAGGCAGCATTTCTTAAGTAATGATTTACATATTATCTGGATGACTTTTAGAAGGTGACTGGGAACCTGACTGGTTGCATTGAAATTTCCTTTTGTTATATCCCTACTTCAAACAGCCTATGAACTCCTCTGTATATTTGTGTGATTCAAACTTCTGTAAACATTATATTAAATTCATGACTATGTGAGGGTAGGCATTTATTAAACTAGTCAGTTAATCTTAGCACATAGAACTTTCTAGAAAGCAAATAATCCTGCTCCTCTTTTGAAGATGTCTTTAAGACAAAATGTAAACACCAGGGAGGCCACTGGTATGTTCTTGTTAGTTAGCAAGCTGTCTGATGCAATTCTACTAGTTATTTTAAAACAATAGTCAGTTTTTCTATGCTGAATTCGACCCTTTTTGCTGGTCTGTCTGTGTAGAGAGAGTCCACATTGGATAAAGCAATGTTATTTACAAGTTTAAACAAAGGTCACTTCCCCTGTAAGCTAGCTATCAGCTAAAGCTACTGGACAAAGCTGTTATTTTCACGCTCATCTCTTTTTACCTCTTGATCTGGATACATAATATTGATGTACTCACCCTGAATGAATAGGGCTGGAAGAAAGAGCCACGTTGTCTAAGTTCTCAGTGCCCCAGCTGAGACGGTAAGAATTCCTTTCTGCCTCCTTGGCTAGAGTTGACACCTAAATACAAAGAACACTGGATTTAATAAAAGGACTTTCCTTCAATTAAATAAAATATAATGAACCCTAAAAAGTGGTATCACAGGAAGGTGATATTACCATCTTTTCATTTAAAAATATAAGACCGAGCCATTTAAAATGTATCTTTTACAATACAGTCCCATTTAAGTTATATTATTGACATTAGACCACATTTGTGCAATTGTCTTGGAAAGGAGTAGGTATTCACATCTATAGCTGCATATTCAACCAGCCAAAACCGATCAAATCACACCTAAAATTAAAATATTCCACAATAACCTCTAACAGTTTTCTGATAACAGATAACACTTTTTAATATAAGATATAGTTCCACCAGTACCTTTCATTTTCTGCCTTAAGCGCACCCTTATCTTGCTTTTATTCTTTAACAGAGATTTTTATAAAGAAATTAATTTTTATATATAATCTCCACGGGGGAATTCAGTATAACTGAAGTAGCAAGCAGCATATCACTTTAGAAAAGCCCACCACCTCTTCTGCTAGCTTTTCAACTGAATTAAAAGGATTTCTTTTTAGATTGACAAACTTGCTCCAGACATTTTCAGCAACGGGTAATGTCAAAGAGCTCTCCAGATAACTGAAGCATAAAAGTAAAAAGTCACATACCTGGTGACTGGGGATGACCATTGTGTCGTCAATCATGGCACTGTCCCTCAGGTAAGAGGCATGGCTCAGGGTGTGAGACCTGTCGGAACTGAAGGATCGGAGGCTGGTAGGTTGGCAGGAGGCCATGGTCATATACCCACAGCAGTAGCAGGGTTGGGAGGATGGGATGATGAGCCGAGCAGGAGAGTGAAAAAAGTGTGCTATTAGCTAACAGTGCAACTTCCAGGGGTACATTAATCGTAATTGTGGGAGAAGAAAATACAGAGCTCTGTGTTGCCCTACCTCTTTGTCCAACAGCTAACCTCACACATCTTTTGACTGGTTCCTAGCACTCAATGGCAAGGGCACAAGGGAATCCAGAAGTTAACATTTGATACTTCTAATCTGATTTATTTTCTTCCCAGAAATATCTGAAACCAGCAACTGTCGTTTACTGACTGCCAGTACAAGAAATTCAGAGGAAACTATGCCAGGATAGACTGCTTAAATCTGTGTTAAATGTTAATCTCCCTGCAACTAAGAAAAATATTAGAGGGGGAAATAGACCACCCTCGGAGAGAACAAAATGAAAGCATGAGTTTCATTTTCTCTCGTTTTCCATTCTGTCCATGCTTCATTCTCCTCCTCTCCAACTGTGAATGACTGAACATTGGTGCATTCCCCTGGAAGGTACAGAGTGAAATGAACTGTGGCCAGATGCATGCTTCCTGCGGAAGTGGAGTTCCTCTTGTTTGTCTCTGGTGTCTCCAACAATGCTATTTCAAAGGGCAGCATTGTTCCCTTTGCATGTCCTGTGTGTGGGGAGTGAGGCACCAAAGAGTGCCGGTTGCTGTGGCAATAAGATGCAAGAGCACGAGAAACTGTTTCTAAGCACCAACCCAGAGCACAGACACATCTGCCAGCACAAAAACAAGCTGCCAATGACACAACCAAAAATGAGGTTTGGCTTCAAAATGGGATTTAGGCCTTGATAACTAATGCTTTGTATTTTTGATAAATCTGAATTTCAAAGTTCCGAGTTGCAGATGCAAATGTGATGGGTAAAACTTGACATTTGCATTAGTGCAATTCATTCCTTCCTAATCAATTTGTACAATCAAATGATGAATAGATTGAGATCTCGTATAAGCTGTATTTCATACATGTTAGTCCAAGAATTAAATATCTGCGTTCAAAATATTAGCCCAAAGCCCATAGGGAAAAAGAGAGATACGCAAGCTTTCACAATATTTATAGAAGCAAAGTTTAATTTACTTTCAGCTAGTAGGTATTTGGCCAGTGAAGCACCATAGAATTATGGACTAAGTATCAGGTTAGCATATTTATTAGTAGAAACTATTTTCATTTTACAAATATATCTAATTTTGTAAGCCATATGCTGTCTTTTTTATGAGGTATCAATATAGCCAACTTCAATTATCTTTGAGGAAATCACCATTTGGTAGATAATTCATAGTAATTTAGGGCCTTCTCCTTCCTTTTTTGTTAAGATTTATTTAGGGGGGGGGGTGGAGAGATTGGGAGGCAGAGGGAGAAGCAGGCTCCATGCAGGGAGCCTGATGTGGGACTTGATCCCAGGACTCCAGGATCATGCCTTGGGCTGAAGGCAGGTGCTAAACCGCTGAGCCACCCAGGAATCTCCGGGCCTTCTCCTTCCTATTCTACTGTAGTTTTTATGCCCCCCAAATAGACCTGGAATATTAGATGGTAAGGAACATGAATTAAAGGAGTTGATTGTCTGATCCTATATAAATGTTTTATAATAAGCAAAATCTAAATATAATTTGGTAATTCACTCTTTTAGGTTATATAGGCTCCCAAAGAAGGCGGAGGCTCCAGACATAACCAAGGCGGGGGCAGCCCAGATGCCTTACTGAGCCCATCCATAAGGGTTTTAGTCCTGACAGCAGATATTGGGGCTGGTTTCATGGGTGTGTAGTTGGATTTTGACGGTGCACTTTATAAACAGGCTGCAGGCTGCTCTGATGAACTCTGGGCTAACTTGGAATCTCTACCCGTGGCTTTAGAATCCAAAGATCCAAACTGTAACTTTATACATGTAAAAGTGCTAGATCTATACGAATGAACAGAGCAAAAGGAGCAAGAGGCATTGAGGTATGGGACTAGTCATGGCTGCTCCCAACAGCAAGTAGAGACTCTGTCAGGAGGTAGAAATGACTCTTAAATGCAGCACTGGAACAGAGGAAACAGAGGTCTCAGAAAGGAAATGGAAATTTAGCTTGGATGGGGAACAAACTGAATGGCAAATAAAGGTCCCTCAAATAAGACCTAGTGACGTAACTGCCACCATTGTAAAGATCAAACTTTGAAAGCAGGCAGCCGGGGCTCAACTGTCACTCTCAGGGAGGTACCAATGTATCAGCAATAAAGGCGGATTTTTATTGATTTTTTAATTTTGATTTTGATATCAATTTACCTAATATCCAGGTCTGTCTCTCAACTGGTTTGAATCAGGAGGGGGGAAAAGTGTCAGTTTTTGTCTTTCCCAACAGCCCCAACAGGAAAGGAAGAGAAAGGAAGAAGAAAGAAAAGAAAGCGATAAAGTTGACTTAAAACAAAAAAGGAGATTAGGGAAGAGAGAGAAAAATATTAGGATATGGAGAAAAGAGTGAGAAAAGTTGGAGAGACAGAGGGAGGGAGAACGAATAAGTTGGAACTATGCCTGAATAGCTCTACTTCTATGATTTTATTCTGGCTCAGGGTTTACTGCCTTCTAATGCTAATTCATGGTTTAATCAATATTTATAGTTTCTAACTGCTCTTTTCTCTGATGTATAGAATTTGCTTAACTAAATAAAATTGGAATATTCCAACAGTAGAGAAATTGTTCTAACGGAATAACAAGCAGCACAAATATCAGGAATAATTCAAGTCTCTGCATAAAAAAATTGTCTACCCTGACTTAAAACATTACAAACAAGGTTAATTAAATATTTTACAGTCCAATACAATTCATTTTCATTAAGTCAGACATCATCCTGTTCAGTTAATAAATGTATAATAACACATATCTGTGGGAGTATAAATTTATACTTGCTGTTCAGTGGAGGGGTATGCCAAAAGTTATGTTATGGTCTTAAGTTTTACTTCTTAGCACTATATAGTAAACTACTTTATAGACACATAATACATAGTAATTCATTTCATTGAAAGTAGTAATTATTACATCTTTCAATGAAAGTACATCTTAGTGAGCTGTAGTATTAGACATTCAATTAATGGAGTTTTTGAATCCTGTTAAACAAGTGAATATCCAGAAATTTCAATATGTTGGCTTTATTGTATGGAAAAGCTTCTGTGGCTCATTGTTACTTAGTGTTTTATATTAAATTTAATTTGTAAGCATTAAGAAAATAAAACAGACACACAAATCTAAATAATAAGAACTTGGATATACTTTTATCAATGGACAATAAATTGCATCTATTTTTGTTCTCCTGCATCCATGTACATCTTAGGCATCAGAATGGTTTTTCTTCCATCTCCAACTATACACAGACTGATAAGGTTCCTCTGGGGAAGTCATGCTAGTGCTTTACCAACCACAAGGTGGAGCTGTGACCATTAACACAAAGTCATGCCAGGGGCATGTCATAGACTTATGCTAGTGATAGAGTCCCCTTTCTAGCTCAGTTATTCAATTCAATACATAAAAATCCTAATTTGAAAATAAATCCATAATTCTAGAATATAAGCACCTCCTGCCAACACATACACATACACACACACCTACACACACATTGCACAGTGAGCAGGGAAATGTGGATGTATCCAGGAAGTGTTCTGGTGTTTTCATGCTATTTAATACCTACCTGGGCATGGTACTATTGAAAGCATACCAAATAAATAATGAAAAGTAAAAATGGTTACCAAAAAAAGAAAACTCCCATTGAATTGCATAAACAAAAGTTAAGAAAAAAAATCAGTGAAACAAGAAATCCATGAACATGAGATGTTGCTTATAAGTACATATTGGAGATCATGAATACCATCTGGGGTTCTTGAAATGCTAGTGTGGACCTGGAGATCAGACTGTGACCTGTTTGTTTCATATCCTCATCCTTTACATGCTGGTAAATGTTCAATTTAAGTAGAATCATCAAACCATGAACCTCCACTTTATAGAAAGAACTGTAAATTTTCTTAACCTAGTACTTTCAAAGAAGGAAAGAAAAAGGATCAGAATCAGGATCAAGAACTTGATCAAATAGACCATGTTGAAAATGAAGGGTATTTTCTCTGACAGTAATATGATTATTTATACATTATTATGAATTTGTATATGCCATAAATCTCATTTTATGAAAATTTGGAGTCTCTTATTGAGAATTTCAGATCGTGAGATCCAAATCTATCAGTATGTTAGAATCCAATATATAAGACACTGGCCCTATCACCAGTACCCCCATCTTACCCCCTGGGTGGCTCCTCCTTTTATCTATTGACCCCAAGAGCCATCCTCTATCAATGTCATGGAAACCAAGGGATCAATCTAATCTTCCTCTTCTTCACCTACCCCATGAAATCCATCACCAAATTTGGCTGGTTTTACCTCGTGGAAATGCTCTGAAATTTATCACTTCCCAAATTCTCTCCATGATTGCTATCACTAAGGTTAAAGGTCAAGTCTTCTCTTAAGAGCTTCAGCTAATACTCCTGCAATGATTTTTCAGATGGTTGCCACTGCCAGGTTTAGCCCTTTGACAGCTCTCCTCTAAAATTCATCCTTATCTCATGGTCAGAGGACACCATCCATCTAAAATGCATACAAGATCTCCCCTCCTTCACATTTACACCCTTCCAACACAGTGCTATTCTTTCTCTAACACACCATAAGCCTATGCTCACAATCTCATTAAGGCTTCAGATGCCCTCCCCAGATTCCCCACCATCTTTCCCCATCACTGTGTCTCAATTTGGGCTCATTGCCTACAGGAAGCCTGAGCCCTTGAGCCCTGGGGCTTCAGTTGCACTCTGTGGGGACTCTCTCTCACATCCCATTAGACTACGATTTTAGCAATTGTTTCCTGGTCATGCTTGTACTTCTAGCACCTGCCACAAAGCCAGCCCAGAAAAGCATTTATTACATGCACACTGAATTGTTTGAAAATAAAAAAAAAAAGGAAAGAAGAGGCATTGATGCTCAAGGAAAAGCCCCATGAAAAAAATTTTTTTGCTAATTATTTAGAATTAACTACACTTTAAGGTATTTATTTCTTAGACTGCACATATGTTAGCTACAGCTTTGAATACAGCCAAAATTAAAACTATAAACCTAAGATTATTGATTAATGAAAAACATTACACTGGATGAACAACCATATGTTAACCTAAATTGCCATTCTTTTGATGAGGTATCATGGAATGTTCTTATTCATCTTACCTCAAATAATAACAAAGGCCAGTTGTGCTAGTTAGTAATAATTTAAAAAATTACATTGATTTTATACTTCAGAATGGGACATAAACCTCTTCAGATTTGTCAGTAGAACTTGTGCTCCTTCAGATTTTGCTCAGATTGCTTTTGTATTCAAGATCTTGAAGGATTCTGGTCTAATTCTTTTTCATGAAAAAGTCAGTTTCAGGCATTTTCCTTTTGTTTCTTTTTTATCCTTCTTCACAACCTATTTTTATTCACAGAAATTATGCCACTAACAAAAATATGCATAAAGCAAAATGGTCCTTTTTATTGGCCTAGAGAAAAATGTGGAAAATGATTACAAACACTATACTGAAATGTAGAGCAGTCTTATCATTGCTCTGCTTCTTACTAGTTGTTGGACTTCTGCTAAGTTACTTAATCTCTCTAGGCTTCAGTTTCCTGTTCTTTAAAATAGGCACTTAAAGTTGCATGAGAATACAGTAAGATAGAACATGCCAAGAGTAGTGCAGTTCCTTTTAAGTATCCATAATTATGTCTATTTTTTTATTAACGTCTTGAAAAAGTGTTTCATTCCCTTCTGGCTGATACCAAGTGTTGGCTTTAGGTGAATACCTGTCGGAGCGAGCTCCCTCCAAGCTGTATCGCAGGTAATTCATACCATCCAGGAACTGACTGCTGGGTAGAGAGTCATCACCCAGTTCTTTCAGATCCTCAGGCCGGAGGTATTCTCCACCATCACCTGTCATCGTGTCATCACCTTGAAGCAATCAGAGGAAGATGGAGGGAGAATTATTTGTTGAATGTCATATTCACTACAAAATATGATGATGATTGTGAAAACCATCAGAATAGCACTGACATCACCAGAACACCACACAGCAGCCAAAAGCAGAACACATGCAACGACCAAGTGCTAAAACTTAGAGAAATGGTATTTGACACATTTTCCTATTGCTTACCAAGAAGAATTACCTGAACTGTAATTCTTTTATTATCAGTCCATTTTTGTTACTCGTTTCTTTATCACTATCACTGGTTTTTAGCTTGTATTATTTAGCTTTTTCCACCATGTGGACTACTTAAGTTCTAGAGACAGCTCCACTAATTGTGTACATAATGTCCGGCATTAACAGTCTCTTCATGTCATTGGTAATATGCTAAGAAATATCTACTGCTCTAAAAAAAACATGTGAGACAGTATGTAGAGGGATGTGATTTATAAGATTAACAAGATATACACATTGGGGAAAGAGCACTAGAATGAAAGGAGGAGATTGTGACATTTTAATAAACAACCTGGACTTTAATTTTAAAAACATTATGGAACATAAAAAGGATGTTTTGTTGGAAACTAGGTGGCTTCCCAAAGGTGAACTACAGGGAAAAAAGTGACTAAGTAATTAAGTAGTGGCGGAAAGATAAGTAGGTGTAGTAGCTCATATTTAGAAGCCCAAATGGTAAGGGTACATTCCCTGCCTGTGAACAGAAATAGAATGCTTTCAAAAATATCTTTTTCAGGTAACTCAATAAATAATACCTCATTCACAGAAAGGCTTTATATACCATTAATATGCTGAAATGGAGAAAAAAATAATACAGCTGAGAGAAGCTATTTTTGATGACTCTTTAAGATATTACTTAAGTCTTATGATCTATGTAAAGGAAAGCTTGAAGGAAGGTACTTCATTCCTATAACGAAGTTAAATTTTATTTATTTAATTCTCATTTGTTTCAAATAATTGTTCAAAATCAATACTAATTTATAAACATACAGCATTAAAGAATTCTAATGATATGTCTGATATTTCATTGTTTGAAGATCTCAGGGATATATCAAAGGATTATTGGCTCTCTAAATTACTTAAAGCTCATGAAAGACTAAATGAAAAAAAAAAAAAAAGACCTTCCAGTAAATGGAGATGTAATCTATTCACCATAAGATTTTAGTCTCAAAACCAATGCATTTAACATCTGACAGACAGTCATAAGTCTCACCACTGAAAATATTTTCATGGCTCCTTGAGTGACACCATTAGATTTTTACTGAGTTTTAGCACGAGTTAGGCTACACAGAGTATTAATTAAAAGTTGAGTAGACCTGGATTCAAATTCTAATCCTATTGGATTAATACTGGCCTATTAATCTTTCAGAGCCTGTTTCCACAACTAGTAAATAGAAATGATATTAATAATCTATCTCATATAATAGTTGTATGAATTAAATAACATATAAGAATATATAATAAAGTGCCAGAATAAGTACTAGCTATTGTTTTTATTAATACAAAATAGTGAAATAACACATTAATGAAATATGAGCTCAATTTCATTTACACAAAAAATAGTTTTAAATGTTATAAAGAAATATAATTGTACTGTGTTTAAATATTCATAAATCTGATAACACCAAGGAAAACATAAGTTTTTTTAAGATATTATTTATTTATTCATGAGAGAGAGAGAGGGGCAGAGACACAGGCAGAGGGAGAAGTAGGCCCTCTGCAGGAGCTCAACGTGGGACTTGATCCCGGACCCTGGGATCATGCCCTGAGCCAAAGGCAGACAGATGCTCGACCCCTGAGCCACCCAGGCATCCCGTAAAATTTTCAAAATGTTTGTTAAAGGAGTCCCCTGCCTGCCCCTACATATATTTTCTTCTTCAAATTGTTCCCTCACAAAGCAAGATGTAATAATAACAGCAATCTACAGATGACACTATAGTCAAACACAAAATGCATGATGTTGGTCAACTTTAAGAACCAAAAAGGTCAGAGGAGAGAGAGATCATGTTAGGATGGTGCGGTGGGTTCAGTGGTGTCGCCCCAAAATTTCACTTCCATTTGGAACCTAAGGATGTGAACTTATTTGAATATAGGGTCTTTACAGATGTAAATAAGTTAAGGACTTAGATGAGATCATATTGGATAAATCTAATGTGAGTGCCCTTAGAGATATGGAAAATGCTACATGAAGGCAGAGATTAGAGTGATGTGTCTACAAGCCAAGGAACAAACACCAAAATTGTTGACAGCCACTGGAAACTGGAAGAGACAAAAGAGACTCTTCTCTAGAGCTGTGAGATGCTAGCATGGACCCACTATACATTTCTCACTCCCAGAACTGTGATAGAATAAATTTTAGCCACCAAGTTTGTGATAATTCCTCATGACATTCCTAGGAAATTCCAGTGAAGCTGGAGAAGGAATCGCTGAAGAAGGAATTGGAGCTGATCATTTGTTTGGATTTGCTTTTAATGGGCAGAGGTTGAGGCTACTTCAGGTGAGAGGTTCATATGTAAGGGGTCATGGAGGACAATAAAAACAGTATGAATGAAAGAGTAATACGTGTTACTTATTTAGAGAGTACTACATGAAATAACCTGGCAAAGTAAAAGTGCATGATGGTGAGCAATGGCAAAAAGTCCAGGAAGAAAGTTAGTGTCTAAACAGTGATAAAACCAAGGTTAGACATTTTATTATTAGCCTTGTAGGACTTACTTGTTCCTGCTATTTCCCTCCTCTTGTGTAATTGGTCAATCTTTCCATAGGAGTATTTTTATGAGTCTAATAAGTTGGGGTCCCTCTTGTTTATTTCAGGAAGAAAAAAATTCTAAAGTCAATTCTA
Organism: Canis lupus familiaris; assembly: GCF_011100685.1. NCBI lineage: Eukaryota > Metazoa > Chordata > Mammalia > Carnivora > Canidae > Canis > Canis lupus. The sequence goes on from NC_049253.1 coordinate 6,816,685, forward strand.
TGAACTGGTTTACCAAAAACGAGCATTGTCTGGTTTGGATATAAGCCTAAATTATTTCCAGGAAAAAAAAAAAAAAAAGCAAACTTGTTAGGGTTTGGGAAGACTAACTCTACTCTTACATATGAAAAAGTGAAAGGAATAATTGGATGCAGAATCTGTCATGTAATGCGAGGAGGAAGTGAGGAGCTCCACTGTCAAGTGTTCGCAGAAGTGTGTCAAAAGGAGTAACAGATGTTTCTCCTATACTTCATCATAACACACAGCCATTCTCTCAATTAGTAGTAGTACACATCATTCCACAGAACTAGTGAAGTTCATACAAACCATCCATGCACAAATCTTTGAGTATATGGGACACATGGGTCACATTTCTACAGGTATTTTAGTTACCTAAGTGTTATCACCCGAGTCCCACCATATAACTTAACTTAGTGCTATGGCGCTGAGTCAGCAAAGGTAGGGATCAGCTCATGATCCTATGAAGATGCGGATGATTACATTTACAGCTGTGTTTCCATCTGGACCATACAATACTCTCAGACTGAATTGAATTCCCATTTCCACCATTTCCTTCCATTTCTCTGCCATGTTGCTCCATCAGGACTTATTTATAATATGACTGAGCTATTATAACAGCTTTCATACTGCGTTTACATTCCCCATTCACCACTTAATGACTGCGTGCTGTTGAGCAAACTACTTAATGTGTTTAATTAAGTCTTAGCATCCTTCTGTTCAGGTGAGCCTTTCCTTACCTGAAAAAAAATAAGGGGGAAATCATAGCCTATCTCATGCGGATGCTATGGGGATTAAATGAGACAATGCACTTAGCATTGGAAATGTTTATTAAGTGTTTTCTCTTCGGTCAGATATCTGCTTCCTTCCAATTTCTTCCTAATACACTTCTTTAGTATATCTATTACTGCTGGTTTAATCTTTATAAAAATCAGATTTAATTGTTTCAATCATTAATCAAAAACTTTAATATGTCCTAATTTCCCGGACTTTTCAGTAAAGAATTTAAACATTCACAGCAAAGCCAAATATGTTTTAATGCACGAGCCAAACCGAATGAGTGGATTATTTTGCCCTTCTCTGTCTCTCTCTGGCACTTTCCTATCTCAGGACCTTCCATACTGTTCTTTCTCCACTCTCTAAAACCTGTGTCACCTCCTATTAATCCTCAGTTTCAGCAAGTCTATGGGACTGTGCTAGATCTCTCCTTCTCTATCTCCCAAGGCAGATACGAAAAGTGGATGACAGAGCACCTGGGTGGATCAGTGGTTGAGCATCTGCCTTTGGCTCAGGTCGTAATCCCAGGGTCCTGGGATCAAGTCCCGCATCAGGTTCCTCACAGGGAGCCTGCTCTTCCCTCTGCCTATGTCTCTGCCTCTCTCTGTGTCTCTCATGAATAAATAAAGTCTTAAAAAAAAAAAAGAATATTCTTTTGAGTATTGATATACACACAACTATCAAAACAGAAGAGTTGTTAAAAAAGAAAGCAAGAATTGGCTAATATCTTAAAAAATATATGGCTGTATTTTGTCCATACGAATGATAAGTTCCATGAAAATATTTTAAGCATATAAAACATTAAACGGTTGGCAACATCAACCGCCAAATTTCTTTATACTAATTCTTTGTACTCAAAGTTATTTCACAATATTCAAATATATCCTATACATAAAAATTATTCAACTTGAATTTCTTTCTGGGGAAATAAATGTTACTACGTTTTTGGCTATGTCTAAAAGAAGGAAAGCTTGTTTTCTCACCATAATGACCATATTCTTGGTCATTAGCCAGTATTTCTCTCAAAGCAAGATCTTTTATCACTAAAAACTCTTAATCTATAACATTTTTAATAGAAGAATACAGGGTATTATAGCTAGATCTTATATTATACAGTGAGCAGGTCCAAAAAGCTATTTCATATAAGTGGAATTTCTTTAAAGCCAGTCAATACTTTGAATCCATTGATATTGGAATTATTTAACAGTTAGGAAATTTAAAAAAAAATTTAATTAATCACTCTATTTGACTTATAAATTTAGATTTTCATGTAATAGGTTTGCTTAAAGTGGTACCACATGTACTTTGGAAACCTCCTGGTAAATAGAATATTTTATATTATTCCTTTTTTCCTATATGCCGAAGCTCCTCCTAAATAATTCTTAAAGGTTTTTATTTTTATTCCTAGCTACTTACGAAAATTGCACTGTAACTATCAATTTCACATTTTTTAACCACATCTACAACATATCTTCAGCCCAGAATGATCTGAAGTATATTCAGTCAAGCAGTCTAACTTAGTTTTAACAGGTTCATGCTAGTTAAATGTCAGCTTATACAAAGAATTATTTTTTTCTCTGAATTTGTATTCTAAAAAGAGAGATTAGTTTTGGTCAAATATTTATGATGCTCATTAGATAATTTAATTATACTAATAGGTCTCAACAAGACTGGCAAAATCATTAATAGATTAAGCAATTTATAGCTTTAAGCATACAAGTTAATGAAATCTACACACTGACATGCACACATATACAACTCCATCCATAGTACGCATGCTATTTTAAAAGAAGCAGATTAGTATTAGACACCCAGATTTAAATACAAAGCAAGTTGCTTCTATCTAGTTAAGAAAAATTAAAAGCAAAGCTTTCACTCCAATAACTTCCTCTAAAGGTACCTGAATCACTAAGCACTTCCCCATCAATAAAGTCACCAAACTGTTTAAAAGCTGTTAAGAAAGATGATCCCACAAAACAAAATATGATGTGCATATACGAATGCTGAAAATTAGCTGGCAAGTATTAGGATGGAACACAAAATTATAATAATACTTGGAAATACTAGCTTTGGCAATTATTAATTTACTTATAATAACATACCAACCAAATATGTGCTCGTTCTTGTCATAAGTTCTTGCAAGAGCTGAGATAACCCAGTGCCTACTACCAGTCAGTGAACAAACTGGCTCCAAATAATGACACCTCAATGTAAAATTTTACCTTCTGATTATATCTTGAAGAACCTAAAAATCTACTCTATTTCTCAGTAAAAGCAATTATTATTGAGAACAGTACTAACTCTTTTCAGCCTGACTAGTTTTTAGTTCTTTTGTCTCTGCAGTAAAGGACTCCTTAGTGTCTTCTATGCTTTTCTCAAGTCCAGCTAGCATCCTAATTACTGTTGTTTTAAATTCTGGTTCAAGTGTATTACTTAAATCTGTTTTGATTAGACTCCTGGCCATGTACCTCTTCTTATTCTTTCTTTTGAGATGAGTCCCTCCATCCTGGCACTTTGTCTAGATCTCTGTCATCTTCTGTGTATTAGGAAAGCCTGTTATGTTTCCTGCTCCGGAGAGTAATGCTATAGGAGAAGAGGTCCTATATTGTCCAGGGCCTGGTGCTTCAGGAAGTGTCTTGGTGTATGATGTGTGCATTCTGATGTTGGGGTTTGGCTTCTCCTTCCCTCAGATTAGTCTTCTGCAGAGTTTCTCTTTGCCTGCAGTGGAGTGGTGGGACTTTCTCCAGTGTGGAAGCAAGTTTTAACTGGTGTGGCAAGTTTTAACTAGTACTATTTTTTATGGCAGTATTTTTTCAAACATATACATTTGATCAAAAACTCTACTACTGAAATTTGGTTAACACTTCATTTGCTGCATTCATGTGTTTTTGGCAGATTTTTTTCGCTCAAGAAAAGTCAACTGCTCAAATTGAAGTAGGAAGGAAGCCAGAAACTCTTGTGGAGGGACAGACCTACAGCACCATGCCCCATCCACATCCCAGGCAGCCCCTTGTACTTCTTTTAGAGCACAGGCTTCTCAAACTTTGACATCCACTGTCTTAGATTATTTTTATCAAATCCTAAAACGATACAGAGCATATTTTAGGACTCAAAAAAATCAAATCTTTATGTTGAATTAGTATGACTTACTGACTTGCTATTTTTAACCTTATTTAAACCTCCTTTCCCATAGACTTAAAATGTATTCTGTTGATCTGGCCCAATGAGAAACAGAAATTTCTTGATATACCACTGAGAGAGTACACTTCAAAGTCTTTCACTTTAAGGTATTTTAATAAAAAGTGTATTTTAACATAATTAAAACATATATTAATAATTATGGTATTATCCAGTAGATTTTTTTTGACAGATGGTCAATTTCCAGTGTCTTTCTCCTTTTCCAGTTCTGCTATTTAGTAAGGCATTAAAGATAATACCCACTGAAAAGAGACTAATCACTGTCCTCTTTTCCCCAAATGACAAAGGTAGATGTTTTGAAACAAAGGCAAAAAAAAGTGACTTTAAATGTACTAGTTCATTAGTCCCTGAGAAAAAAGGATTGCTTGCTTGTCTTTGTGTAAGACAATGACTGGTGTCATAGGAGACTGAATAAGTCTTACCTTCTTCATCAGAAACATCAAGAACCTCAGTCATCGTCTCAGGAACATTTAGCTTGTGTTTTTCAGTGATAGTCTGGAAAGAAAAATATCAATACACATGTTAAAATCAAACAAAAGAGCAAAAGAATCACAGAGGAGGTCACATGGACAACATCAACAAGCCATCAGTCACTGAGCATTTCATCTTTCCACATGTATGCTCTGGAAGCTTATTCTCTTTCATGAAAAGTCATTTGTTCTGTCTGAAGATAAATGATCATTGACTCCAGTGAAGTCATATGAGAAGTTCATTATTTTAAGTTCCTGTTTGAAAAGTAAATTCTTTAACAATGGCATTAATAATTAGTCATATTAGGAAAGAAGATAATGTTTTCAGGGCTTCCCTAAAATGAACAAAGTAATGTCTAGAAAAGCTTGAAAAAAAAGCAACGAACATATGCAATTTATTAAAAACAAAGCCATTGGAAAAGAACTTGTAAACAATATGAAAGACAAACTATTTGGGCAAAAAATGTGATGCATCCCCTTCTGGAATCAGAGGATCAGCAGTAGAGTCAATTATCCTTATGGTATTTCATTGGTCTACAATTCTGGTTTGTTGCTTATTCATCTGCAAAGGCACTCCAGAGCTGCCAAGTCCACTGCCTTCCATTTCTGATATGTGACGCAAGGTTAAGAGACCAAATTCTGGAGACTGGCTGCCTAGGTTCTAATTCTAACTTTGTCATTTATAAGCTAAGAGGCTTAACAAGTTCCCTTATTTCTCTGTATCTCAAGTTTCTCATCTGTAAAATAGGAATAATACTAGTAGTTCATAAAATTGTTAGGAAGATTAAATGAAATAATATATATAAGAACTCTAAGAAAAGTGCTTGGAATATGTTAGCGCTCAATAAATACCAGCTAGTATAACATCATTATTATAATTGTAATTCAATATTAAATTCATCTTAAAACTGAAGAACCTCTGAACTTTTTAGTCATTTAGGTACTCAAGAAAAATTTTGAGTGCCTACCACATGCCAAACATTGTTTTTAGACACCAAGGATACCACAGTGATTTAAAAAAAAAAAATCCAAATCTCACTACTTTAAATATAATCTATGGTCAAATCTCAAATTCATATCTCTAGTTTCTACACTGAAAATGCAATAAGTGCACTGATTGGCATTGTTATGGGAACTCTAAAAATCTAATCTCTGAAAATCAAATCTTCAACTAAAGTCAATAAAATACAGTAATAAACAGGGTGTCTTAGGTTTTTAAGCTTTGCAACATAGATATTACAGACTTTTTTGAATGGCTACAATGACCCTATCACCAATTATTTTCTTTCCAAAAGCAGTAGAGAACTTCAAATATATTTACAAGGAAATTCAACTAATTTGAAAATATATTCATATATACATGTATAATACCTGTGTGTCAAGAGGGACTGATTAAATCATAATGTGATACTATATGCCCTTTCAGTGGTTCCCCATTTCCTCAGAAAAGAAAGCAAAGCAAAGTTGTTCAGAAGACCCAGGTGATATAGTAAGGAGAAGGAGGGAGGCCTCTTCTCACTTCATGCTCCAGCCATATTCACAGGCTATGTTCCCTAATACCTCTTAAGTTTTTCCATATATTCTTTCCTTGACCAGAAATATTCTTCTCTCTTTTCTTGGCTCATATTACATATTATTTCCTTGGAGAAACATTCCCTAATCCTTCCTGATGAATTGTTTAACTGTGATTATCTGGTGTTGTGTACTGCTACAAAACATATATATATATATATACATATATATCACATCATACACAACTGTATCTGCCCACATAAGAGTGTGAGTCATTAAAGAGTATGTTTCCACAGAACCTGAAACATAGCAGGTGCTTCTCAAATATATATTGAATAAATCAATGATACAAAATTAGGCAAAATATATTTAAAATCCATATTACAACTAAATAGATTTTCTTTTGGGTGATAAAACAGTTGAAGAATGGGGACAAAGAAAAGTCTCGTGTTACCCTGATGAAGGCACAGTTGAAGATTAAAGGATTGAATTCAGCTTTCCTGCATGTTGTTTATGATGTTTAAATAATTCCATAGTGTCTTATTCACTGAAAACAAACTAAACTTTAGTAATGACAAAAGCATCCATTCAAAATTCTGGACAATAATAGCTGGTCAATAAATATTGGTTAAACGAACAAACTTAAGAAGACTATTATAAATGATTATTATCATTTAATCGTTTTAATTTTAAAGATTTATCTATTTATTTGAGAGAGCATGAGTGGGAGGGGCAGAGGAAGAGAGAATCTAAAGCAGATTCTACATGCATTGATCATGGAGCCAGATGTGGGGCTCAATCTCAGATCATGGCCTGAGCCAAAACCAAGTCAGATGCTTAACCTACTGCACAATCCAGGTGCCCCTTCATTTAATTATTTTAATAGTAATTAATTTATAAGTTTAACATGGATAAATTAAAGCCTATATTCATTATCTGTGGTTTTCAACTCTAGTTGCATATTAAAATTATTAGAGAAAAATTTTAAATACCATCATTGGATCCTATCACAGAACAGTTGAATCAGAATCCCTGAGGGCCCAGCTATGAGAAAGTTGCTCAGATGGATGTACCATGCAATTTAAATTGCAACCCATTTGGAAAAGTATATAAATTGCAGAAAGTGATTTTCACTTAAAATATAGGAAAGAGACAGTGACATCCTATTAAACTATGATAACCTACTAAGCTTTTATTAAGAAGCATTTAAAAATATTTTTATTATTTTTTAAGCTTTTTATTTTGTTTTATTGTTTAATTTTTTAATTTTATTAAGATTTTTAAAATTAATATTCTCAAAGGGAGACAGAACATGAAAGACTCCTAACTCTGGGAAACGAACTGGGGGGGTGGAAGGGGAGGTGGGCAGGGGTGGGGGTGACTGGGAGACAGGCACTGAGGCGGGCACTTAACGGGATGAGCACTGGGTGTTATTCTATATGTTGGCAAATTGAACACCAATAAAAAATAAATTTATAAAAAAATTAAGATTCTCAGTGTAAATAAATGATTCAAAAATGTGAAGGAATATCTACTGTACTAGACTACACCAGGAATGTTTATTTTTTTAAAAAAAGATTATTTATTTATTTATTCATAGACACAGAGAGAGAGAGGCAGAGACACAGGGAGAGGGAGAAGCAGGCTCCATGCAGGGAGCTTGATGTGGGACTTGATCCCGGGTCTCCAGGATCACACTCCCGGCTGCAGGCAGCGCCAAACCGCTGCGCCACCGGGGCTGCCCAGGAATGTTTATTTTATGGAGGTATTCTAGAGGATTTGCCCTTCATAGGAAACATTCCACAAGAGGATGCTTCTCTATTTGAAAATAAGTGATGGAAATGTTTTTTAAAATGATTAGATTATATTGCCTGATGTACTTAGTTTACATTTTCAGACACTGATAGTAGGACTATATTTTCTGAGTATCTAAGAGTAGAGTAGAATTTTTAAGAGTGGAAATACCATTGCTTTAGTTCGGTCATTGAATACTATCAAAGTTATTACCAGCAAATATATGTAGCAATGGAAAGAGTAACACAATGATCACACAAATCACAGATTTTTTTTTCCTGTATAGGTAGTAAAAATGCCCCCTATATGCAATGCAGTAAGTATAGTATGTATTAGTTCATGATATAGTGCTTGACCTTTAGAAGGCCATCAATAAATATTTGTTGAATGGATGATAAATAAGTCTTCCTATTATGAATAATGTTATAAGAAATGAATACATATTTTCCTTTAAAATGGAGTGTCCTTTGAAAACTTGATTATCAAAATATAAATATGGTTTTATACAAATGCATCTGAATAATACACAGAAAACAAACATATAATTAAATGATCATGGGCAACTCCATCTGCTATAGAATCTAAGATTCTATAGTTAAGATTAGAAACCACTTTAAAGTTAAAATGGGTAGTGTACTATGCACAAATTTAATAGTATATAATTAAATCAGATAATACAGCAATAAAAATAGGATATGATAAATGGAAGGCTTAATAATGAGTTTTTAATATTTCATAATGTAGGAAAGATGTAAAAAATAAAGCATTAGCACTTAACATGCTGTTTTGTAAACAGATAACATCTGGTTTGTTTTATGCAAAAGAAAAAGTATATTTAACTGACCTCCACTTAGCCTACTCCCCTTGTCAACCATTTTCTTTGTATCACATACTCAGCAAATCACAACACATTATGAGTGATCTTGGCTAGTATGCCATCTTCTAATGCCCACATGCAATGGCTCCCATCAGTGGGGTGACAGGCTTAATTTGGTTTTGTTCCCAACCTATTTATACCAAATGTGTATGTTAACAGAATGTCTGTAGTAACTTAAATAGTATGTAAATAATATTTTTCCACAACAACTAATGTAAATAGTTTGGAAATCTCAACAAAGACGAGTCACCAAAAATAACTGCTACTCAATTAGGTGTGGTTGAAACAATTAAAGCAGATTAGAAAAAAAAGTATGTCAAAATTTCAAAAGGCTCTGCACTCAGAATAATGTCACTTTAACATAATATACAGGATGAGTACTGGGCACCAGGGTGGCTCAGTCAGTTGAGTGTGTCCAACTCTTGATTTCAGATCCAGTCATGAAATCAGGGTCATGAGATCCAGCTTTGTGTCAGGCTCCATGCTCAGTGGGGAGTCTACTTGAGATTCTTTCTTTCTCCCTCTCCTTCTGTCCCCCACCCCCATGCATGCTCTCTTTCTTTCTACAAAATAATGAATCAATCTTTTAAAATACATATATATGCATATATATATATACACATACATACATAGGATGAATACTATCAAGATATAAATATCATAGGATATAGTATGTAATAGTGATGTTCTTTGTGTAAGGATGATCATTTAGCCTCCTAATCAATGGGTCTACATTCAAAGGAAAGATCTTGACTCTACATCAAAAGGTGTCAAATGACTACATGTATTTATTGCATTGCTACTTCTATGATTCCCATTTTAACTGACAGCATCAGATAAAATTTAGGACTTTGAATATTTACATTTTTTTTTAAGATTCTATTTATTTATTCATGAGAGACACAGAGAGAGGCAGAGACACAGGCAGAGGGAGAAGCAGGCTCCATGCAGGGAGCCTGACATAGGACTTGATCCTGGGACTCCAGGATCATGTCCCAGGCTGAAGGCAGGCACTAAACCACTGAGCCACCCGGGCTGCCCAATATTTACATTTTCTTAATTGTCAAAAATGTCCCCATTATTTAAATGATAATATAATGTTATTTTTATTTTAATAGTTAACTTAGCAATTTATGATGTCATTTTTATTTTAGGAAGTTTTGGTTTGCTTAGCAATGATTATAAGCAACTTAAAACATGATCATTTTAAAATTATGCAAATAATTGATGACAGTTTATCAATAAGTAGAGGGATGAGTCATATCTCAGTCTTCCAAACTGCCTTAGGGGATTGAGCCTGTTGGCTTCTGCTGCCAGAAATGTGTCCCCGGCACTCTGATGTTCATTCCAGCACACACGCAATTATAATCCTGGGAGAATGCTGAGCTGCCTCATACCCCTGCTGGGTTCCCCAAAGTAAAGTTAGAAAAGCAAAGGTTAAGGAAACAAACCACAACTCCAAAATGTCTCAAAAATTTCTGAGGCAGTGGCTTCTCCTTTACAGACTGCTGCCATACTCTTCTCTCTACACAATGACTTTATTCATACTTTGGGGTAAAGAACTTTGGAAGGAGAATTAGCATAGGAAACTTTCTTTGATGGAAGAGAACTCTCACGACTGCTCAAATGTCACAGCATATGAATCCAATGATGTGAAATTTGTACGTTAGTTAACTGTAATTTAACTATTACACTTAAATGGTAATAACATTAAACTGAATTTAATTTTATTAATTTTACATAATTATTAAATTGTCTAGTGTGCTATACTGACCTATCACCAGTGAGCAGTTCCAAATTCTCTTTAGAAAATAATATTGCATATGATGCCTCCATGAAAATCAACAAAAAGCACTATTTAAGTAGGTTGTTTTTAATAGAAAACTAGGTGAAAATACCTCTTTCACAAAATTCATATTAAGCCACTTTTAGTAAAGCCAAGATCAGTTACATTAGAGTGGTTAAGAACAGGACTTTAGAATGTGACAAGCTAAATTTGAATCCTAGATCTACTTTCAATGCCTGCCACATTTGTAATCACTAAATACTCATTTTAATACCATTAATAACATCATTATGTGAAAAAAAAGTATGAATAAAAATCTCTTCCCAGAGAGAGGAAGTAAGAAGGTTCACATAATGGACAGGAATAAATTCATATTTTCAATCCTTAACCCCAAATTCAATTTCACCAAACAATAAAAGTCACAATTCTAAGAGAGGCAGAAAGTAAAAATTTGGCAGCATCAAAACATGGTACCAATACAATTACCCATTTAGACAAAGGAGGTACTCGTTTAGTTAGTGTGGACAATGACATCTTATCCAACTAAAAGCAAACATGCCATTATGTTTTATATTCATTTGTTGACTCCTTACCTAGAAACTTGGTTTCTAAGTATAGTGGTTTTTATTGGGGAAATGCTCGGCTGGGCAGGGTAGAGAATAATAGTTACCAGAACAGAAGAAAAGCTCACAGGGAGCTCTAAAAGTGGTTTTTGTATTCCACTAAAGCTAGATGTCACAGAGGTACAACATTATCTCTAATTTCTTTTTTTTTTTTTAATTTTATTTATTTATTTATTTATGATAGTCACAGAGAGAGAGAGAGAGAGGCAGAGACACAGGCACAGGGAGAAGCAGGCTCCATGCACCGGGAGCCCGACATGGGATTCGATCCCGGGTCTCCAGGATCGCGCCCTGGGCCAAAGGCAGGCGCTAAACCGCTGCACCACCCAGGGATCCCTATCTCTAATTTCTGAAAGGTATCTGAACTCGTTTAGTCATGGTATTTAGCAAGCTGATTGCTTCTCTTTTCAAATACAGATCTATATAGTTAAAGACATTCACTCTAAGTCAAATTTACCAGCCTGAAATCTCTTTGAAACTGAACATGTAAATTACATAGTTTTGTTGATGTTAAAGAATTTCTTGGGATCCCTGGGTGGCGCAGCGGTTTGGTGCCTGCCTTTGGCCCAGGGCGCGATCCTGGAGACCCAGGGATCGAATCCCACATCGGGCTCCCGGTGCGTGGAGCCTGCTTCTCTCTCTGCCTGTGTCTCTGCCCCTCTCTCTCTCACTGTGTGACTATCATAAATAAATAAATAAAATTAAAAAAAAAATATCACCATCATTTAAAAAAAAAAAAAAAAGAATTTCTTACAAAACAGAAGTCTCATTCTCCACTGCCATTAAACAGTAAGCTTCTGGGGGCAGGGGGTAATGTTTTTACCACTGATGATTCTTCAGCACTCAGCACAGAGCTCAGCATATTTTATATCCAATATATATTGAAGGAATAAATTAGTTAATGAAATGAATGGAAGAAAAGCAGGTCAAGTAGCAGAAAAGACACAAGCCTGCCATCTAGCGGTCATTTGACAAAAAAGTATGCACATGATAACCAGAGAACGGAAAAGCTAATAAAGTTTACAGAAAACATGACTTCTAAGAACGGATGTGCTTGGCCAATCTTGCCACTACAGGCTTCACTTATCTGTGATATGCACATTTTTTCAAAGATGCCAAATAAAGACACATATGTATAGGTCCCTAATATGCAGATTTTTCTGGTATAAAAAATCATATAGTAAGAAAAAGCAATTAAGATTCAGCCATATATAGCAACTCAGAAGTATAGTGACAGGTAGTAACAAGACTTGTTTTTCCTCCTATATAATTTATTGAAGCTATACCTTAAATCTTTAAAAAATATTGTGGTGTACTAGCCAAAGTTTTTAAGATTCTGCTTGAGAAAACAGGCAGTACTATTCTCTCCCATCTAAGTTCAGGCTGCGTCTCATGGTTCATTAATAAATCATACTCCACCCTATTAAAAATTTCACATCAGAACAACTGTATTCCATCTACTTCAGTGTCAACACAGACTTGGTGTCAGTCTGAAGAGTAAAATTCCTTTCTTTTTCCATATATCTATCAAAAGAAACAAGTGCTCTAAAACTCTATATGCATCATTTCTAACTTAAGGCATTTACTAGAGCCCCATTCAGATTTTTTATGTTGATTTGTGATCTTATTGTCTCTAAACAACATCTAATGTTCTACTGTCACTCTATTTTTCTATTTTAAAAAGAGAAAGAGCTGTTGTTCTGAGAGTTCATGCTTAAGAAAAAAAGTCAATAAATAAGTACAGAGAGAAACAGAACTTCCACTTTCAGCTGAGTCTCCCCATTAGGAGGCCTCCTTTAAGCTTTGCTTCAACTGAACAGTATAAGAAAGAGCCTCAGGACTCATTATTCCCATAGTCTTCACCCTCCTAGAGTTTCTCTGGCAAAGGCCATTGATGATCACTGCTCCTCCCAAAGAATCAGCAGACATATTCAAGCCAGCGCAAATAAAAAATTTTAGACTATATGCTCTGTGATACAGATACAGTTTACCTACTAAGTACAACCAATTTCCTTTTTCAACAAAAAATAATAATCAGAAATAAGAAGAACGTAAGGATGAACTGTTCTCATGGGAATGAATCTGACCCTAGTCATCAGCACAATATCAGGAGGATCAGGGTCTTTCCAGAGGCTGGCTAAGATCAGAAGTTTGCTGAGCGTCCTACCACTTTGCCAGCAGTAGGTGTCACACCCAACTACAGTGAAAGTGCAGAGCAGCAACCCGCCCACCCCCTCCCCCCAAAAGCAGCAGTCGGAGAAAAAGGAACTAAATATTTTACAGTGACGCTCACATTTTATATGGATTTGTGTTAACTAAAGGCGGCTAAAACCCCAGTGTTGGTTGTGTAAGTGCATCTGCATCTACATGCTTCTAGTTGTACCAAAAGCAAGTTATTCACCAAAGTAAGTTCAAAACCAAAAGCTCAACACATTTCCTAAGTGAAAAAGTATGTGGCTTGAGAACGAAGACAATGGAACCAAAGCCCATCACATCAGTCCCTTGTACTCACCGTGGTGGTGGTGGTCACCTCTTCCGTCACAACCTTCAGGGTGTCGACCACGGAGATGTAGCCCAGACGCTTAGCAATCGCCAAGGCAGTGTTGCCATTCTAAAGAGAGTGAGAGAGAGAAAGAGTGAGGAGAGAGAGGGAGGACTGCGCCCCGAGCCAATGAGCTCACCGGCTGCTCCGCATGAGCCAGCATTTCCGTCCAAAACAAGGCACAGCTTAGGAAAAATCACTAGTTTTTACCATTACATCTGACTCTCTTTGTAACTTCTTTAGACTATAGCCCAGGTCACCATGGTAACACAACAAGCTGCATCTGTCTGCTCTTCTAATAAGAAGCACTTGACGCTTTAACCCTAAGGTGGTCGGACGTCTCTGCAGATGCTGCACGGTGCTTGGGAAAGTACCTCTCGAACGGAGGACGATGCCTCCCAAAATTCTCAGCCAGTACCGAGTACTGTTGCTCCTCCTCCGAGGTCAGGCCATCCGCCGCAGGTTAAGATGTCACCGCGGGGAGCTCGGTAACAGGTTTAGCTACAGCTGTGCAGGAGCTCACGGTGCAACGCAGTAACACAAGCCAGCAACCCCGGCTGCAGCGCCAGCCTCCGGGGATCCCGGTTCGTTTAATTGCACCGCTTAGTTTACATTTCAATGGCTCCACCTCGCCCAGAGCTCAGTGTGAGCCCGCAGCCTCGCTACCCCCCCAGCCCCCGGGCTCCCTTAAGAAGGCCCGGCAAGGCGGGGAGCGGGGGACTCGCGCGCACATCTGAGCAGCAGCTGCGAGCCCAGCACGTTCCAGCAGCCTCGGCGCGGGGCCCCGCTCTCCCGGGACAGGGGCCGAGTCAGGCCCACGGCTCCCCCGCCCCGGAGAAGTCACGCTGATTTCTGGAAAGGCTTTCCAGAAATCCCGGGCTTTCCAGAGGGGCGGGGCGGGGCGGGGGCGGGCGCGGGTCTTACCGCGGTGGTGGCGTTGGGCTTGGCCCCGTGCTGCAGCAGGACGTTGATGATGTGCGTGTGGCCCTGCTGCGCGGCCTGGTGCAGAGGCGTGTAGCCGTTCTGGGGGTGACGGTGGCCACGGACCGAGCGCAGGTTTGCAGCGGGAGGAGGAAAACCAGGTTAGCCTTCATGCTGAATTGCTTAGTCTTATGTTACAACAAACCCGTCAAGGATGCTGTTTATTTGGAGCTCAGTATCTCCCCACCCCCACCCTCCCAACACCAGCCCATTTCTCAACAACAAACCCTCCCTCTCACCTTATGGTCTGCGAAACAAAGAGAAAAAAACAACTAAAACAGCTTATGAACTAGAAAAACTAACAAACTCCGAGCTATAGCTATTAATATATCTCAACTAATTAGCATTAAAAATGGGTATGCTGAGAGATTTATGACAGAAGAGCGTTATCACAGTGATGTGATTTCTTCGCTAGGGAAAAAGAAAGTAAGACGTTTTTAACGGGAAGCTGCAGATGATCATACAAACCCTTGCTTGTTTGTCAGGACTTGTCTAATAACTAAGCTTTGCACCAGCTTTAGGGCTTTCTAAATCAATGGAAGTAAATTTAATCTTACATTCTTTTCAGAGAGCAGCTTTGGTCAAAAAAGCACATTTGGAGAATGGGAGATTTCATTGGATGATGACTGGCCCACTTGCAACTAAAAATGACTTTAAAAATGAGATTAAAAAAAAAAGATTTTATTTATTTATTCATGAGAGACCCAGAAAGAGAGAGGGGCAGAGACACAGGCAGAGGGAGAAGCAGGCTTCCCACTAGGAGCCTGTTATGGGACTCGTCCCCAGCTCCTGGGATCACACCCTGAGCCAAAGGCAGATGCTCAACCGCTGAGCCACTCAGGCGTCCCTAAAAACGAGATTCTTTTAACATGTTGGTCTAAACTTCCACACATATGAAAGCTCTGTAATCCATGATTTGTGAGGAATTGCTACTGAGGTAGCAAGACTTGCTTAGAACTCTAGTGGGTGGCAGGTATGGTACAGGTTGGCTGCCTGTTGACATTAATCAAATGCACTGGAATCCTTGGAAGCATTAACAAAACATTAATATCTATCATTAATTTAACGTTTATTGGCTCCAGATACCAAACCTTGGATTTGTCTTTAATCTTTATTAACATCCTAAAAATGAGGGTGCTTGGTACACAGTAGGTGTCTCATAAATCATGAGTGACTGAGTGAATGAATACATGATTGAATAAATGTTTTCTTCCCGATTCAGAGATGATTAAATGGAAAATAACAGTTCAGTAACTAATTTTGCAGTCATTCTAGGTTCATAACCTGTGTAGATCATGATAGCCAATGGGTATCATGCTACTTTTTAAATTATCTAGCTGCCTCACCCTGATAAAATTGTATCCATTGTCTGGGGTCTAAGTTCTGAGTAGCCCATTCATACCATACACTTTTAGGGGTATATGTCCCTTTTATCTTGTGTCACTACTTCCTCATGACCAACATGTATTTTTGTTACTTCTGTCTACAAAAGATGCCTGTCTATATATACAAGGTGCTAGCTACATGATTCCTTCTATGCTTTCGCTGTGGCTTTTCCATCCATGGGGATGTCCCTAAATGTGTGAGAGTCTATCAGTCTGCATGTCCGTCAGTCTGGAACATCATCAGGTCTGCCATGTTTGCTATATATCCCTCCACTGGCATCACCAATGGAAATAGAAGCCAATTACAGGGACTCAGAGAAACTTACTGCCAATGCAGGACTCTGCTCTCAAATGAGGTAATCCATGGACATTTGAGAAGCATAAAGTAAGTGATACCATTTTCCCTGAAAATTTTTCTCCATTGTGTTTACAAATATTCTACCAACCAAATTTATTTCACCTCTTCCGTATCAGCCAAGTTAATTCATTCAGCAAGCATTTACTAACCTCAGGCTATGTGTTAAATAGGAGACACTCTGCTTATGTAAAGTAATAATGCCAAGAGTAACATTCTTGCCCCCAAGAGCTCACATTTTACGGAGTCCTCAGTAGACACCATGACCAGGAAACTATCTCCCCAGCCTGATTTAATTTAACCTTTACCTATAGCCTCTCTGGTGCATGAGTATATTTGTTAGGGAAGTCTGGAGCAGCTCAAAAACTTTTACATGAACATTTGGTTGCAGCTTATCCATGGTCTTAAGCCCATTCTGCTATGCGCTCTAGACCCAGTCTACCAACTTCTAGCATATTCCTAAACACCCCCCAACCCTCCATTTCCTCATTTACAAAATGGGAATAGCCAAGATTTCAAGTCCATTGAAGGATTATATGTGTTGTCCATGAAACTTTTCTTTGATTTATCTAAGTTGTATGAAAACCCTAACAATCACTATTTTGCTTTTTTCTTTCTCATTGAAGAGCTCCATGGTCTTTGGAGTATATTTTATAAAGAAGATTTCCTTTTATATGCTGAAGTTCTAAACTTTTGCAAGTTTACCTCAAGTCAATGTTCATAGGCTTTCTTTTTAGTTTTAAACAGTCCCATAAAAGAAGTTCACTTTTTTAGATTTTTATACCAGACCATGAATGTTTGAGGACTAAAGGCAATACATATGCTTACATTTTCATAACAAAACAATTTTAGTAACCATAGTTACATGAGATATGAGGCAGAAACACAAATCCTTTTCCAAAAATGCCATTCTGTGTGGAAAAAAAATTCTAAAGTGTTTATTAAATAATGTCTTTCGATTTATTTATCAGCCCCACCCCCCAGAAGACCTATCAGAAGATATGTTTACTTCCAAAGGCAAGTAAACTCTAGAGTTCACTTAAAAAAAAAAAAAAAAAAAAAAAAAACCTGAAAAGTTTCTCTCAATCAAATGTCTATTTGAATGCATATCAAACCCCAGGTAGGTAAATGATACTATCTAGACAATATGTGTGTCTTGTGAATATTATTTCAACAATCACACATTTAACAAAAAAATATGGTAACTGTTTTCATGTTCCTCCAAAGTCTCATTGCATTTATTCCGTTCAGGAGAAGACCTGGATTCCAACAAAAATGTCTTTCCTGTAAGCTTATGTGTGATCTGACTCAGCAAAAAATGATGTTTGGTGGTGATGTCTGAAAATTCATAGTAGAGCTTTTAAATAATCTCAAAGTACAATTTCACAAGAACTCAATGATTGCTCAGAACCTAGGCAGCAGCTATTCTTGCTAGAGTCATATTAGAAGTTTTCAATCTTGAACGTCAATAGTATTGTTAATAATTTTAAAATTAACTATTTTTACTTCTCTTGTAAATATACTTATGTACAGACATGATTGTTTCTGCTTTAACAATATAAAAAGACTGACTTCCAAAACCTCTGATGTTTCTAATTATTAGCATTTTGAATGATGACTCTGAAAACTCTTGAATGTGCTCACACTAGTTTAGTTGAGCCCACTCAAAGTTCCACTAAGAATTCTCTGACATAGGGCAGCCCTGGTGGCTTAGCGGTTTAGCACCGCCTTCAGCCCAGGGTGTTATCCTGGAGACACAGGATCGAGTCCCATGTCAGGCTCCCTGCACGGAGCCTGCTTCTCCCTCTGCCTGTGTCTCTGTCTCTAATAAAATAAATCTTTAAAAAAAAAAGAATTTCTGATATATAAACTTAAAAAATATTAACAAACATGTAATTATACATTTCTTTGGACCAAGGAATCTGGAGCTGCAAGTTATATCCTGCATAGTAACAGTAGCTATATTATTCATTTCTCTTTCCCTTGAAACAGTTTGAGTGCACTGAAGTGTGGTGTTACATCCAACCTTACTTTGCTGAATAGGACCCTTCTCTTGCCGCTGGGAAAAAACATTTGGGATCAAGTCAGTGCTGCATTATCCCTGACAACGTCTAACCCACACCTTACACATCATTGCCTCACTAAGCATTACCATGTGATATTTCAAATGTAACAGGGTTGGTGGAAATGGTGGGGATGCAAAGAAAACTGTTGCAGCCACTATGGAAAACAGTATGGAGGCTCTTCAAAAAATTAAAAATAGAAATACCATATGGTCCAGCAATCCCACTTCTGAGTATTTATCAAGAAAAAAAAAAACTCAAAGAGATATATACACTCTCATGTTCATTGTAGCATTATTTATAATAGCCAAGATATGCAGCAACCTAAATGCCCATCAATGGATGAATGAATGAAGAAATAAATAAAACTGCATACACACAGGCACACAGAACCTAGGCAGCAGCTATTCTTGCTAGAGTCATATTAGAAGTTACATTATTATTGTAACTGTAACATTATTCAGTGTAACATTATTAAGCCATAAAAAGGAATGGAATCTTGCCATTTGGGACAACATGCATGGACCTGGAGATTATCATGCTAAATGAGATAAGTTAGAGAAAGACAAATACTGCATGATCCTACCTACGTGTAGAATCTAAACAAAACAAAATCTGAACTCCTAGATACAGAAAACAGATTGAGGCAGATTGAGGTTGCTAGAGGCAGGGGGTGGGGAGTTAGGAGAAATGAGTGAAAGGTATCACAGGCTTAAAAACCTTATTTAAGTGAAAGAAAATGGATTTAAATGTTATATGACATTGGGTATCCTGTATTCAGCTATCTCCTCCATATTTAGATGGAGGGATCCTTTTCTCAGAGGTCAAGAGGTGGTGATTAGAACATACTGCATCTTTTATAATGCATCACCAATAAAAACACAAGAGATTTAGAAGTATGTACTCATGATAAAAAGTATGTTTCACAGGTACATTTAAAAAGGAAGCATTATTGTTATTCATAGGACTTAGGAATCAAAATGTTCAAGTAGTTTGAGAAAGCATTATAATGGTTGTAGTTTAAGGATAGATAAGATTTAAATAAGTAAAAAGAGCATCTGAGGAGAGGGAGAGACCATGAGTAAAACAGGAAAATACATAATTGGGAGAAAGTAAAGCACTAATAGTTTAGTTGTAGGGAAGTTATGAGGTGGTCATCTGGGAACTTACATTACAGTAGGTCCCATCATAGAGGCTCAAAATCATGGAAAAGGATGACTAGATCAGAGAACTCCTCAGAAGAGGGAAGCAACAGGATTTGATAGCATGGAATAAATGTCAGGTAGGAGAGTGAATGATAACTGATGAGATTTTAGGTATAGTGAGTTGATGTTAATGACCTGTAGCAATTTGGAAGTTAGAGCAGTTTATTCTAACAGTTAAGAGCATTGGACCCGAGGAAGTCAGGGTTTGAAGTCTAATTCCTCCAACTAATACTCTGTGAATTTAGATGAGCTATTTAAACTCACTATGGAAAATATAGATGGTAATAGCCTCTGACTCTGAGGTTAATTTAAGGATTAAATGATTTAATATATGTAAAGTCATATATAATGTATATCCTAGCATGTACTTAATGAATATTAGTTTAAAATTTTAAAAAATGAAAGGTGTTTGGGTGGCTCAGTCAGTTGAGTACCAGACTCTTGATTTCAGCTTGGGTCATGATCTCAAGGTTCTGGGATCAAGTGCCACATCAGGTTCTGACTCTTCAGGGAGCCTGCTGGAGATCTCTCTCCCTCTACCCCTCTCCACATTCACATGCATTCTCTCTCTCTCTCTCTTGCTCTCTCTCCCTCTAAATAAATAAAGTCTTAAAAAAATATTTTTACAAATGAAAGGCACAGGGGCATGTGGGTGGTTCAGCCAGTTGAGCATCTATCTGCCTTTGGCTTGGGTCATGATCCCAGGGTCCTGGCATTGAGCCCTGCGTGGGGCTCCCTGCTCAGAGGGGAGTCTGCTTCTTCCTCTCCCCTCTCATGCTTTCTCTCTCTCTCTCTTAACTAAATAAATAAATTTTTAAAAATAATGAAAGGCACACAGTCTAGGGTGCCTATCTGTATTTCCTCATGTGGATGGAGGAGGTTTTCTGGAAGAGGGTCCAAGGCATTAAAACAAGATAAAGAATTGGCCAGAACATCAAAATGTTCTTTCTAGCGGACTTCTTTTTTTTTTTTTTTAAGATTTTATTTATTTATTCATGAGAGAGAGAGAGCGAGAGGCAGAGACACAGGCAGAGGGAGAAGCAGGCTCCACGCACGGTGCGAAACATGGGACTCGAACCCGGGTCTCCAGGATCATGCCCTGGGCTGAAGGCCGCACTAAACCACAGAGCCACCCAGGCTGCCCATATCTAGCAGGTTTTTATTGTATTCTGTAGTAAACTGTTAACTGGATATGAGCTACTTTAGCTCTACAATAAAAGTAGTATGTGGCTGACAAAGGTTATGAGAATGAAAAGTCCTAAACAATTGTACAAAATTATATTGCTTATTCAAAATCACTTTAGAAGAACTGAAAAAAAAAAAATGCATTTGTAGCTATGGTGAACTAGTGAAGTATCCATATAGTTGAAACCATTTTGTTTATAGAAAATGAAAATGAGTACAAGTATTTTATTTACCTTGGTTTTTGCGTTGACATTTGCACCCTGCTTCAGAAGAAAGTTGACCATTTTCACATTTCCATAGTGACAGGCCACAATTAAAGGAGTGTAACCAAGCTATAATAAATACATAAATATGTAAATAAATACATATATACTCTAGTGGTTAATACTCAGAAGGATAGGTATTGGTTAGAATCTCAATGTATGAAGGGTCAAAATTCTATTCCGTTGTATAAATATTACTAAGCAGATTATTTACATTTCCTGTGGATACAAATATGGACAGAAGTTGATCAAAGAGCACAAGAAACTTAACACCAGCAAAGGAAATCAGACATGTGTGTGACTTGATCTGATAGAGGCTAAGAGAGAGAGACACAAATGGGAGGATCTGGAGGAGATGCAAGAAAATGTAGCTTAGGTGGGCTTGAAAATTTTAATGGCATAGAGAAGGAAAAGCCATTTCAAGACCAAGGGCTGGAGGCAAGCCAGTAGAGGAAGAAAAGAGCAAGTCATCTGGATTGGCAGAGCAATAAGAGAGGTTGACTTAAGTCAGCAAAATTAGAATCCTTTTATAAAGGGTCCTGATATCATGATCTCCATTTGGACTTGATTCAAGCCAAAATGGAGAACCATGATAGATTTGTGAGTAAAAGAGAATCATAATGCAGAATGGGCTTTTGAGGAAGAGTGCTTGGACTTGCGATGACCTGAATGGGGGCTACTGGGAGTCATCCAAGTCAGAACCTGTCACAATATTGAAAGTGATTCGCTTTTTACCTTCGTGTGAGCATCCTGGTCAGCCCCATGCTTAGTAAGAATGTCAGCAACATTCACTTTATCTTCCTGGGCTGCAAGGTGTAAAGATGTGAGTCCACTCTATAGAAGGAATGGAAACAAATAGGTATACTTGAAAAAAATGTACAAATGAAAAGAAATATGTTTCATCATCTATAATGTCATGTCTTGAAAAAACCCAGGACAATTCATAGTCTCTCCCTAGAACTTGCAACCTTTGATATTTAAAAAACTCTCCCAGTTAATATGTCTTTCTAAGACATATTCTCTCATATTCTCTCTTAATCAACTCTTTCAACACATTACATTTTCTTTATTTGGGTCCTTCTATTATGATGTGAGACTTTAAAATAACTCAGCTAATAAGCTTCCAAACACAAATCCATCTGTGCCTTCTGCTGAATCTATTTATTCCCTTAAATAATTAACCAACTACTACTTCTGCTTTATAACCATAGCAAAAATCTATATTTTCATCAATAAAGTATCATATCAAGGTAAAAAATTGTAGAGTTACAGGAAATGAGTTCAGAATAGTTTTCTGTAGTAGTTGAGGATAGTATATTATTTGGGGGGGGGGTTCTCCTAAATGCTAAATAAAAAGCAACCCCATCATTTATATATAGCACCATAAATTCGCCAGTTTTATGTAAGATGTTTGGCAGTTATACCGCAAGTAAATATTCTGACTAATTGTATATGCAATTAAAATACAGTTAAGCATTAATACAAGATGAAAGCATAGAGAAAGGAGAGGGAAAGAGTGGTTTATTCAGTCAGTACCACAATCTGGCAGCCTCATTACATGTGCAAGTAGCTTCCATCAAACAAAACTGAAATTAAAAGAGTATCTTTAAAACCTAAATCATTTGTGTATTTAACAGGTGTTTTCTGAGTACCTTTCATATGCCGGAAGTATTCTAGGTTTTTTAATATATCAGTGAACAAAAGTTTCTGCCCTATATTCCAGCTAACAGTGTATTTATACCCTGTGTTTCTCTCTCTGCTATTGCTCAAATACTTAGTATTATTCATCCCTTCCTGTAAATCCTGCGGCTATACAATGAGTGAGCTGACTTATGTGCAACACCCTCTCCCCACACTGTCCCAATTCATGTCCAATTAGATCCCACCAGCACCCCCCGACCATGGTTTTGCAGGTCTGCTTTTACACAGTCAAGTTAGGTTGAGACAGTTGAGCTAGGTTTTTCAAAATTCATGATCTCTAGCCAGAGGGTACTCCTAGAAATGGACAAGTCCTCTGATCTTTAAAAAAAACATAAGTGATATGTACAGAGGGAAAAACATTCTCCAACTAAAAAGAGAAGGTTTTTTTAATTGAGAGCCTGGGGCTTTTTCATCCTTAGAGTTCCAGCTGAGCTCAGCTCTATTTCATAAACCATCAGGATAAGATGGAAGGTACACCCTTTCGCATTAACATGCCCTCACTTCTGAACAAATACTATCTAGTCCTAAAGTATAAACAATATGGATATTGGGACAAAACAGAAGATTTTTTCTTATTTTCATTTTCTTCATGTGAAAATAGCAAATGTAAAAATATTTCTCTTTATGCAGACAATTGGTCTTTTAAAAATGTTATGGAAGTGACTGTTAAAGGAAATGACCATCAAATATATCGAAGACATTTTTAATGGCGTGTCAAACATGTATGCTGTTTTCTACACTATCTGCAGAATGGATTTTCTACAATATAAGATTGCAAACTAACAACCAGTATGGAAATCCTCTACAATTTATTATGATAAATTTGCATACCTAATTCAAATTATGAAAACTTCTCCAATAAATCAAGAAAATAGAAGATGTTGAAAGAGTTCTTTTCAAAAAAAAATTATTTCCTAAGATGCACTAGTGGACTCTACAACTGGATTTTATTACATGGCAATGGATAAGAAATGTAATATCATTTCTATATTTTAGTTCTTACTGAGAAATAAACATTTGGAGAGTATGAAATTATTGATTTCAGTTGGTCTTGAATAGAAAAAGAACATATGTACTTTTCATATGGGAATGGGAAAACAGTATCGGTTTTGTTTTTTACTTGCAATAATTTTACAGTTGCATTATAATACTGACAAAAAGGCAAGGTTATATTTTTATAGATAGATCGTATATATTACACCATTATTCAGATATATCTGAGCATATTTATTACAGTTTTACCCTAATGACAAATATATCATACCTTTATTTAGGACAGCACCCAAATCTAATATTGAAATCATTGTTATAAAGATAGCATAATTACTTTGTGGTTTAAAATTGAATATATGTCTTCACTGCGGAGCATGCAAGTCAAAAATACTCATTAAATATTTGCTGACTGACTACTAAAACCCTCTCAAAAGAAGTAATATGTTTAGAAGAATACCATCAAGAGGACATAGTTAAGTGCTTCCAGATACAAAAATAAATTAAAAATAACACTATCAGAAGCATTGCATGATCAGTTTCATGAAAGGTCTAGAATTTCATTCTACTCAAAATTTTCCCTGATTTAAAAAAAAAATTTTCCTTGATTTATGGACTTCTTGTATTTATTTTCAAATGAATATATTTTTTAATGTACAATAAACACTATCTGCCCCTTCATATACTGATGCTAAATGAAATACTCTACCATTGGTCTTCTACTGAGAATATCCCTAGTAGGGTAAATGACCACTTGAATGGCATGATTTCAGTGGCCACAAGGAAATCCATGCCCCCAGACTTTAAGGATAACTGATACACTGAATTTCACCATAAGGCTTCATCATGTTCATTTCTGTTAAAATGAAAATATCTTTTGGAGGAATAACTCTATAATTAGCTCTCACTATCCTTATAAAAAAGGATGTATGAGAATTTTTGATAGAAAACAAAAAAAGTTTAT
Source organism: Canis lupus familiaris (assembly GCF_011100685.1). Lineage (NCBI taxonomy): Eukaryota > Metazoa > Chordata > Mammalia > Carnivora > Canidae > Canis > Canis lupus. Next base: position 6,841,371 of record NC_049253.1, read on the forward strand.
AAGGACAACGGGTTTACTGGAATACTTCTGAGTGATAAAAAGACACAGAATAGGACTCTAGGGGTGTTCAAGACAACTTGTCTTTTTCATAGCTATTTCTAAAGGACATAATGCTCCATAACTTATCGATAAACATTATTAAAACCAATTTACAACTGAGTTTCCAAAGCACTAATTAGTTCAACAGTGAGATGCAGAAAACATAGTACTTGCATATTTGTGGAAAATCCTAAGAAACTTAATTTTCACTAAACCTGTATCTTGTGTTAAAAAAGCATTAAGAGATCTAAATGATGAGCTAATTTCTAAATATAGGCCTCAATTTTTAGTTTCTCAGAAGCTGACTCCAGTGGCATATGTATAAGTGTAAGATAGATAAACATTAAATAGATAGGTGGGTAGGTACAGTTACAGATATATATGTAGAGAAAGCAGGAGATGTATAGACAGACATGTACTTGTAAAAATCAAAATATTTTCATATTTGAATAATGTCTTTTCCCCTGACTCTTACTCTATTATAGTTAATATGCTTGCCCACAAAGGCTAAACAACTGAGGTTCTTTATTAAAAACACTGCTTCACTGGCTGCCACCCTCACAACCACCCAAGCTAAGCTAAAGTTGGCTCAGAAATATATATTTTACTGAGTTCCCTGCATGCCCCCTTCCCCAAGCCCCCCAGGTGCCTCTGATGCTCAGTCGGGCTTGAGAATGGCTTGGGTAGTGGCCATGGACCAACAGCTTAGAAGCAGTTGTTTGGGCCAGAGCCCAGATGAACTGTCAACTCTCTCTCTGTATCTCTCTCTCACTCTCCATTTCTCCGTCTGAAATTTGGAATTAAGACCAGCAGGTACTATGGCAATCTGGACTCACTGCTTGAACTGCAGTGATATTAACTCTTGGGAGCTATAGGGTCACCACTTTGGTCATACAGAGAAACAGAGAAAATAGATCTGCAGAGAGAGGTAAATAAAACTGACTTGCAGGGAAAAGTCAAGATTCAAAAATGCAGCCATACAGGCAAAGAGCCTACTTCTTGCTTCCTTGTGGTTTTTTTTTCCTCATAAGGCTCAACTGTTATTGTCCTTGAATTCTAGAAGTCATCTCTGTTTCCTTTTAATACATCCCCTCTTTTTGTTCCAAGTTTTCTTTGATTGGTTTCTGCTTACATGAATCTAAGAGACCCTTAGCTAAAAACAATACCTTAGTTGACATGTGGATATTGGCTCCCTTATCCAGAAGCAAGGTGACCATATCTGTGTGCCCCTCCTGTGAGGCCAGGTGGAGTGGGGTCACTCCCTGTTTTGTTACAATGTTAGTCTCTGCTCCATAGTTCAGGAGTGTGGAAGCTATCTGCATTTGATTCTTCTTGGCAGCAATATGTAAAGGAGTATAGCCATTCTGTAAAAAATAGAATAAAATAAAACAAATATACTTTATAAGCTTAGCACTTGCCCTAATGTGTATGTGTGTATGTATGTATATATATACACATATATATGACATATATATGACATATATATATATGTAACATACATGTATATATATATGAAGGAAATAATCTCTAATGAACAGAAAAGTTAAAAAGTGAGTTTATAGTAAATTCAAATTCTTACTCATTACAAGTTCCCATCCAACAATACCCAAATCTTTACAGCCAATATCACAGGGCACCCATCCTACCGTAAGACAGGTATAGACACAAAGTCCCAAAGCTTAACATTTCCTTCTTACAATATTGAGTCTTTCCTGCAGAGCAACACAGATAAACCAGGTTCCTCTTCTACATAACTATCCTTCAAATACCTGGAGATGGTTTAATATTTCCCTTCAGTCTTCTTTTCCAGGTTGAACTTTCCAAGTCCTTCAACTATTCCTGATATAAGTCCCATTTATAGATCTCTCCATTAAGGATGACCTGTTCTAGACTGATTCTAGTTTGCCAATATTGCTCTTGAATTGTGTGACCTGGAACTGAATGCTATATTTCAGGTACAGTTTTAGTAGCATAGAATAAACTGGAATTCTTTCCATGATCTTTTCAGAACACTCCTGTTATTATGCTTCTCGCTAGATTATACTTTTTACTCACTCAATAGTTATTTAGTAAGTTGCCAGCATGTGCCAGGCAGCGTGCTAGGTATAGGAATACAAAGGTGGATGATACACAATCCCTGTCTTTAAGGGGCTGCCTGCTAGTGGAAAATATATTGGCTTATATAATCCTGGATATAGCCAGTCAAAATCCTGGATCTTCTACTTGTCTGTATAATTTGTGAGCTCAAAAGTAGAAATATGAGGTTACTAGTTTTATGTGGCGGTTTGTGGATAGGACCAGAGAAATTCATACTTTGCTTACTAAAGCCAAACTTTAAACCCTATACTTAGTTAAAAGAAAAAACAAGTAAGCAAACAGACCTCTAGAAAAAATGTTAGTCTGGAACTTATATTGTTTCCTTTCCTTTTCTATTTCAAGTCTGCTAGAATTTTCTATGAAAAATATGTAATAGAAATTAAAAACAGTAGCTTTGCCATTAACTGTGATACAATGAAGGTAAAGACTGCAAAATGATCCATTGCTTCTTATGAATCTATCATAAGAGGTAATTTTAGGTTAGGTCATTTCCTGAAGTCTAACTGCAGAGGATACCAAAAATTAGAAGGGGTTTTGAGAATTTAAATGTCTTTATATGCCATCATCAAATCTTGATCCTCAATGGTCCTACCATATCTAACTACTCTGCCCCCATTTCTCCAAACAAAACTAAGCATCTGTCAGTTCAGATAAATGATACTTCTCTTTAAGCTGAGGAAATTTGGCAGCTCTCCTTAGGAGCCTTCTCATGATCTGATCATACGTTCAAGATGCTCCAGGTGTTCTATCTATTAAGATTAAAGGATACTTAAATCTTTGCAGACCCTGTAAGTTTAGCATCTTTTTTCTTTTTTTTTGCCATAGTGTTTTCTTCAGTTCAGATGTCCCCCATTCCTGTACATGGGCTCTACAAAAGTTAGGTGAATTATCAGAGTAAGTCTAACAACGTTAAGAAGTCAGAGACTTGGGATCCCTGGTGGCTCAGCGGTTTAGCACCTGCCTTCAGCCCAGGGTGTGATCCTGGAGTCCCGGGATCAAGTCCCACATCGGACTCCCTGCGTGGAGCCTGCTTCTCCCTCTGCCTCTCCCTCTGTCTTTCATGAATAAATAAATAAAATCTTTAAAAAAATTTTTTAAAAATAAAAAAAATAAGTCAGAGACTTATGTGGAAGAAGACAGGAGGTTTTATCGAAATAACATAAGAGATCATTTAAAAAGATGATCTCTTATATAAAAGAGTTGGCTGTCCAGCAGTCAAACTATAAGATCTAAATAGCCCTCCTACTCCACATAGAGCAAAAATTCTTGGAACTAAAAAAAAAAAAAAAATTCCAGTGAAAACTAATAAAAGCTTCCAGGCTCTGGTTGAAAGCAAATAGATTCTAGAGTTTAAGGGATTTCGTCTGTGGTTGGGTTAGGTGGTTGCAGTGAATAGAGAGTCAAAAAGCAGAGATAGGGATAATCAACCAACTGGAAGCCTCTTGGAGTGGTCCCAGCATGGAAAGACTCATGCATATCACAGGCTGGGGCAGATGAGTGGAAGACACTAGAGGAGCCTCCTGACCACCTAGTCTACTCTGGACATAGTAGAGAATTGCTCAACCTGGTCTTATGGACTCTATGTGTATACCTAAGAGTAAGAACCAGACACTGGAGAGGCTAGTGATCATGGCTAGATTTGTCTTTTTGGGAAAACCATATAGATTATTTTATAATTTAGGTCTTCTCTCCCAAGTAGATTGAAAACCCCTTGTGGGAGGAGAATGAAGTTTTACTACAATCCTTTCTTTATAAATAGTAAGACTTCAAATAAAGTGTTATTGAGTATTGATGAACTCTTTCATATCTATGTTGAGAATGGCCAGCTTGGAGAGTTAATGAAAAAAATACTGGCATGTTGTATGAGGAGGTATTTTTTTTATTCCATTGAAATAGTTGCTTAGTCTCCATTATTTCATTTAAATTTATTGAGAATCCACATAATACTGTATGAGATAATTCAGGGATATGTAAAAAAAATATGACATGATTACTATCCTCAAGCAATTTATCATCTAATAGGAAGGAAAACCTCAAATAAATGCAGAATTAATGAGACTATTGAGAGAAGGGTATAAAGGGATAAGAATGATATGCATAATTATAAATATTTGCCCCCTCTTTGATAGTTTAAATATTTTATTATTAGTATATATTTATACCAATTAAAATGTATATGTATATATAAATGCATATATGTAGATTGTATGTAGTATGTGTATAATGTTATGCATATTTATAATATTTTATATTTATATACAAAATATATGGTATTATACAGAGTATAATTTTTATATTGAATATCCCATTTTATTTTATATGTATATGTGTAATTTAAATAGATACTTGGATACATGTACATATTTATGTAATAGAACTAGAATAATCCTCTCTCTACTACTTTGGGACACAGTGGACTTAGTGGGTAAGAGTGGTAGTTCTAGGGGCACCTTGCTGCCTCAGTCAGAAGAGCATTAACTCTTGATCTCAGGGTTATGAGCTCAAGCCCTACATTGGGTGTAGAGATTACTAAAAAAAACTAAATAAAAAAAAAAAAAGAGTACTAATTTAAAGTCAAATTGCTGGAGGTTAAATCTTAACTTTATCACTTATCAGTCATATGACTTTGGATAAACAAATTAACCTATTCAAATCTCACTTCTTTATCTATAAAATAGAAATTTATGATACCAATCTCACAGCATTATTATGAGATTAAATGAGATATTGCATGTAAAGTGGTAGGCACAGTATTGGTAAATAAATGGTAGTTGTGCTGTTTTATTATGTCATCTAACATAGCATGAATATTTTCCTAACACACTAAGTACTTTTTAAGTGAATCCTGGTATATTCTCAATATATGTTTGCTGAATGAATTAATGAAAAATGCAATGATTACTTTATGTATTATATGAGCTTCATGTATATGTTCAATGTAATAAAGGGGCAACTCAAATGGTGAGAAATGCTCTGTCCATAGGTCCAAGTCTTACTTGACACTGTTTCAGAAATTGGTGATACATACACATCAAAAAGGAATTCCAAGGAACTTAAAAGGATGTATATTGTAGTTAACATAGATGAAATACTTAAAGAAAAAAGAAACAAAGAGTCTTTCATATACCACAATGAAAAAATTGAGGTCTAAAAGAACAAGTGAAGAAAAGGTTATGTTTTAACATTCTGGTTATGGGGGGAAAGGAAAAACCTATCCTGCCTTTCTTTTCTTTTTTTTTTTTAAGATTTTATTTATTTATTCATGAGAGACACACAGAGAGAGACAGAGAGGCAGAGACACAGCCAGAGGGAGAAGTAGGCTCCATGCAGGGAGCCCGACATGGGACTCGATCCCAGGGCTCCGGGATCCGGCCCCAGGCTGAAGGCGGCACCAAACCTTTGAGCCACCCGGGCTGCCCCTGCCTTTATTTTCATTACTTAAAATTTAAAACTCTGGTCTCTAAAACACTGAATGTTGGTAATAAGAGTCATCTCAGCTGGTTTGTAGGCACAGCCCATTAATCTATGCTGACTTTTAAAAAATCTTAAAAGGCTTTGTGGAAGTAACTGGTAGAAATAAAAAAAAAAAAGTCAATACCAAAAGCCACTATCACTAGGACTACTTGCAGTTACACCATACCATGTGTTTAAAAACAATTCCCTGCAACAACATGGAAGGAGCTAGAATGTATAATACTTTGTGAAATCAGTCAGAGAAAGACAAATACTATATGATTTCACTCATACATGGAATTTAAGAAACAAAATAAATGAGCAAAGGAAAAAAAGAAGAGGAAAAAAACAAACCAAGAAACAGATTCTTAACTATAGGGAACAAACTGATGGTAATGCTGGTGGAGGGGGGAGGATGTTTGAAATAGTTGATAGAAATTAAGAAGCGCACTTGTCATGATGAGCACAGGGCGATGATGTATGGAAGAGCTGAATCACTGTATCATATACCTGAAACTAATATAAAACTGTACATTAGGGGATGCCTGGGTGGCTCAGTGGTTTAGCGCCTGCTTTTGGCCCAGGATGTGATCTGAAGACCGGGGATCGAGTCCCGCATCAGGTTCCCTGCATGGAGCCTGCTTCTCCCTCTTCCTCTTTCTCTCTGTGTCTCTCATGAATAAATAAATAAAATCTTTTTTTAAAAATACTGTACGTTAACTCTACTGAAATTAAAATTTAAAAACAATTTAAAAAATTCTCATTTGCAGTCAGATTACTAGTTATACCCTCTATCTGTAAATCCTTTTCTGCGGTCCTCACCTTAGCAGTGGCATGAGGGGAAGCACCCTTCTCCAGTAGCAGCAGTGCCACCTTCTGGTTGTCATAATGAGCAGCAACATGGAGCGGGGTAAGGCCATTCTGTAAAGGGTGTGTTTAAATTCAGCATTAATGAATTAGCGTGAGCTGCCCTGAGCTACCAAAATGCATGGAGACTGATATAGATTAAGTCCATGTTAATTAATTAATACGGTCAATGCAAAATCAAATGAATACCTAATGATTTTCATATTAGAAGCTTAGCTAAAACTGAAAATGTTTGGTGGAGCTTAAGTTAGCACAGGTTATCTTGATATCCACTATAAATAAAAGTCTAAAATGCTATGCAAGAATCGACATTGCAAGGATGCTTCTAAATTTAGAGAAGTTCTGCGCCCTGTTGTGACAGGAACATACACTTGAGGCACAGCTCTGAATGCCTTCTAAATTAGTGTGTATGTGGACAGGTCATGGACAGATATCCCCATCGTGTCTATTTGGCATAGTTTCATCAGTTGCTTTCATATTCCTTCCAGAAGAGTGAGAAAAATATCTTGAAGTACAGATCTTCAAAGCTTCCAACCTGACTAAAGTGTTACGTAACTGCCATGTATTAGAAAAACCCTTTACCTTCCCTGCAGAATCTGCGGCAGCACGGCGTTGCAGGAGAAGTTTTGCCACATCCAGGCTTCCATACTTGGCTGCTACGTGCAGGGGAGTAAAACCCTTCTGAAAATGTGAAGAACAGAGTAAAATGTAATATTTGTTTTTGTGGTTCCTAACAAAATCTTTTTTTATTTGTTAACATATTAAGCAAACTATGTTGAGTCTCTATGTTTGGGAAAAATACTAGAAGCATTAAATCTGCTAGTCATGAACAAGGACTACAATAGAGAAGGAAACTTAACATGTAAGAGTTTGACTTGATAGCCTGAACAAAACAAATTGTATTTTAAGGACTTGAAACTGCTATTTAACTTTATAGGTTTGAGATTTATAAAAGCCACTACTCTCCCTCAAAGGGCTCTGATTATTGATTGGGCGTAGAGATGGGGAGAGCTTGTCTTTTTCTTGCCTCTAAAATTAATAGGATGAAGACAAGAGCTGCCTTCTCTCCAATCCTTCTCTTTCTTTCTATACATTTTATAATACCTGAATTCTGAATTTCTACCTTTAAATTTTAGTATATTTCAGCAGCCATTGGTAAAAAAATATTGTGATTCAGGTGATTTGTATTTTCTACAGAAATAGCTAGATAAATGGTCAACAGAGAAAAAAATGCTCACTATTAAAAACCACCTCCCATCCTGTTATCCCCGTTCCCAGAAGACCCACACTGTATAAAAAAGATCAATTCCTTTTGTAAAATACACTCTACTTCTGGCATAATGTTGAGCTGATTAACATCAGACTTTTAAACACACCAAAGTATAAAACTTTTTTAAAAAGAATGCTCTGTTATCCATGTTAACATGTACAGATTCAATGTCCTGTGTGCCTAAGTAATGCCATTCTCTGTAATTAGCAGCATGTTACAAAAACAGCCAAGTCCCTGGACTCAGATCTCAAGGATGGCACAGTTCCTACACCATGATCTCAAATCCATCCTCTTGGCCAGACAGTCTAACCACATGCTCTTCTGGCACGAAAGTGAAAGTATGAGAGTTCCAAAGCTGACCAAGGCTTGTAACACACAAAGCAAATGTGCCTGGAGTAGGTGGTCTAAGGTATGGTTTATCCTTGGGACCACTGAAGCCTTTATCACAACACAGAATATCTCCCAAGAAACAATATTGCCCTTTCACAGTGTCACCACACAAATTATGTTTAATTAAGATGTTATTTTTCTTTTCACTTCCTTTTGAACATTTGGTACTAATAAGTCCTTGGAGAAGAGTGATTCTTTCACTGTCTCCAAATGTGGGACAAATATAGAAGTATTTCCTCCTCTTGCATTAGTCTGCTGCAGCCAACATTTATTGTTAATGTTCAATCTCTGCTCAAAGTACACAATGATTAGGGTGACAGTCAGGAAGAAGTAGAATTCTTTAAGAAACAACCACATGGTAAAGGAAGAAAAATAAATGCCTTGTCCTTAAAGTCCTGCTGGAATAGTGATCCAGCCCCTTTGTAAATTTGGAACCTATTATTAGACAAAACTACATAGAATCTTTACTGTGGAATCACAAAATAGAGGTTGGAAAGCATCTCTTGAGTCACACATCTTCCTCCTTCCCCTATGTTAATCTCATCAGGATTTCATTTACCCTTTGATATTTATAAACACTCAAATAGTTCTAATGATGATGAGTCAACTATTCATCAAAACCCCAGTGAGTTCTACTATTGAACTGCTCAGTTTAATAGTTCCTTCTATTTAACCACCCTATTTTACTATTGTTTTAGACATATCTTTTAAATCCTAAAAATTTTTGCAAGGCACTGTTTTATTCTCTATTCCTGTATTTTACAGATCTGAATTTGTCACCTTCATCTGATGAGACAATTACCCAGTGTCTCTTGGGTTGTTCTTGTTATTACTATTATGTTTGTTGATTAGCTTCTGTTTTTTTTTTTTTAATGACTTTTAAAATCCTTTCAACTCTTCAGATTTCAGCATTTGATTAATTATCTATTTCTTACATTAAAACATGTTTTATAGCCTCAAGCAACCAGATTAAGTCATAATGGCTAGCAGGCTGCTCCTACCTCTAGGAGGACAAATGCCACAACACTATTTTAGTTCATACTTCTCCATCCAATGTAGTATTTATGCCTATTTGTTATGAGAACATTGAAAATATCTTTTAAATAATATGAATCACTGTTGATTTGTAGGAATTATTTCGCCTTGCAAACGATACACTTGCTGTGGGCTTTAAACGTGTCTCATTTTTCTACTCTTCTGTACCCATCCAATTTCTTTTTCTCTGATTAACTGAGTGTGTTCATGTCTTATTCTAAGTCATATCCGAATAGTGAATTTCAAATAGAATGTATCAAGTGAGAAAAAAATTATTCTGCCCTAGCATGAAACTTTCAGGCTGGTGTATACAAAGAATATACAACTAATAAAGTGATTGTCCAGCCCAGCTCTCTTGAGACACTGTAAATAACCAGGCAAGAATATAGCTGATAAAGATTAGAGAGCAGAATGGGAATGATAGCTGGAAAAAAATGCAATTAAGTGAATTTCTAGATAGTACTAACACTCTTAACAAATATAGTATTGCCAATTTAATGCAATTTTCTTTTCTTCATTAGTAATACTATTTCAATATATTTGGGAATCTTCTATTTTATCCCCCTTCGGAATATATTATAGATTTTTTAATGGAGAGAGAAGAGAAAGTAGCCCTTACTCTATGGAAATAATCTTAGTTAAAGCACTAGTTACTTGTATTAGAAACAATACTATTTAGAAGAATGGAATCTAGCACTATTTATTGAAGATATTATATGGAATTTCACAATCCCCTTTGATGATTTCAGAAATGAATCTAAAATATTCAAGTAGAAAGAGGTAAGTCAGAGGCCTACAGAAGATCTTCCCTTCTTGTACAGTAGCACTGGGAAATCCTGACTCAGGATCCCACTTAGTCCATGTTGTCATGAAGCCATCCCCCTTACCTTGGTAGCTAAGGAGTGGGCTGCTCCTGCTTCCAAGAGGACTGATGCCACATCGACCTGGCCTTCCCTGGCAGATATGTGCAGTGGTGTGTACCCATTTGTCGTGGCTGCATCTGGATGAGCCATATGTTGTAGAAGCAGCTGGACAATTTCTGTCTTACCCAGGCGAGAGGCAATGTGCAAAGGTGTCTGTTCCTCCTACAACTCAAGCCAAGTAAAAGATTAGTGCCAGAACAAGCCAAACTTCACTGATAAAATATTTCACTCAGATGTTTCCTGATGTCTTCTTGGCATCTCTAGGAAGTCCTATCCAAAAGGAAATTATTACTACTCTGACCATGATATATTTCATATTTTGTTATGGAGGTAACCTGTTTGGTCACAAAATCTTTCTTATATTTTTTTTAGTAGTATGTATTTCCATGAACTTGGTCATTGTTTCCTGGGCACAACAACATGTTTCTCAACTCATTAAGGCCTCAGCTCTTACTTACGCTTAAATACAAACTAGTGTGTGGTTCTGAATAAGAAAGAAATCTAGTCCAGAAGTATTAAGACCTAGATTCTCATCCAAAAGCTTTCACCGAGAGACAGTATTTATTCTGGGAACTATGTCAAGAGGAAAAGAACGAGGGATGCTGGGAAAACTGTTCTTACTCCACTCAAACAAGCCAAGGATAGAAATGCTGGTCATTTCCTTCAAAGAGAGACTGCAGATAAAGAAGATGTTATAATCTGATTTTTTTTTTAAATGTTGTTCCAGGAAACATTGCAGATGGTTCTGGGACTTGCATCCAGGACTTCAACATGAAATGCAAGAAGCAAATGAGTACTTGCCAAGTGCTTTCATTTAGAAACACAGAGAAGAAGACATAGCTGGTACGAGGAATAGGGAGGATATGTTGGAAGAGGCTCAAGAAATCATGTGACTCTAATGTATAGTCAGGAAAATGTTTTCATTTCAGTGTTAAGAGAATTAGGCTAAACCATTCTTTTATAAAAAGAAAAGTGAGCATAACCTGAGTAATGAAAAAAAGGTATGTCTTTACAATGTGTTCAAGGGCATGTTATAATCAAAGTGAGGAAGGAAAAGCTGGGTTAGCTTCCTAAGCTATGAATGAATGGGAAAAAAAAGATAAAGTGGGAAAGAGCTTTTCAAATAAATGTAGTATGTTAAAGTATAAGAAAAAAAAAGTATTCAGAGGGAGCTACAGGAGGAGATGAAATAGCATTGTATGAATTTTAGGGTGGTGAGAAGTAAATAATAAAAAACAATAATACAAGTGTTTTAGCAATAGAATTGGAATCTTTTTTAAAAAAATGCAATTTATAAACTTCCTTCATGTATGATGCATACTTGATTCTATTCTTACAAAAGATCCGAGAGGAAGTCATAAAATGTATTAGACCATTTTCTAGAAAACAGGTTAAGAGGAATTAAAGTGGTTCTCCAGGATTGTTTGAGGTCACCAGCTTATTAAAACAGGACTTGAATTCAGGCATTGGATTCCACAGACATTCATTGGCCTACACATCCTATAGAAATAGACACAGTCAGTTGGCCACTGAGAAAACCTACTGAATGAGGTGACTCTCAATAGGAAAGGAAATTGACAACACTTTAGAAGATAGAACTGTCTTCTAAAATACAGTGGAGGAGAAGAAGAGCCAAATAGGGAAAATTAAGTTACAAGGATAAATGGAGAGCAAAACAACAATAAAAGAACCAAAAAACTTGAAAATGGCTATCATGAACATCTGCTGTTTCTGGGTTTCCCTTCTTATACATCTCCCCAGCACAATTTGATAGAGGTGGGCATTGCAAGTGACATAATCTAAAAGGTAGGAGAGCTGGGGCAATAAGGACACCTTCATCCAGAGTTGGTAGCAGCCAAGTATTTGGTTAAATTATCAACTCTTGTCCCTTGGTTCTTAGACCTCAGATTATTAAAGTACTTGATTTTGTTTGTTTGGGTTTTTAATTTTTTTAAAGAAATAAACTGTCTTGCCTACTTTCTTCAACTTTTGGTATAGTTCTCTCTGAAAGCGAAAAAGGAAAGAACAAACAAGTTTGGTTAGAAAGTCCTTCCAATCGTAACTAGGTTATGAAGTTTTTTTAAGGTTTGGGTAATTATTTCCCTGTTGAACTGCAAAAGTTGAATTTGCTGCTCCAAACTAAAGTTAAATTCAAGCCAAAAAAATGGGAAAGCACAGAAAATAATATTCATGGAAAGGCCTTTAACAAGAGGGAGTTATTAGCTTGATCTTCTAAGCCTCTTCCAAATATACAGGACAATAATTCCCTCATCATAAAGTGTCATTGACTATGAGACAGCCTGGACCAGGAAGATATGAGCTCTGCCTTACTACCACAAGCTACAGTCTTCCAAAATTAGGAAGACTTGCTGAGCCCCAACTTCTTTACCAAAAGACAAATAGCAATGGCTGGGATAAGGTTCAAATATTTGATAAAATTTCTGATATTAGTTTCTAACTAACAAGATTCCCATGAACCAAACTGACTGGTAGCTAACTCAAGCTTTACGGTGAATTATGTTTCAAGTGAGTTTAAGTCTAGGGCCTCTGTGACTGCTCAATCTCTGAAAGCAAATGCCAGCACCCCCATATTGTGCCAACAGAACATGGGCACCTCAAATAAGAGAGCTCCCTGATGGGGAGGCCCCAGTGGTTCTCTCAGTCATATCCATGGAGGTTACTGGTCTGGTCAAGGAAGGACCTTTGTGAGAGCAGGGTCTGAGGGCAAGCACACTGACTGACCAACAAACTTATGCCATTGCAGTCCCTGCTTTCTAGTCTGTCCAGAAAAATATACCTTATGCTCTTGACTTAGGAGAATATCCAGCTCGCACTTTTAAAATGAGAGACAATGTTATAGTAAATGATTTTTTTATTTCATTATATATTGGGAATAGCACCATGAGTATACAACCATGAGATATTATTTCTAAACCTGATTAAGAATACAGACTATCCAGAGATCTCACCCTTGGAGTTTAGTGTAGTAACCAAGTATAATTGTTGACCATCTCCCCTCTGGGAGGGAGTGAATTATAGAGCAATGTATTAGGTTAAGAGAGAGAATTTTCAGAAGTGTGTGCATGTGAGTATATGTGCTGAGAAACCAGGAGGTGAAACAGAAAAGACAGGTTTTTATTTTTCTGTTCAATATCTCCTATAACCTTTTTCTGGGAAGAGCCCTTCCTGCTTTGGGAAAAGAGGGCATCTCACACTATATGTGGCTCTGGAGGGGCTGCCAATCATCTCACCACATTTCATGAATGAACCACATGAAAGAGCATGGAACCTAGGCTTGATACTATATCCTGGCCATAGTGATCAGCTCAGGTGGAAATGTGACTAATTTAGAATCCTGTTGTTTGTTTAGATAGGAGAGACAAGGGCTCTCTTTATATCCGAAATGGAGATAATAATGTCAGCAGAAAAAAGCTAGGAGAAAGATACAGAACCAAGGGAGAACCCTTTTCTTACTCTTTCTAACTCATGACATCAGGCAAGACAGCACAATTTTGGATTTCAGGACCCAAAGCCACCCTACAACACATATTGTTCTGTGTGTGTTAAATAAGATAATTTGTGTTAAAATGCTTTATGAAGCACTTTTCACCACTGTGAAAAGGTTAACTAAATCAAAAGATTTCCAGTCAAACCTAAAGAGCTAACAAAAAAAAAGAAAGAAAAGAAAAGAAAAAAAAGAAGAAAAGAAATTCATAGTGAAAGTAATACTTAAAATAGAACATGTGAAAAGGAAAACCTTAGCTTCTTGCTGCTCAGTATAATCCCAGGATCAGAAACATGGGCATCGCCTATGAGTTTGTTTGAAATGCAGATTTTGGGCCTCTCCCCAGATCTTATAAGTTCAATCTGCATTTTGACAAGATCCCCAGGTGATGTCCGACATAATGACTTTTCAGTAGCAAGGCTCTATAAGGCTATGGTAGTTTCTCCTGTCCAGAGCCAGAGAGATACTATAGGGAAGGAAGTTTAGTTGCAACTTAGGATGGGTGGTAGAGCTGAAAAATCACAGGATCATGAAATTTGATATTTAAATAAGGAGGAATAAAAAAATTAAAGACGTTTATTTACATATGTAGACCATGACACTAAATGTAGTTGCAAAAGAGAATTAAAATGATAGAATTGGGGGTGTCTGGGTGGCTCACTCAGTTAAGTGTCCAACTTTTGATTTCGGCACTGGTCATGATCTCAGGGTTGTGAGATGGAGCCCCACATGGAAACTGCTTAAGATTCCCTCTCTCCTTCTTCCTCTGCCCCTCCCACTCACACACGCTCTCTCTCTAAAAAAATACCAAAACAATAGAATTGATGGAATTTGTGTGGAAAAAATTAAAAATACATAAATGTTATAACATTTCAAAGTAAAGAGTCTGTAGCCAACGGATTGGAGGAAGGGGTTTCAGATGGTATCCAAAAAAGCATAAGGCAATAATAACAGGTTAAATTGATAACATAAAAAAATTGACAAAGATACATGAAAATAAGCAAATTTTCACTAAAAATAAATTATAATTTGAATATGGACAAATATTAAATGGTTTTATTTTGAGAGATAAACAGGAAATCCTTTTATTATTCAATATAGATTACAAACATTTATCAGAAATATTATCACAATAGTGAAGATCATGATACTCAGAGTACATTGACTGATAACTTTTTTTTAACAGCTGAATGCCAGGTAATCTTGAAAGGAAATGAAAACAGGCAGAGCACAGAAATTTTTTAGGGCAGTAAAGCTAGTCTGCATAATAAGGATGGATACATGTCAATATACATGTCAATTTGTCCAAACCTGCAGAATGTGAAACACCAAGAATAAACCCTAATGTAAACTATGGATGCTGGGGGATTATGATGTGTCAATGTGTGTTCATCAATTGCAACACATGTACCACTCTAGTGGAGAAAATTGATAACTCAGGAGCCTATTCACATGCAGGATCAGGGCATATAGGGGAAATCTCTGTAACTTCCTCTCAATTTGCTATGAACCTAAAACTGCTCTTAAAAAATTGTCTTGGGGTAGGGGAGAAACAAGAAAAATGCCAAGGCTGGGAAGCATACAGTTTGAATAACAAAAACTCTAAACATATAAGAACATAAAATACCAATGATGATTACCAAAGAACATAAATTACACTACTCACACAATGGATAAAAAGGCAGATAAAATCCAAAAGGACAAGACTAAGGTCAAAGCTGCCCATGTTTCACTGGATTTTTCATGAAGGTCTGTGGAAAAAATGCTATTAAATTCGTGGAGTCAGAGAATGTTAAGAAAGTCTTGAAAGGAGCTTCAAGGTTTCTAAGTCTAACCTTTATATTTTAATGATAAAAACCTAGAAGTGCAATGACTTGCCTGAAATGACAATGTGCAGGACTCTAGCCAGATGCTTTCATTCCAATACAGTGCCATTTCCAAAAGGGAGTCATGATGGCACAATTCAGGTGAACTGAGTTCTAGCTTTGGTACATCAAGGAACACTTGAAGAAAAGTGTTCAAATAGTCGATGAGAATCCCAAAGATGCTAGTGTAAAAGTTAATGGAATGACATGGAAAAGGAAACTGAAGATATAGTATGTTGATAAAAATCACTAGTGTATTCAGTGTTAGAGGAAGAAGGTGAAAAAAGCAATTGGAAAGTGAAAAGAAAAGGAAGGAAAAAATCAGTCTGTGAAGGGATTAGAAGCCAATTAGAAACAAGAGACTCCAGTCAAGGAATCCTTAGGGCCAAAATTCTTCTATTTTGGAATAGTGGAAGAGCAGAATGTCCAACTACGTAAAGTCAAAGAAGAAAAATAGAACTCATTATAAAAAGGAAGAAAATAAAATAGATAACATTCAAACTTTGAGTACAATTGTCTTTAAGTAACAAGTAAGTAATGTCTGTGGAAATTTGATTGGCTTTAAGGTATGAAATAAATTTTAATATTCATTGTATCTATAATGTGGGTAATTTTGTTTAATTCATGAAAAGAAAAATATATGTAAAAATATTTTCATAGGTTAAAATGATTAGGTTAGTCAATGACACATTTCTTAGGTCCTAAGTTATATATATATATGTATTTCAAATGTCAGTTTCTGAAATTGGGCTGCATTTTATTGAGTATATTTACTATACCATTTCCTTCTCTGCTTGAAAAACTATTGAATTGATGTTTTCACTTAAAGTCCATGGCATTTCTAAATCAAGGAAATGAAGAATAGCATTCTCTCTGAAGATAGAACTCATGCACACAAGAGGAGAGAACCCCGAGCACCAGCACCTACCCTGGCTCTGGCATCAACAAGGGCACCATTTCTCAGTAGGCATCGGACCACTTCGACCTGCCCTGCCCGGGCTGCCATGTGCAATGCTGTCTCCCCACGCTGCCAGGAAACAAAGATCATTGAGTCATATGTAAACCCACAGCTCTGTACGGTAAAGGATAAAAATGTGCCTTTTTGTGAAATTCAGCAGTCAATCCAAAGGTTAGGAAATCTATGAAAAGGCATAATTATTTCATATTTAGTCTGGAAGAATACAATTTTGTATCCTCCATCTTCATAGGGATAAAACAAATATTTATTTCATTTTTTTCAGTCTGTGACAAACAAGTGAACTTACCCAGACATCGAGTATACCCTCAGGTTTAACTTCATAGTCAATCTGGCATAACTTAAATTGCTTTAGGTGATTTGAAGTTGACTTCTATCCTTCAGACCTAAAATCTGTCATTGTCATATTTGACTATGTAATTACAACTTGATCTTATTTTAAGGAGAAACTCCAGATGTGAAAGATCAGGTCAACACAGTGCAAAAAAAATCATGTCATTTGTACCAGACTTAAGTCATTCCTTTTCAGAATTCAAAATTTACTTCTGAAATAAACTATTTTACATTGGGTTTGTCTTTGTGTTATAGGCTAGACAATGTCTGTTTACATAGGAAATTTGGTTTGCCCAGGATGTCCCCTTATGATTAATGAGCATAGTTAATTATAGACAGTTATTTGAAAGAACTACCAAGAGATGAGTAAAGCATCTGTTAACAGTGTCATCTGTTGAGGTGGGCAGCACTGGGCATCAGGTCATTTTTCAAGTATCTTTGTGCCACATCAAGATACAGCACAGTGATCAGGAAATGGTAGCTTAAACTGTAGCATGAAGGATGATGGTTAGATGAAAGAAATCTCGTCATTGAGAAACCTATTAATTACTGCCTGTAAGAGAAAAGGTTTTTGTTTTCATTTTAATCAACCTATTTTTTAAAACCCATGTAGTTCTGGTTCAGGTAAGGGTTCATTCTTCTAAACAATTCTATGGTTATAAAAAAACAAGACACGAACAGAAATGATTACCTCTAGTCACCACAACTATTCTAGAAAATAAAGCTGATTTCATTCAAGTAAAGTAAACCTTTCCAAGTAAGCTAAAAAAATCTTAAGTTGGTTGTGGTAATTGGATACTTCTGACAAATTCTAGTGAATAATTTCTTCTTATTTCTTGTACAACCTAAGTTTGATACATAGCTCACAGTTCATTTTTTCCTAGTATCTGAGAACCATTCCTTAGGAAGTTATGAAAAATTCATTTCAAATGATTTGATTTTGAAAGCATTAAACTGGACATCTACTCTAATATTTTTTCTTTTTTTGGTTGATAATTCATTTAGCCTCTAATGGCCTTGTTTAATGATGACATGTTTTGACTTTTGCAAAGTAAATGTATCTGGAGTGTGTTAGCTTATAAAATCACATTATTGGAATAGCAATATTTATCTTAAAATTTGAGGTGTATGGCAAGATTATTTTAGTATAAATGTGTTTCAACTATTGCACAACTATTGCACTATTTCTAATTTTTGTTCTGTGTCACTTAAAACCTATCTCTAAATAGATCAAGTTAAGGTCTAACTATTCAACAACAACAAAAAGCCCTCAAATTCTTGCTCTATTTTAAGTCTTATAAAAGGATAGCAATTTTACTAGAAATAAAAACAAAAATAAATTTCCCTAATAAGAAGTTAAGTCAAAGAGGTATCATAAGTACCTTACCTACTTAATGATAGATTTGTAAGTTTTGTTTACAAGCCACACTTTATCAATAAGGGGTTTTCAGAATGTAATATGTTTCCATTACTGATCTTAAGGTTCCCAAAATTCTTATTATATACTTAGAATGAGTTCTCGTTCAATCTTATTTAATGACTCCAGGGTAATTGATTTTTATTACAAACTACCCTTACCCTTTTATATTTATATTACCCTTGTTTATATATAAGTTTAAATAAAAATGAAAGATAGATTATAAAATATAAAATATTTTTATGTTAAGCTTATTCACTTAAGTGTTGGAAGAAATTTTAAACATAATATGAAGTGTGAACTTAGCCATGAATCCATTGATTTTTATATGAGAAAACTTGGTAATACCTCATATTGTATCCTAGACAGCTCCCAAAATGTTTACTTTTCTATCCCCATGGTTGTCAATGAATACTTCGGATTATGGATGTATTACTACTGGTAGTCCAGCTGTCTGTTTTGACGTATATTTATGAGCTTTCCATAAAGGAAGCTTTCCAGTAATAATAACTGCACATGACTGAGTTATTGGTACATCTCACGCTTGGAGTGAATTTTGAGACAAAAACAAGACTGGCAAGAGAATGGGTATGCTCATGTCCAAAGCAGGTACTCAATTTCATGCCCCTCTTCTCAGTTGTTAAAACTGATTTTGCCGACAGCTACATTGACTTACACTTTGGCTGCATCAGTTGGAAAGCATCAAAGCACAACAGACAGCATTGCATTCAAAAATGCAACATGATTTCAGGCAACACACAAAGGCTCCAAGGGTGGGGTACTTTAGGGTCAGGAAATGACCAACTCTGACACAGCAAGCAGGCAGTAAGTGTTCACACAGTTTCTTAAACAACCTGCACAGAGTTTTGGATCTAGTAGCTATAGCCTCATATCCTGAGAATTCACGAGTTCACAGGCATCCCACTGTTAAAGAAATTAAATTCCTCTAAATGTAGGATTGCCAGATTTGGCAAACAAAAATATAGGATGACCAGTTAAATTTAAACTCCAGACAATGAGTAATTATTTTAGTATAAATGTGTTTCAACTTTTGCACAGTACATACTTATACTAAAAAAAAATTTGTCATTTATGTGAAATTCAAATTTAACTGGGAGTCCTGTATTTATCTGGCAACCCTATGTATCAACATGGTATCTGCTCCCTGAAGGATATATAATACAAAAATAAAAATGAACAAACAAAAAATAAGTAGGAAATATCTTAAGGAGAGGATTACATTAGCAAGTGCCTCTCAAGTATCTGTTTTGAGAGGACTGAAGGAGAATAATGTGTAATAGACAAATGAGATGATAAAACAAAATAAAGTATCACAGAACATAGTTATATATGTTACCATTATAATATGATAACATAATTTAACACAGTATCACCATTGTTCCTTGATCCTGAAGGCAATGAAATACAAATAAGGAAAATACAGTATGGTGGGAAAGTACATAGGATACTTTTCTTGAAAGTTAGTGACTCATACAGCTCTCAATTTAAAAAAGAGGTGGTTATCATCTCTGCACAGAAAAAGGATGATGATGATTTCTTCTAAGTTCTAAGAAGTAACTAGAAATTCAACTCAAATTGGCATGTATTGAAATTAAAGATTAGTGTATAATATTATTACTTTATGACCCATAAGCTATAATTAGGGAAACAAACATAGACTACATTTCAAATATTTAATGGTTTTATGCTCCAATTGTGAATAATATAGAGTATTAAATAATATTTAAGCCAGATAAATTTATTTCACATGGATTTTGTCCATGCATCAGAGACTTTAGCACATAAACAGTGTGTAAAATTCAAAGAAAGAGAATGTGAGAGGGACTACAAATGAAAAGTGAAATTGAACATTCTGTTTCACAACTCAAATGGAATGATATACCAAAATTTAACAATAGTCAATCAACTGCTTTTGAAAACATGACTCAATAATAAGCACTGATGTTTGTTTGGGTAGAATTATTTCTACTGCATACTTTAAAAAATCTCAGTGTTGCAGTGGTCCCTGTTGAGCTTCAAATACATGACTACATCTTGTGCAGAGTAAGGAGAAAATTTTCATTAATGACCAAAGTTTAAAGGGGCAGACTCCAAGAAAAATGAAAGAAATAATAAGGAAGTTGGAAGTAAAAATCCTAATTTGAATTAGGTAAAAGAATTCTCGGATATCCAATAGTTAAGGGCAGAATAAAAGTTGTCTTGAGACTAACATTCATTTCAAGATATACAAAAAAGTTGCAATGGTTAAATTATTTCAAGGAAGAGAGGACTACACTCTAGCCAACAAAATCAAATCAAAATGAAAAATCAAAGAAAGGTTAGAAAATGAAAAATCCATGTTATTGAAGAGGGAAGGATTTGGTATCAAATAAAAATCCCTCCTATGGGTCTATGTCTCATTAACCATTTGGTATGACTTATCTTGTTACTGACTTGGCATGTTTTTCAAAATTACCTGGAACGTAATTCACTCAAACTGGAATGAGTCCTTCAGATTTTACTTCAACCAATCATTCATTCACGTTCCAAGGAGCTTTTGAAATGTGTCTTGTTTTAATAAATGTATTGAAGATGCAGGTTTAATCCATCTGCACCAGGAAGCTGAAAGGTCCCCAGCTCCCATTTTATTTCCCTAACACATTTCTTCTCAGCAAAGTTCTAGTAAGTATTTCGGTAACCTGGGATCACGGAGGTTCTCCTCAAAGCTCAGCTACTTGCTTTGCTGATGTACACACAAACATCCCTACACACAGCCATCCTCTCTCTTCCTCTCGCTCTTTCTTCCTGTGGTTATTCTGACCCCAGCCATACTCACAATGTTAGTGACATCTGGAGAGGCTCCGTTCTGCAGCAGAAGGAGGACAATGTTCAAGTGGCCCATGAAGGCAGCCACATGTATTGGTGTGAGGCCAGACTGCGAAACAAAGCAACAGTAGTTTTACTCCTCTGCACCCGTGGAGAGGTGGGCTTTGGGGACTTCTTCAGATAAATAAGGCTTGAATGAAGAGGACAAAAGATGGGCGACAGGAAGGGGAAGGAGGAGTAAGCGAAGGAATGTTTCGTGACAAGCTGAAACATTTTTCTACCTCTGTTATAGCTTGGATTGAAGCCCCATATTTCACCAGCAGTTCCATGACTTTGATGCGGTTTTTCTTGCAGGCAATGTGCAGTGGAGTAAAACCATTCTGTGCAAAAGACAATCAAGTTAGTTGAAAACATGCAGAAACGATCTTCACACAACTCCATGCTGGCACACTGCAGGCAATAGTGTTACATCGTCACATAACGTTACCATTTCTTCTGATGCTGTAGGTGCTGGGATTTGGAAAGGAAAGTGGTGGTGTGTTCCTGTGGGCACTGACCTTGGCTTCTATGTGGTGGGCCTATATGTCATTCCTTTTGTGCGGTTATAGGGCAAAACAGAAGTAGAAGAAACTACATGGGCCTACTCTGCAAAGAAGGAAAACTCGACGGGCAAGGATGCTTTAGAAGTTAAATTTGTTAACTAGTCCCATGCATAATCCTTACGTATAGTATCATATTTTTATTTGAACAATGATCCCTACGTATAGAATAGTTACACCTTTTCTGCCAGTTAGTTATTTTGCTTGTCCCAGTGGGGACTGATCATCAGTCAGTATTTTTCTACACTAGCCATTCTCACGACAGCATATTGTCTTACCTAACCTAATGACTTATTACACTTCACAGTGTTTGTTAAGTCATTTCCCATTTATGAGCTTCGTAGTAAAGCCAGACATAAATAGCCTAATGTATGTGTAGCACTTAAATGATTTTAATTACATAAGACTAATGTTTTATAAGCTTATTGACCACTACCCAATTGAAAATGAGTATTTCGCTTCTTATGAGAAAATAAGTATTCTCACATAATTGTACATAACCCTAAAAGTAGATCTGCTTCCTGGGCAATTAGGAATAAATGGATTCCAATGGAAAATTTTCTAATAAAAATGGGATTTATTGTTTAATAATTCTTACGGCATTCTCCCATTTTAAATATCGTCTGAAGACTAATTTAACCAGCATAAACCATGTAAATGTATAGGATACAAGGAATGCTTTCAGTTTGAGAATTAGGAATTAAGAGCATAAATTAGTACATGCCTAATACTTCCAATGATTATTGTTAAAGCATAAGTGAAGCAGGGAGATTTATTCAATATTAGACCTTGGGAAATACAGAAGCTGTTCTAAGGACAACCTCATTTAGTTTTCTCTTCAGCAATTCCTGGAATAGTTTCTATAAAATGCTTCCTGAAGCAATAAAACGCTAAGCATCATTTTTCCATTACACTGTGTTTAGGGAATGAAGTCAATAAGGAAATTCTCTAAATGAACTCTTTGCAGGCTTACATTTTACACTATCTTACACGGCCAATCTATTCACCACTTTAAAACCTTTTTTTTTCCAAATAGAGATTAATAATATTCAACTTTTTCAATCTTTTACTGACTCTTCATAGAGGCATTTAGAATTTATTTTATGATTCCTATTTTCAACTTCTATTTTCCTTTCAAAATTGCTTATCACTCCAGAGGTTTCATATCTATCAGCAGCTTGCTAGTTGTGGAAATGTTACCTTAGTGTTTTCCTAAATCTATCCTTCCCCACCATCATTTATAGCAAACTGTGAAGGCATGAAGTAGGCAGGCCACTTGTAGGAGGTAACAAACTTGGTAGAATTAACTATATATCTGTAACCATGATTCGCCCATGTGCCAATGGTCAACCACTATGGTATATTGTCTCAATCTATATTTTCTGCTAATGTGGACTAGGCCAGGTTTACCAGGGCTCTGGCGTTTGGATTGGCTCTCTTGTCCAGAAGGAGTTTGGTCACGCGGTAGTGGCCACAGTGTGCAGCAACATGGAGGGCCGTCAGGTAGTCTAGGGTGACATCATCAACAGGTGCCTTGTGCTGTAACAGGTGCTTCACACATTCCACATGGTCCCCCTGTGCAGCCATGTGAAGCGGAGACAGCCCATTCTGCACATCAAGACAAAACGAAACCAAGTCTACATTTCAGTCATGATTTCCAGGTTGTAAAACACAGCAGAGTCAATTCTCAATATTTGGTACAGTTGGTAGGAGAGGAAAAAATAATCTCCATTTAACATCTAAATGTCCAGTGGGTTATGTATGGCACAGAGGGAAGCTAAGAGAACATTTTATTTCATAATTAAGCTATTCTTAGGCAAAAACAAATTAATATGCCCTTTGTGAATGAATGCATAGTATTGTGTGACAATTTAGACGGATCTCACAATTATTAAGGCAATATTAGATATGTAATACAAGTGATAGCTGAGGCTTTTTATTCCATTCAATTCATCCCTCTGCAAGAATTTCTTTACTTTTAAATGACGGGGAGTGCAAATGAAGGAAGAGCAAGTGGGTGCATCAGGGAAAGAAAAATATTTTGATCATCTCTTAGAGCCATGCTGCCCTGAAATCCTATGATTCCTTTTTCTAACATGAGACATGAATTGGACTTGGACAAAGCAGTCAGGTAAGAGCTAGAAAAGTGTGAGGCAAATGTAGACCACATGGTCAATGATCTCCCAACTTTTAAACTTTGAGGATAATATAAATTTATCATCAGTGATACTGCCAAAAACAGCTTTAATCTTAATTCTTGGAGAAGGTCAACAGCAGGGTAATTCACTGAGGATTATCAGTCTAGGTAAGACTCTTATTTTTTTTTAAAGTTAAATAAATAAGCTTATACAAAAAAATATGTAAAATTAGGGAAGAAACTAAGTTAGAATACATTCGCCCATTAAGAGGAGTGGAATATGGTCTTTTCTTAACAATCAATGCAAATAATGCAAATACAGTCACTAGGAAATAATTGTTGACCAAGTACCCAGCATGGCGGTCATTACATTCAAAGAAGCAAAAGTTGGGTCTGGATAAAAAGCCAGAATCTGCCAAAGGCCCAATATTCTCAATAAGGAAAGTGATTTCAATAATGAAGGGCAGCTAAAATCAAATACAGCAAAATCTTAATTGTGTTGATCTCTGGGAGGTAGAAGTATATGTGATTTTGAAATTATTAATATACTTTCTTGGTTTTTGAAGTACTCTTTACTCATAATTATTGCTTTTATATTAATAAATTCCTAAAATGAACTGAGAAGGCACAATGGATTGATAAGGTATTTATGCATGGGGAGGGGGGAAGATAGTGTAAGGACAAAGTGTAGAAGAAATTCAGGTTGTAGCCATGTTTAGACGGTTAGTGTGGCATGTTTTTCTGATATTCTATCAATCTTTAATGTTGTTTGATCCAGTTAAAAGTTATGTGGAAAATAAAATCTTCACCATTTAATTCTTCATTACATTTTACAAATATTTGCTAAGCACCTACTCAAGCCCTGATCAAGTACTGAGGATACAACAGGGAACACAACAGACAGGGAGCCCGTCTTCATGAAGGTCATGTTTTGGGTAGTAGTCAGACAATGCAAAGAGAGTAAGAATTAAAATATATAGTATGTTAGAAGGCCACCGGTGTTAAGAAGAAAACTAAAGCAGAGGATGGCCAAGGAAGTCTGTATATATGGGCACATTATGGATAGGTTGGCCAGAAATGGGCTGACTGAGAAGGTGAGTTTTAATGAAAGACATGACGACAGTACGAGAGTGGGTCCTGCTGATCTGGGGGAAAAACATTTGAGGGTGACGAAAACCAAATACAAGCATATCATGTTGAGTATGACTGATGAAGAGTAGGGAGGAGAATGCAGCTGAAGGCAAGTGAATAAGAGGGTAAATAAGGAGAGGAACTCAGGTAAGAGAACTGCGAGTCAGAATAGAGTCTTTGATTTATACTCTAAATGAGTATAAGTGCTTATGGAAGGTTTAGGACAACAGGATTACTCTGTTTGCTGTATTGAGAATATACTGAACAGGGTTAAAAGAGAAAAAGGAGGGCCAATTAGTATCTCTTGCAATCATCCAGGTACAGTTGATGGTAACTTGGACCAGGGTGCTGAATTATGAGATAGTTTGAAGGAAAATATGACAAGGTTTAGTGACAGGATATGAAGAGAGAGAAGAGCCAAGCACTGCATGAGGTATTTGACCTGAGAAACTGAAAGAATGGAATGGCCATTCTTCATTGTTGAAATCTGGAGCTCACTTTTTGTGTGTTTTCTAACATTCCTTCATTGTTGAAATCACTTTCCTTATTGAGAACATTTCTATATTGAGAATATTTCTAACATCCAGAGACCTGGAAGTGAAGAGGAAACAGGAAAGGAGGCTGAGCAGAGGGAAGACAGAGAGGTATAATGGTCTAGGAGGCATATAAGGAAAGGAGAGTATTTTTGAGAAGGGAGGAAGAAGCAACTGTGTCAGGGATAGCAAAAAGAGAGAACGTAGACTATATGGGCTGATTCATATAATTGGGTAGATAGGAAGATAGGAGTCAATAGAAATTTCTTCCTGATTGCTTCCATTTTTTCAGCATCATGGAAAATAAAGACAAGGAAAGGAGTCTAAGAAGTCTAAAAGAGAAAAAAAGTATAGAATAGTCAGGTAGCAGGGAGTGAGAGTGAATACGGTTCAGAAATATATTGATTGTTAAGCAGCATTAAAGGCCAACTCGAAGTTAGCAATCATAAATTTAAAGTGAGCCTAGGCAGTATGATTGGGTGTTTTCAGCCAGCACACTCAGCTACAAGAATGTGAGTTGGATCTAATCAGGGTAAAATACAGCAAGTGAGCCTTCTACAGTGGCTCAGTCTATGAGTATGTCAGGGAGTGGTATGAATAATTCTGTTGGGCAGAGGTGAAAGCATAAGGTGAATATGGGATAATAAAACAATGGATGATGGACTCAGAAGGCAAAACACATTTCTGGAGTTGGGATCTCAGAGAAAGGTAACTGAAACATTGAGGCAGTGTTTGGAGAGTCAGAGATTAGAGGAGGAATTCAAGAGGGTTTACAGCTACCAAAACTGACAGGCCAACTAAAAAGATCCTCTACTGCTCTAAGATCATTAAAATCATCATGAATTAGAATAGGGGTTGTGGAGAAGAGTCATAGTTTGCCAAAAGCTAGAATTTTCAAAAAATGAGGTGGAATGATAACTAGATAGATGAATATTTGCTTCAAGGGGGAACAGTGGATGATACAAAACTAAGAGTTTTTATGGAATGAGAAGAATAGTCTGGCATTAGGTGCCTATTCCACTTTCGGGTAAAATGCTATCACTTCACCAACCTGATTAGTTCATTTCTTGGTGTTCTTTACCCTGAATATAGCTCTACTTTTTCTTATTATCTCCTTATCTCCACTCAATTTTGAGCTTCTTGAACAAACAGACCTTGTGTCATTTATCTTGATAGTTCCTTAGTGATCAGAACACTGCCTAGTGTACTGTAACTACTTACACTATGATAGTTGGATGCTCAGATGAATGAATGACTGAATAAATGTGGATATAATCATGTAGCCACAGACATTTTATGCTAGATCCTTACGTATAAATGATTTTGCTACAAGAAGGCCAGCAAAAAAATTTCATCTAGGTAATACATTGTCTTCATTAGTGACCTAACAATTATAGGTGAACTCTGTATATAAGATTATTTTATAGTTGTGGGAAAGCAAATCAGCCCATTCTCAATTTGATATGTACTTTTTATTGGTTATAACATGACTGGTGAAATTTTGTTATTTCCATTTAAATTTCAACCAGTTTTCTCAACAAAACTTTCTACGGGGTATCCTTCTACAGTGGCTCAGTCGGTTAAGCCTCTGCCTTTGGCTCAGGTCATGATCTCAGGGTCCTAGGATCCAGCCCTGTGTCAAGTTCTCTGCTTGGCAGGGAGCCTGCTTCTCCCTCTCCCTCTCCCCCTCCCCTAAGCTCATGTGTTTTCTTTCTTTCTTTCTTTCTTTCTTTCTTTCTTTCTTTCTTTCTTTCTTTCTTTCTTTCTTCTTTCTTTCTTTCTTTTTCTTTCTCTCTCTCTCTCTAAAATAAATAAATAATATCTTTTAAAAAAACTTTCTATAATTATCCCTGCATTACTCAGCCCAAAATGTCATATTTTAAAGATAAAATTCTACAACAGTCATGGTATCACTATGAGAATGAAAATAAGATATATGACTTGAAGTCATCATTTCCTAGCCTATTGAGCCCATCTTTAATGATTAAGTTCATTCTACACATATTTTAAATGCGTGGTTTAATTTTTGCTCCAAATGATTTCAAATAAATATTCAATTAAAATACAAATTGAAAAATAGTTGCTTATGTTGGCTGTCTTATTTTTCTCAATTTACCCTAGTAACATCATCAGTTGATGCCAGCCCTGTTCCGGGGCTATAGGAGAGCCCTAATACAGAGAAAATGTAAGTCCTTTGTACTCAATTTTTGTTGTATTAAGGATACGATGGTTGTTGCATATCCCATTAAATAGTTCTGTGTGATTATCTTTTATTTATGTTTCATGATATTTTTTGGCAACCCAAAGTATGGCTGGAAAGTGGGGACTTGTACAGTAATAATGCTTGTAAAATACATTTTATAGTGAAAACCTCCAATAAATCAGCTCCTGGTGGGGTTTTCGGTTAGTTTTCTTCATGGTTGAGCATACTGATGAAATAAGGCAAGAAATGCTAGATGTACTGAGCCATAGAGAACATTATACTTCTTTAATTGTTCTTTGCAGATGGCCTGTCCTAAATTGTGCTTTCCATATTACCTACTAATTCTAAATATAATCACCCAATACTACCAGTAAGTCATTCTTTTTACTAGTATTACCTAAGAGGTAAAGATTGGGGAGTTAAGGGATACCTGGTTGGCTCAGCAATTGAGCGTCTGCCCTTGGCTCAGGGCGTAATCCCAGAATCCAGAATTGAGTCCTGCATCAGACTTCTTGCAGAAAACTTACTTCTCCCTCTGCCCATGTCTCTGCCTCTCTCTCTCTCTCTCTCTCTCTCTGTCTGTCTGCCTGTCTGTCTCTCATGAATAAACAATCAAAAAATCTTTAAAAAAAAAATAAGATTGGAGAGTTAAAAGATTATCTTGTATTGCTAATTGTGCTACTTTAAAAGACAATTTTATATGTATTTTACAGCCTCTTAGAGAATCATTAAAGTATAAACCTATAGAATATAAGAAATATTCTCATGTATATACAATATACTCATTTATATATAACATAAATATGTTCAAATATCCATCTGTAGTAAGAGTAGCAGGCAAAAATATAGAAAGAACATGAAGGTATACAATCAATACATCTTAATGCATGGATTTGTTAATTTTAAATAATTTTCAAACAGCTTGATATATATTCCTCATTCCTGGCACACAATTACTGAGTAATTAGAAAACATTTGACTGATGCTTCGATTTCAAGAACAAAGATTTGCAAAAGAGTGGCTTAAAGAGCTCTGTAGATCCCATCTTACTCAGAATGACCCACCTTAGTCCTTGCCAGCAAGGGAGCTCCCCGTTCCAACAGAAGTTCTGCGACTTGATCGTGCCCACTTCTTGCAGCACAGTGAAGTGGTGTCAACCCATCCTGCCAAAAGAATGAAAGAATGAAGCCTGAGTTAACTTTAAAAAAAAAAATCAAGATTGTTTCTTTTGCCACTTTAATGAAAGCTGAACTCATTCCTACTGACTCAGTAGATCAGTAGTACAATTGCTCCTCGTTACTTGATAGAGGAGAAGAGTGAGAGAGAAAGTAAGACAGTGAGAGATCCTGACAGAGAGCAGGGGAGAGAAAAAGAATGATAGGGATGAAACAGAGAGGGCAAGGGTGAGAGAGATCTCACATGTGGAGGTTCAATGTAAAAAAACACATTGCTGGTCCAGTGTCTTAATTTTCAGGAAGATGGAAAAGCAGTTAATTGCAGCTGTTGAACTTGAAAGTACTACTTGCTTGGAACCACAACCCCGAGATTATACTGTCAAGCTATTTTTATTTTGGATGTCCTAATACAACTTTTACCACCCCCCCCCAGTTCTTCTTAATATAACATGTCCCCCAGTTCTTCTTAATATAACATGTCCATCTTTGATCTCTTGAATTGTCACTATTTTCAGAAATCCTCCTAAAATGCTCCCTGTTGCTCATGGAAATTCTTTTCATGTTCTTCCAAAGGTTTCCACACATATTTCTCAACATTTTACAAACTACGTAAGTATTTCTCAGAGATTAAATTTGTTATTAACAATAATAACATTAAAACGGTGTGTCAAACAAAATTATGACACAACTATATGTTACAGTTTTTATAAAACTTTCTGACCTTTATACTTTGCAGGTAGTTTCTGATTCCAGAGCAATCCTCAAATTCCCTCTGTCTTTTGGACTTATTTCTCATTAAGATGACATGGCCAGAAAGCAGAGTAGGTGGGTAAAATCAGACAAAAATGTAACATTGGGTAAGAAGTGAGAGAGAAAATGAAATCCTGAGTATATAAATTAGCTAAAGATTTCAAGTTTAAGACAAAAAAAAACTGTCATAGGGAAATATGTTGAGAAGGTAGGTAGCAGTCAGAGAAAAAGATGAATGGTGAGCAGTTAAGAGGACTTCAAAAGCTTCTGATTTATATCCAGAACTCTATCTAATAGCCTATCTTTTGTGTCTCTGTTTCCAGGACCATCTATGTGGGTTATGCTTTCCTCTTAAGAAATATAAGTATCTGGGTTACAATACTCTTCCTGTCCCAACATACTGGGATTTCTATGCTAGATATCTTCTTCCCTTAGCCTCAAAGATCCATGCTCTGGCTTTCTCTACTCTGCTCCATGTCTGACAGGAAAAGCTCTTTGGATTGTATAAGTGGGCTACATTGCTCTCTGGCTTCTGGTTGGGTACGGGAAATGCAGCAAGACATGGGAGCCACTCTGTAAAGGATGTCCTTAGTCCTTAGGCTATGTGTCTTTACCAAAGGGTATGCTGCAGCCAAAATCCTCTCCTTGGAAGTGCTGGTACCCTACTTCTCACCTTGGCCTGGGGTTGGTAATGAGTCCTGCTATTGCTAGCTCCAGGAACACTGTACTTCCTCTTGTGCCTTCCCTACAGTCCACCTATAGTGTTAGAAATAGAGCCTTTAATAATCTATATTCAAATTATCAAATGCAAGCCTGCTCTCTGTCTTCAGTTAGACCCTTGAGTTATAATGATACTTTGCTTTGTTAAATCTACTCAACTAGTATTAAGATACTGAACATCCAAAATAGACCTTGCAATTTTGAATATGTAGGAATTAGCATGAAAAGACTGCATTTCCAGAAAATTTTTTTAAAAGGATTTAACTACTGTAGTTGAGATACCGAGTTATTTTAAAGTTTGCCAGAGAGGAGCCTAAAAAAAGAAACCGTGCAGACAAAGTGATTAGGATAATTATGCTTTTATATCTTGATAACATACCTTGTGGTGGAAGTATAGAGCACTGGTTGCTATTTAAGTTATATAACTATTAGCTATAGCTTGATTTCTCAATCATATTCTTGGTAGGGGCTTCATGGGGAACTAGAGTTTGAAGAAATCCAACATCATGAATAAAGGCATTATAGGCAACGGTTCTGCATTTGGGCTCTGGAATCAGGGACTCAAGTGTGAGTCTCAGGCAGGCTACCATGGATGATGCTTTCTGATGCTCAGTTTCACAATAAACATAATGGGGTAATTTTTCTTATCCCATTTAACTTACGACCTTGTTTGAAAGATGAGGGGACTCTGCCTTAAATCATTTTTAGGAAAGGTATTGTTTTCTATGGAATACATGAAATATTCATTGTGTAATTATGTGGAAACCTTCAAATACTCTCTGAACACAACAGGAAAATATGGAGAACCCTTAATAAATCCATAAGAACATCAAAGAGTAATAAAGATTACATTGATCTAAACCTGATGCAAAAAAAAAAAAAAAAAAAAACCTGATGCAATTTATCTGCCCTTATATCAAATTCAACTTTCCCAGCATGCTCCATCTGAATAGATCTTAGATATTTTTATAAGTATAGTATCTCATTTTTGTCACAAAAAAAATCTTACCAAGGTTTTGTATTCAAGGACTTTTTTACTTAATTTTTTATTAACTCTTAGGGGCAATGATCTGTTCTCTATCTTTAACTTAAATTTTTAAGACTCTATTTGAAGGTTACTTCCCCTCTACTGCCCAGAGTCCCTTTTCTTGTGTTCTTTTTTTTTTTCCCTTCACTAGAATCAGTTCATATCACACTATGATGTTGATAATCCTTAAAAGATTAGATCAATCAACAGTACAGGGACACCACTTTTCCAGCTGGTAATCCACAGCATTAGCTTTGTACAACTATTTCTTTCTTTATCTTTTTCCTTCCTCCCTCCTGCTTAGATTGTAGATGTATCCTGAAGTCCGTGTATTAACATGGGCTCTTCTAATTACAACCCTGTGTGTGGTAGGTCAAGTTACATAATTCCTCTGAAAATCATTTTTCCCCTTGGTAGTCTCATTTCTCAAATGAAGACCTCCATATTTCCTCTACAAGCAGATAATACATACTTCATAAATTGTTAGGAAGAGGAAATAAGATGATATTTGTAGAGTACGTAGCAGGGTGCCTACAACATCGT
This sequence comes from Canis lupus familiaris, assembly GCF_011100685.1. Lineage (NCBI taxonomy): Eukaryota > Metazoa > Chordata > Mammalia > Carnivora > Canidae > Canis > Canis lupus. The sequence continues at coordinate 6,873,185 of NC_049253.1, forward strand.
ATGTATATGACAATTGGTACCCACTATTGTTGCTTAATTATTGTGATCCCTTTTTCATGATATATAGTTTTTTGTTCATTATATTTTAATATTTTTGTAAACTTACTGTTTGCATTGCAACATGTATTTCAATATTTCGATCTTATGTGGAGTATCTCCACATTTAAATAATATATAAGTTTAAAAATAAAAAAGAATAATGCTTTTAATAAAACCTGAATTAATAATATCATTTTTAACTAGCTATGAAGTTTCTTTTTTAACATTAAAATGAGGTTTTTCAAATACCAGAAAAGCAGAAAAGCAGAGCTCTGGTAATAGCATCTTAGTTTCACACTAGATCCTCGCCAATAGTGAGAATGTCAATGAGAGGTAAAATGTCTCAATGATTGACAAAGTGCTGGTGAAAGTGGGGAAAAAGTGGTTAAGATTATTTTTTAATTATCCCTAAGCCTTTACATATCTTGCTTTTCTCCAGAAAATGAAAATCGTATAAATGAGAAATATAATAAGAAGATCAAGTGGAAACTTCTTGATAGAATATACTAGATTCAGAATGTTTATGGCTAACATGATTGGAGGGAAAACTGAGACCTCTATGATAAAAAAATTAAAGAAAACTATTTTTATTTCCTTATATAGAAGCTTTATTGTACTACCTAAAAAGATAGTCAAAAGTACATGTAAATTTTTTCTTTTTTAAAATATATTTTCAAAGGCAAAAGAAAAGGCTAATCAGATTCCTTTGCTTTAATAATAAAATATTACACTTCCAGAACTAGCCTCCCAATTCCAGACCACAGTCCTTGATTTCAGTATTACCTGATTTTGTTTTTGGTAAAAAAAAAAAAAAAAAAAAAAAAGATACAGGTGTTTTAGTTACAGCCAGAATTAAAAGAATTGAACTGCTTTTAAAATCCTGTTCCTTAGAGGTGAGGAAGGACTTTAACTTACATTTAAGGAGTAAATGAAGAGAATGTCCACACAATATACACAATTATAAAATCTATTTTTGCTTTATAAATTCTTGAATGAAATTCAATTTATTTGTATATCTAAAGGCTTCTCTGGATGAAATACAGTCCAAATATTCCCTTCACAGAAGGAACCAAGGCTTACATTTGGTCAACTTGCTCAAGGACAATTATTTAATGCCAGAACTAGCATGAGTCCATTTCTCCATATCTTAGTATTCTTTTTATGAAAACGCACTGCCTATTTGGACTTAGACTTAAATTACATATGCAAATGTATGTAGGCCAGGAAATATTTTGAATAACTAAGGAAATATTGCAATGATCAATAAAAACAAAATCAATTGCTTCAAAAATGAATGAATACTCCAGAAAAATATTAATAAGAATAATGTGAATCTTAAGACACTGGCTAAGATAAAATTCTGTTGATTTACTAAGTGCTTTCTTTCCATTGATACTCTCAATTATTAGAGAGTATCAATAGAAACAGAGATGTAAGTGTAAAGGGAGACATAATGTTTGTAATATACTTAAAGGAGCAGGCACACAAACTCTTTCCTTTAAACATGAAAAACAAGTGAGCAAAGCATGCAGTGTGTGTGCAATTGTTCCAACTTCTGCATACCTACAGCACAGCAAGGGAAAAGGCATGTCAACAAAGCAAAGGGTAGAAATCAGGTAAAACTCTTATGAAAAGACAGTAGACAGTACAACAAAGATCTTGACAGACAAAGCAAACCACTCCAGAACTCCCACATGATAATATGACATAGATACTCTGGACCAAATGTCGTAGAGAAATGGGATTAAGAAAGCAACATTTTCTGAGGTCATTAAAAATCAGATTTTATGGGGGAGCCTGGATGGCTCTGTCTGACTCTTGATTTGGCTACAGTCATAATCTCAGGGTTGTAGGATCCAGCCTAGAGATGAGCTTGGTGCCCAGTGGAGAGTGTGCTTGAGATTCTCTCCTTCTTCCTCTCCTCCTCCACCCCTCCTCATGCTTGTGTGCATGTGTATACTTCTCTCTCTCTCTCTCTCTCTCATAAATAAATAAAATCTTTTTAAAAACCCAGAATTTATAGTCTGGGACTGGTGTAGTCCCTTAAAACTCAAAGATGATAAAGCTTATTAAATAAAAACATTTTCTAGCCTCAAGACTTGCAGAGGAATTAGATTTGATCCTTAGTCCTTCGACTATGAGAGTATAAAGTCCCAGGATTAAACAAAGTGAAGATAAAATATCACAAGGGACAAATCTTATCTGCTATCTTTTACAGACTTCTCACATCATATAATTCAAAATGTTTCGCGGAAGTCTATGATTAATCAAGGCTACTCCAGAGAACTAGAGTTGAAGTACTGATTAAATGTTTAAGGAAGTAACTACATATAATTTCAGTAACATAATAAAAAAATTATGAGTAGATAAGTAATTGATCCATCCTATTTTACAAAGATAAATAATAATAGCTAAGAGTTAATTCTCTTATAACCATATGAGATGGGTACCGATATTAGACTAAGTTCAGAGAAGGTAATAAGAAACTGCCAATATCATATGGCTAGTAAGTAGCAGAAGTAAATTTGAAATCAAGTAGTCTGCCTTCAGAGGGTGCACTTCGAACAATTATATTTTCCTGCCTATTTTATTATCTATTTGTTGGGAGGAGATAAAACTCAGATTTATATTTGACTTTAAAAATTTGAAATGAATGAAGGGCACTGCCTCTTACCAAACTGGAATGAGCAAATTTGCAACGTAATAACCAGATGCCTTTGCTCCATTAGCATATAGCAGATCTCCTCCTCAAGTCAGTATAGCATAATGTCTTAAGAAAATGATTTAAAAATTGGAAAGTTAGAAGCAAAAGACTGTCAACATGTATTTTAACATATTTATGTAAAAGCCACACCCTTATAGCACAATATATGCTTACAAGTTTGGGTTTTTGAAATTTATAGCTAGTAATCAGAGATGCTTCAGTCCAGTCTTTGGTCTTTGTCCCTCAAAATAAACAAGGACTTGAAAAACTGTCTCATTGAGGGGCTAGCGTCCCATTCCCCCAGCACTGATAAGCAAATATTAATTCCACTTTACAAGGAGAAACCTTTAAATATTGCATGAGATTTAAATTGAATCCAGGAAAGCAATTTCCTTGAAAACACATTGCTTATATTTAGGGATTGGTATTTTAAGGTGCCTGCGTAAAGAATACAAAAAAGCAAAATTGGTAGGAAATTGAAAGAACAGAGACACTCACCCTAGTTTTGGCATCGATCTGACCACCACGATCCAGTAAGAGCTTCACCATGTTTGTGTTTCCCCTTTTGGAAGCCACATGCAGAGGAGTGATTCCATTCTACACCATGGAAAGACCAAACAAGAGCATGTTGGGTATGACAGGGCATGATGCTAGAGACTGCATTGGAGGGCATGAAGAAGGCTGTGACCCACAGTAATTTGATTCAAGGTTACTAAAGTTTCAATGTCTTTGATTTTTATGGGACAGAAAAGCACATAAACCACAAAGCACTATAGTTAGAGAATGAAAAATGGAATGAAACTGCATAACTTAGTCCGTAACTACGACATATGTATTGAATGCATACATTACATTGTACACATTGTCAAGAGAGAGACAAAGGGAGCACTTTTGCATAATAAATATTTCAGATTCTACTTAGGACAGAGCCAGTAGTCCAAAGTCTATCTCTCTTTCTACAGTATCCATGTACTGAAAGATTCTATCTGTGCTTTAAAATAGAATACAAATATACATATTCAATAACCATTAGAAAATGATTCTTAAAAACACCTTCTTCAGAATAATTCAGTATGAAAAACAACTTGAAAACAACTCAACATAGTTTCAATACAGAAGGCTTCTCAGGACAAAACACCATATATATGAATTATGGTTATTTATTTTATTGGCTATCTTATATCATCATTATGGCAAGAATATTACCTGACTCTGTATCATAATTTTGCAAATATTCAAATATTGCATTTATTGATTCATTTTAATTACATTGAGCTTTGTAATTATCATGTAAGTGAATTCTTTCCAGTGATGCGTATCATTAAACATACAATGCAACATGATGTCTTGTAATGTATTTTGGTAAGACACTTTATATGAATTCTGAATTCATTAAAAACATTTTTCTGTCACATCGTGTGCCCCATAATCATTAAAACAGTATAGAAATGTACTTAAACATTTGATATCTAATGTTCTAACAGTTTATTTATTGACTCGAAGCTGCTCATTTATGATTCATGGAGTGATCTTTAAATATAACTACTCACACTGATGTCAGAATTAATATTGTCCTTAACTACCGCAAGTGATTTGTTTGCGTGTGGATTTACTCATGCTTATTTTTCATTTATCGAGGCATTATGACTTCATGTGATTCAAAGAAAAAAATGAAAAATCGAATATATCCAACATAGATCCAGACAAGGAAAAAGAAGCAAACCTTTACTATTGTTCATTTTTACTTTAGTAAAATGTCCATTCACTGCTATTTAAAATGAGAAACTATTTTAATCCATACCCTAGCTGTAAAGTCCACAGCAGCTCCCCGGTTTAGAAGAAGAGTTGCTACGTTGACATTTCCATAGTGGGCAGCAATGTGCAAAGGGGTAAAACCACTCTACGGAAAGCAGAGAAAATGACAGTCAGTAAAGCATTTCACTTCCATATGCTGCAGTCCCTGGATTAGTGAAGAAAATCACATGACCTAATATGTGAGCAATACAATTATGATAATAAATGCCTTAATAAGGCTCTTTAAACTTTAGTGCTATGAGGTAGTAAATAACTAGATAAGCAGGTAAATAAATACATTTCTTGGCAACATTATTTCTAATTAGCTAAATGATTTATCTGTTTACAAGATTTATTGTTTATACAAAACGATGTTTCATGAGCTGGTTTAGCTTTAGAGAGAAATAGAATACGTTTAACAACACAAGGTTTCAGCCATAGGATTAACATAATTAAGAATACAAATTTTTTCTCCAGAGAAAGGCTCAAAAACTGTTTTGTTTTATTTGAGGATTTTAATAAAAACAAACAAACAAAAAATAAATCCCCCCAAAGCCAGCATAGGTTGGCACTGTGTTTTTGGAACTATGAAAATGTTGTGAGGAACTCTTATAGAGGATATACTGTTCATTCCACATCATTTACACTGTCATATTTCTGTCTTCTTTAACTGTGTTTAGTGAGACTATGTTGTTAATAATGAAAAAAAAAAGTTAAAAAACAAAGATTAAACAATACACCTGGCATCAATGTAAATATAAAATAAAGAAAAAAATTCAGCTGAACATAATTTTGAATGTTAGTTAAAACAAATTTTATCAATAAGATTGTTATAAAATAAAATATGCAGGTTAAATCAATTACATAGGCATTAGAGAACTGTTTACTCTCAGAATGTTTAAAAAATGAGTCTGAAAACCTTCATGGAAGAAAAGTATATTTCCTTTCATTTCTTTTTCTGATGAAATTTAGTTAGAAATTTTTGCCATTTTCACAAGAGAAGTACATTAACTTTTCTTTTTAAAGTATGAAAAATGTATTATCCCTGCTCTCCATAATTTCATAATTCTCTTTACTCAATGAAAGATGATAGGAACAATAAAGTCTGTTCTTACAAAATTGGATATGATATCCTGCAGTTTTGAAGTTATTTTGTATCATTCACTTTTATTTGAAATGAACTTTGATTTCTATAATACTGTTTTTAAGAAATATTATCTAAATCACAATCATTATTTTACTATTCACTTGATAAATAGTTTTTGGTGACTATGTTTTTAAATGGCCTAAATAAGCATTCAGGTATCTTACATAGAAATCCCTCTGTGCTATCATCCAAATTAGCTACAAATAATTTCTGACTATAGAGAAACAAGACACAAAATAAGAATAGTAACCATCAATCCAAATCCCACACTCGTGGTAAAGATATTTTTGCATCTACAAGATGCCAAATATTCATGTCAAAATGGAGGGAAAAATCAGGTTACAACCTGGCTGTTATTTTTATAAAATGTCAAATTTTTGTATTTTAGGAAACAATTGACGAAATTTTTCATTTTTATGTTGATGTTTCCTGTCATACAGACATATCCTGAGTGTACGTCCATCATTTAAATTGTAAGTTAATTTCAGAAAAAAACAGTGATTGCCGGTGAATCATTTTCAAACTATTATTCTCATTTGCAAAAATAAACCAATTTATTGTGTGACACAGCTTCGTCAACCATCCATGATGATGCCTCAGACTATGACTCTCAGAACAACCAACACAAACCTTCTATAAGTCCCTCAGGGGAACCCTTGCCTCTCTTGAAGGTAGAAAGCTCAGTTTACTTTTCTACAGGGCTATCAATGGAAAGGTTCTCCTCTTTGTTATTCTATTGTCCTTAAAGAAATATTTCTAACTCAGTAAAGCCTTCCCAAACTGTTTTCAACACATTGTTTTAGAGCCAAAATTGCTTTAAAAAGATCTTTTTTTCCCCAGAACAGTATCTTTATTTTTTTTTTACATTTGTTTTTATTTAAGTTCAATTTGCCAACATATAGTATAACACCCAGTGCTTTCAGGGATAATTTCTATAGTTTGTTAAAAAATATCTCTTAAAAAATCACCAAAAATCACCTATAAGTTACAAGTATTAAAATCAGTAGTTAAGATATAAACTTTATGGTTCCAGTATTGAGCAATTTCATCAAGCAATTGGGCCTTTTTTAAAATCTATGTCCTAAGTTCCATTCACAGATATAAAACAGAAGAAATAATATGACTAATTCAAGTATATTCACATCTCAATAGGTAAATTTATTAATAAACAAGATATTAGTTTTATAAATACACTACTCTCAGTAAATACTAAATGAATGCTCAAAACCTCTCTAGCTCCACAACTCAGTGATCACCAGATGTTAGTCTAAAGAGTCTTCTTAACAAAGTGAAAATCAACCTACAGAGTCACTTGTCTTTGACTACAGGTTAAATTTTACAATACACTTGCAACAATGTTCGTGTAAGTGCCTCTCTGTAGCAATGGTGGAGGAGTCCGCTAAACGCTCACACACACACACACACACACACACACACACACACACACAAAACCACACGCAGAATACTGATAGATTTCTGAACTGAATATTCCTAGTGATCAATGTGATTTACTTTGGTATGCAGAAAATAGATGATTTTATGTCAGGTATTGTTAAGACTTAGCAAGATAAAAGCAAATGCTTTGATTATGATATGCTCAATATCACTATTGATTATATACAATGTGGTTTTAAAAGTACGGAAGAAAAGGGCAACTGCAAGATGAAAGGATAAAACACTGGGAAAGATATCTCCTTAAATTTCACTTTGCTAATCTCTAACCTGAGAAATCTCATTAAGAGAAGATCATATTTCATATTGGCAAACAGTTAATAGTAAAGCTCTCTCAGAAAATACAGAGTAAGGAAGAGTTTCATTTCATGCTCTATTCTAATAAGCTATTTACATAGTTTCCCTGATAAAAATAGCTTCCAATACATGTTACATTAAATTTTTTGAATAATTCATTTGCCTTAATTATGGGAAAAGTTTTTAAACTAATTTCCTACTCACGAAAATTCCAATCATTAGTATGAATTAGTGAGCATTTATTCTAATTGGGTAAAAAAGTAAAATCAATAAAAACAAGATATATTTTGGTATAACCATAATACTGTACCTCAGTTGTCCTATTCACCATCATCTGAAGCAGTGTGGTGTGAGAAAGAGAGGGAAGATATTACACAGTGCAAAATTAAGGAAACCGTCAACCTGCCTACTGCAATTGGATACACCGTTTCAACATGCCAAAATACATTCTACCGAGAAAAGACATTCATAACACTATATAATTCTATTTTATCTTTCTAATTTTGTTTCTATTATTTTTTAATACAAATAGAATAAATAAGCAGATTTCTAGAAAGCTGAACCTCATCCTTAAAAGAAAAGTATCTTTAAATTTTTTGTTACTATACCCAATAGACAGTCCCCTTCTTTTTGAAATACCTCTGAAAGTAATTTAGCTCTTTTGATGACCGGAAGTAATTTTGCATTATCACCATGGCCTACTTCTTTCTCATTCCCCAGGAGGAACCTGGCAGCCGAAGAGTTCCCTTCCACAAATGTGTTCAGCTTTTACCTTGGATTGTACGTCAGCATTGTGATCGTTCTGAAGCAGGAGTGCAGCAGATTTGGTGTCATCTTTCCGAGCTGCAATATGCAGAGCTGGCAGCCTCACTTTCCCTTTGGTATCATTCTCTAAGAGGATGGCCACTGCCTGGTTGTGTCCTTGCTGAAGTGCCACAGCTAGTGGCGTGAAGCCATCCTAGCAAAATAGAAGAAGAAAAAAATCTTCCATTGACTTTGGGAAGCATGGGATTCAACTCTAAGCAATGTCCCTAATTTTAAAACAATAATTAAGACAGAGAAGAAAGCAAAAGGATTAAGTATTACTGTGAAGATTAAAGCATGGCTAAAATTAACAACTCAGGGATGCCTGGGTGGTTCAGTGGTTGAGCGTCTGTCTTCGGCTCAGGGTGTGATCCCGGGGTTCCAGGATCGAGTCCACATTGGGCTCCCTGCATGGAGCCTGCTTCTCCCTCTGCCTGTGTCTCTGCCTCCCTATCTCTCTATGTCTATCATGAATAAATACATAAATAAATCTTTAAAAAATAAGTAAAATAAAAAATAAAATCTTTAAAAAAATAAATAAAATTAACCACTCAGGAAAACAACAGATGTTGGTGAGGATGCAGAAAAAGGCAAACCATCTTACACTATCGGTGAGAATGCAAACTGGTGTAGCCTCTCTGGAAAATAGTATGGAAGTTCCTCAAAAAGAAAAATAGAGCCATCCTATGACCCAGCAATTGTACTACAAGGTATTTATCCAAAGGATACAAATAGGGAACAGGCACCCTAATGTTTATGGCAGCAATGTCCAAATAGCCAAAGTATGGAAAGAGCTCCATACTTTGTGTCCATTGATAGATTAATGAATAAAGAAAAGGTGGGATATATGCATCAGCCACCAAAAAGAAAGAAATCTTGCCATCTGCAAGAATACAGATGGAACTAGAGGGTATTATGCTAAGTGAAATAAGTCAGTCAGAGAAAGACAAATACCATATGATTTCACTCATATGTGGAATTTAAGAAACAAAACAGATGAATGTAGGGGAAGGGAAAGAAAAATAAAATAGGATGTAAACAAAGAGGGAGGCAAATCATGAGAGAAGCTGAACTCTAGGAAACAAACTAAGGGTTGCTGGAGGGGAGGTGAGTGGGGGAAGGGGTAACTGGGTGATGGGCATTAAGGAGGGCACATGGTGTAATGAGCATTGAGTATTATATGCAACTGATGAATCACTAAAATCTACCTCTGAAACTAATTTAAAAAAAGATGAAAGCAACTGATAATCTGTCAATTGCCATACTATGGACTGGCTCCATCAGATTGTTTCCTTAGTTTCTGCTCTCCTTTGGTAAAACATCTGCATTCCTTAACAAAGCATACTATACATAAGATGTGCTTAAATGTTTAGAATGGGAAAATAAAAATTAGAACCAACCTTAAGTAATACCATCTTACAGAAAGGAAAAGGTGGGAAGGGTAGAAATAATGGAAATCAAGCCTGACTGAAAATCAAAGACATGGTAGCCAAGACAAGGAAATAAATTATGTAATTAACTGAGTTGCTAAATAACCCTGTTACTAAATATCTCTGTATTGTTTACAGGAGAACAATAATAACTATCAATGGGATGGTCTATTACCAATTAATTTGGCAAATTTAGGACATAATGTAATCTAACACCTTTTGGTAGATAAGGCTAATTCATTAATTTTGCACTTAGTTAGATTTTATATAACTTAGATCATTTAGATACAAAATTACATGTGCTAGGTAATGAAAAAAACAGATTTTTAATTTTAAACTTGGGAAACAACTTAAAAAAACCAACAGCACAGATCATCAAAGTCAAAAGAGTTTTAAGAGTAGATAGATACCATGCTAGAAAAATTAGAAGCTATGTTTTCTCTCTAGAAATAAGCATTCAGTTAATGGAAAAGTGGCAAATAAATACAAAAATAGATATCTCCTAGGCTCTATTTATATTAAAACCTCTCTTACTCCATAAAAGCTTGAAAACAAGTCTCAGTTAGAAGGTTCCATTCACAGAAGAGAAGAGGGTAATAGGATCGTACATTAACGATTACATTTTAGGGACAACAGCAATTTACCCTAATCTAACCACTCAATTTGTTTTCAGCGATGATCCTTTAAAACTTTAGATTTTTGAGGGAAAATGATTTCCTATTGCACAAAAGACTTGAATTTCTTTTAATAAGAATTGAATTTTAAATAAACACATTACTGAGTAGAATGGAAGAGTAAACCACGTAGGGCTGTAAAAGCGAAAAATAGAAGCCTAGGGTGGCGCAGCGGTTTAGCGCCTGCCTTTGGCCCAGGGCTCGATCCTGGAGACCCGGGATCGAATCCCACGTCGGGCTCCCGGTGCATGGAGACTGCTTCTCCCTCTGCCTGCGTCTCTGCCTCTCTCTCTCTCTCTCTCTGTGACTATCATAAATAAATAAAAATTTAAAAAAAAAGAAAAAAATAGTAGCCTAAATTTAGAACTTTGGCACAAATTAAGCACTCTGTTATGGAGGAAAGAATAGGCTCCTTATAATATATATATTTGATGATCCACTGCAACACTGTGATAGTTTACATAAAATGAGTGCAAACTTCGTTTTATCTTAAAGACAAGGCATTTGCTGACAGTACAGAACCTAATTAAAAAGTTTTTAGCCTTCAATTTTGGTAACACTCAGAAAGAGGAGGAGACTAAAGAGTTATAAAAATGGTACTGAGGGGACAGAGGATTCCCCTCAGAGAATTTAATTTTAGGTGTCCACCACCAGCATTTTATTCTAATCCATAGTTCATGGGGGAAGGGGTGGATATTTGAAAATATTCAAGCACCTCAACTAACTTTATGAAAAGAAAACCCATATTAAAATTCAGTAGCTTCATTTTCCATCATTTATTTACCAATGCTAATTGCTATAATTATGGGAAATTTCAAATATTTAAGTATTTATTTTCAAACAGCAGTTTCATTGACATATTGAATAATCTCATAACTATCTGATTTTTAAAGGGGTCACAGTGTCTTTATTAGTAATTAATCTTTACAAGTTAGGTCTACTAATAGGTTCAGAGTGAATGTCTTCTTCAGGCATATTCACACGTGTACATAAGACTGTAGATGGTAATATAACAAAATATCAAACCATAATCAGCCATAAAGCCCTGTATAGATAGTAGGTATTTTTTTACAGAATGATAGATTAAAAGGGAATATACAGAGGTCAGCCCATAAGTGTGTTTCTTGATAATCATGAGGATGAACGGTGAGGGATTAATCAACTAAATTTATATATGTCTAGCTGGGAAAAAAAATTTAGTTATTTAAATGATTAAACAATGAAACAAAAACAAGCATATATGTGTCTAAGCTATGATTCAAAACCTCATATGATTCACTTGTGAGAGTTTCATTTTTGTGTAGAAATCAGAGAGGGTTTTAATTTTCTGGGAATCACATTGTAACATGGGCTCTGCTGATGCAATATACATAAAGGGATATTTGAAACCACACGAAAATGCTACAGAGGGCTAGACCAAATGAGCCTTGAGACAGCTAAGAATACCAGCAATCTGAACTTTCCTAAACCATATGATAGAAATAATAAGTCTATTTGGTAAATAGGAGAACTCTGTAGTGCAACAGTTTCTTTGGGTAAGTGATGCTGCATTCAAGAAAATAAAATAAAATATGCACAGATTGCCTTATTTTGGTATATTTCTCAGTGGTCCTGATACAGAAATAGAGTCTCATCTAGTACTCAGGTTTTGCCTGAAGATAATCACATCCTACTCATTGACATAATTAGTGTCTCAGAAAAAAAAAAAAAAAAATGGCCCCAAATCAAAATTCACACTGCACCCATGTGGTAAGAGTGTAAAATCTGTGTATGTTAAATAGAGAACCTGAAATCATTTTTACACTGGGCAGCTGTGTTTTCCAATCATAAGCAAAAAAGAAACATGGTTCCATTAATAGTGATTTCTTGGGATTTTGTTTTTAACTAATGAGAATAAGCTGTCAGAAAGTTATTGCAATTGGCTCCATAAAAAGTTTTCTGCCAAAGGGACTGGAAGTGGATTTAATAGATTACGATGATCTCTTCCCCCAGTACAGGGTATGAGGAAATCCATGTTTATTTCACTGAAAGACTTAATTGTTCAGAAAGGAAGTCATATTGGACATTAAAAATTCTCCAGTTAGTTTCTGGGTAACAAGCACCAATCAGTCATCTTTCACTCCAGGTTAAGAGTTTTTAAGTTTCATCAGTGGAGACACAGAATATGAAAAAGGAAAAAAAAAAAAAAAACATGATCTGGTTGAAAGGGGTGAGGAGAAGCATGGCCCAATGGAACTCTTTTGCCTTCTCTTCTGTGTCACCCACTTCCAACCTTCTGGTGGCCCCTTGAGGCAATGTCTTCAAACTCAAGGGTTTCTGGGCGTCGCTTAAAAGTCACTGTTCTAAGCAACCACTGAACTTGTTCCTTAATCTGCCTAGGTAACAAAGCCCATTCTGTTTACCGGAGGATATGCATAGGAAAAAGAAAGCCATGTTCTAAGTTAGCCCACGCTAACCCCTTCTTATGTCTAGATGTCCTGAATATGTTGATATTGAATTGACTTTGAACATTCTATTTAGTTGTTGCTATAATCAGTCACACAACTATGTGCCATAATTTGTGCTTCAGAAAATCTGAAATTTTTTTCATGACATACTCCTCATAAAATTGTGCTAAGACAAATATCTTACAAATCATTTCTGATCATTAAAAGTTATTCCTTTAAAAATTGAATTGGATCTTAACAGATAAAATATTGATGAAAAGAGATGGATAGAATTTACTATAATCGAGTTTTAGAATAGTATAAAAGCTCCCAAAACCAAGAGAATGGCAAATTGATGGAAGCGTGAGTTCATGTAAGAGTAAATGACATGAATTCCAAATCAAGGTATAAACTCATTGAACTATGTGCATTGGTTCATTCATTCATGGCCACTGTTGTAAATTGTAAAAGCAATGTGAACATTCATAGCATAATTTGGACAAGACAATGGAGATCCTTTGCAGCTAGATATAAAGAACATGGACATTAAGATCAGAGAATTTGAACCTATAGGGTTGCCAGTCTCACCTCGGTAGCGGTGCTCTGATTAGCTCCATTTTCAAGCAGATATTTTACAACATCAATGTGGTTCTCTTGGGCAGCCATGTATAAAGGAGTGAAGCCATTCTGAGGACAAACAATAAAAAATACATCTTTAACCATTTATAAAGTTTAAACTACGTAAGAATACCAGACAAGGAAAAAGAGAATACTATGGAGTAAGCTTTTGAAATGACAAAACATATAACATACCTCCACAATAAAATACATATATTTACTATTATAAAACTAACTACAATCAAAGTGAACCAATCCCCACACACAATTCCTAAAAGAATGAGGACAAAGTGATATGGAAGCAGTATTTTCCTCACTTCCTGTCTTCATTTCAGTTCCAGAGATTTACATTTCCCATCACCTAATACTTTGTTAAAGCTAAAAAATATTTAGTATCTTAATGTAATCCTTAACATACATAAAATTCTCACTATATGTAGTATTTTTCTAAAATATTTTTTTAAAAGATTTTATTTATTCACAAGAGACACAGAGAGAGACAGAGACACAGGCAGAGGGAGAAGCAGGCTCCATGCAGGAAGCTTGATGTGGGACTCGATCCTGGGTCTCCAGGATCAGGCCCTGGGCCGAAGGCGGCGCTAAACCACTGAGCCACCAGGGCTGCCCTAAAATATTTATATAATATCATCTGTATTTATTAATTCATAAACTAACATTAAATGGACCACCATTATCTTGAATGTACTGTTTAGTTAGCACCATTAGAGGTATAAATTATTACTCATTCCAGAATAGGCTAGGAGAGATTGCAAATCTGATTGAAAAAGTTTTTTTAAAAATCTATCATTTCAGTATTCCAATTGAAGTGGCATAGTTTATACTGAACACCTCTACGTTATTTTCTAGAGCTATTCTGAAATTCTATCATTCATTAATTCCCATATTCATTTATTCAGTTATTTACTAAAATCTGACTACTGATAGCTGGGATGTCACTGGAATACAATAATAAATAAGACAGACCTCTGCCCTCATGAAGCACATACTATAGTAATATAACATTATTATGTAGTCCTATTAAAAAAATCACTGAAATTGAATGACTTGAGTTTAAAATTAAGTTTAAATTGGCAAATTTTCTTTTTATCAGAAACTTTGCAATAGATAACACCTCATTTTAAAAAAGTAAAACTTTGCAAAAAATAGAAAACATGGAGTAATTCATAAACTCTCAAATCTAACAATTTTCTCAAAACAATGTAAGGATCTTAAACATTGTTGATTCCCTTAAAGATTCCATGCATTGATGAGAATAAGCAAAAACACAGACGAGACCTCAGGGATTTCCAAAAACTCAAAAGGAGAAAAAATAAACTATTTTGAAAAGTTCTTCTATATGCATTGTGTAAGTGTGGAAACATTATTCAAAATGGCCAGGGTCCAGCAAAATATAAAAATACAGAGTATCCAAGTAGAGCAAGAAAAGAAATTTTAAATTTGATTATGAAAGAAAATCTGCAGGCTTCAAATGGAAGAGGAAAATTTAAAACTAAGAAATACTGTAAGAGGAATGAACAGAAAATTTTTTTGGATTTGGGAATAACTTGCTAGCTGGGTAGCATATTTTTTAAAACACAGCAAACAGGTGAAATGTTGGGTATTTTAAGAACACTGAAGAGGTGGCGGAAGGACAAAATTAGAGATTCATAGGAAAGGAAAGCCAGTGAGGATGGTTAAAAACAAAGAGTGGGTGTGGGATGGGGCTTTTTCATGACAAGTAAAAGGCAGGATGCAAAAAAAAAAAAAAAAAAAAAGAAAGAAAGAAAGAAAAAGAAAAAAAACCTTTATATAGAGTAAAACAATTTCCTTCCATGTTTTCCTCTGACAGAATCTTGTGTATAGACCAGGAGAAAGGAAGATGGACTGGTGGCTGGATCAATAGGGAGAAGAAATATACCATTCTTAGACTCCTGGGTCCTGGGCATTAGAGGGGCCTCCTCTAGCTGTGTGCGGCAGGGGATCCAGAGGCCCAGGGGCATATACCCTTCCTGATCCTACAGCTCCCCTGCTTCTAGACCACACACTAGGGATGCAGCCCCCAGGGAGGTGCCAGTGCTTGCTCAGACTCCGTCTTTGGGTTCATTCTCCCAAGGGTCCGTTGCCATGCCTAGAAAGGCCGACTAATGGCCCCCAAATATGTCATCGTAATGTCTGGAGGTTGTAAATGTTACCTTAAATGGCAAAAGGAACTTTGCAGATGTGATTAAGGATCTTGAGGTGGGGAGACTATAGTGGATGGTCCAGTCGGGTATAATGTGATCACAGGGTTTTTATAAGAGAGAGACAGGAGTTCAGGGAGGAGAGAAGACTGCACTGCTGGCTTTGAAGATAGAAGAAGGGGATGTGATCCAAAGGAATGAGATTTTCATTTAGAGACTCCAGAAAGAACCAGCAGTGCCAGCACCTTGGTTTTAAGCCCCGTCTGACTAATTCAGATTTCTAAAATGAGAAAATGACAAATCTGTGTTATTTTAAGCCACTGAATTTGTTGTAAATTGTTATAGCAGCAAGAGGAACCAAACAGACACCCCTAGAGTTGTTTGCTAGAGAGGGTGGAAGTAGTAGATGCACAGAGCTTGAATGTGTAGGTCAGGGTGTCCACACCTTCACACGTGATGTTCTTGTGGTATGGATGGAGCCAAGGTGGGCCAGGAAGAGGAATCAGCTATAGGCCTGGGTTTAGAATTACATATCCCCAGCCACAATCCTCCAAGGTTTCTGAGAAATCTAAATTTGGACCTGTCATGTTGTTATGAAGATATTTGTCAAGGTAGAAAGATAAGAGATACATATTTAACAGTTTGATAGACAGCTTTTAATTTAAAAAAGTATATTGTAAGTAAGGCTCTTTTTCACTCAAGCCCTGGGCTCTACAAGTTCAATAGGGGGCTAGTGGTAGAGATAAAAAGGGGGAAATATCCACAAACAGTCCATGGGGAAGGGGAAGAAGGACAGTGACAGACAAACATTCAGGATCTTGGTTAGTCTATATGATAAATCCCATTTGTGCCTGGTGCCACAGCCTCGGTATGCAAGGGTTTTCAGCAGTGTAGGGGTTGTAGATATGAAGAACAATAAAAATAAAAATAATTTACTGAACGTCTGCTATATGCTATTCACTTTGAGAGATGCTTTGAAAATGTCACCTCAAATTGCAGTGACCATGTGTCTCTGTTTGCCTGGGATAGTCTAAGTTTACGTGTAATATCCTGAAGTAATTAACAATAGTGTCTCAGTTGGGATGATACATTAAATGGCCTAATTCTATCTCTAATACTTAGAATACTGCTGCACATTAATACTATCATCCCCACTTGTTTTTTTTTTTTAAGTAAACTCTGCCCACAATGTGGGGCTCAAACTCATGACCTCGATATCAAGAGTCACATGTTCCACCAACTGAGCCAGCCAGGCACCCCTAGCATCCTCATTTGAACTGAGGTGGCTGAGGCTCAAATATCTGGGTACCTTGACCCAAATCTCACAGCTAATAAGTGAACTGAAAGTGATGGGGAAAAAACCAGTCATGAATAGTCTTCTTCCCTGTATAAAAGTTGGGACTTGATCCTGTAGATGCATGGTCCCCATCCTGGCCCTGTGACAGGATCTGCTGTGGACACTTTTAAGAATGCCTAGGCACTACCTTGTCCCCTACTGAACTGGATTCTCCATGTGTGAAGCCAAAGCACCTGCAATTTTTAAAAAGCTCAATTTCTGAAATCACCTGAAGAACATTGTTACAGGTGATGCAGAATAACTGAACGGTTTGGGATAGGAAGTACCATGATCACATCTGCATTTCTGAGAGTTCCCTCTGATGAGCACTGAGTGAACCAAATCCACCCTGGTTTGGAGTGGTACAAGACAAGAAAGTAAGGGGTTAATCTGCTTTTGTAGTATTTGCAATAGTGTATTTAAAAGATGGAGGAAGCATGAGCCAAAACAACATCTTGGTGAGGTGAGGGAGAGAGTATTTACTGTTAAAAAATATGTGAAGTACAAAGGCAATAAGATTTATGACAGGTCCTAAAGATGTGGGATATTATCCTTTCCTAACTTACTGATGCTACTTAACCAGAAATCCTCCGCCAGAGAATGTGAAACATGCCTCTGGGTAATTAGGACAGGGCATCGCAGCATTTTAACGGCATTGTAAATTTTATAGGAAAGCTTTTATCTCTTCATATAAACAGGTTAACAACCCAGGATTATTGCCTTGTGTCCATGCATCTAGGTGTTTTCCAATGTATTATGTCTATTCATCTTTCTAAAATAGTCTGGCTGGATGTAGGTACAAAAGTATATGTATTTTCTTCCTGTTGGTATACAAAAGTCAAAAACATCCACAACCTGAGCTGATGCTTGGAATTTGCAAACAAGCACAAAATTATCAGTTGTTATAGTAGCTTCCGTGGGACTGACAAGTGCCTCAACTAACCGGTTATTAAATATCTTTAACATGATTCCTCTCCATAGCAAATTATTATTTGCCATTCATTTATTTCATTTATATTTATTCAATAAAAACGTGTTTGGTGATGAAAGGCAAAGTCCCTGTTAATTAGGAGCTCACAGTCCAGAGGTTGAGATAGGCAAGTAATATGTCACAGTTCAGTGAACTCATATATAATTAGTTTCTTAAAAAAAAAAGAAAGAAAGAAAAAGGAAAAAAAAAAAGAAAAAGTGGGGCACCTGAGTGGCTCAGTCAGTTAAGAATCTGACTCTTGATTTCAGCTCAGGTCTTCATCTCAGAGTCCTGAGTTCAAGTCCTGTGTTGGGCTCCACGCTGGGTGTGGAGCCTACTTAAAGAAAGAAGAGAAGAAGCAAAAGCGAGAAAGGAGGAGGAGGAGAAGTTGTTGTTACATGAGGGATATAGAGAGCATTGAAGGTTACAGAACAAAGCTGGATGAGGAAATTATATCCAAAGGAAGTCACTAGGAATGATATTTGGTAGACACCGTGAGTGATCTGGTTTGAACTGAATCACGAAAACTGAAGTTTGGCACAGAAGCAGGAAAGGGATTTCAAACAGCGGAAATTCCATGAGAAAACACTGAACATCTAGGGAACTGCAAATAATTCAGTGTG
This sequence comes from Canis lupus familiaris, assembly GCF_011100685.1. Taxonomy (NCBI): domain Eukaryota; kingdom Metazoa; phylum Chordata; class Mammalia; order Carnivora; family Canidae; genus Canis; species Canis lupus. Next base: position 6,891,679 of record NC_049253.1, read on the forward strand.
ACTAGTAGAGGAGGAGGCTGAGACAGGCAGGGATCAGTTCCCATGTGCCATGCTAAGAAATTTGAATTTTATTCTGAAGCCTTGGGAATCACAGTTTAAAGCTAGGATTTGGCATGATCGCATTTTCATCTTAAAGAGATGAATTTGCCAGGATTGGGGAGGATGAACTGGAAAATGGCCAGAATATAGTCTGTAAAAGTAGAAATAAGGGTTTTGTAATAATCCCAGCTGATACGTGAGGATTAGGAATATTAATTTGATTCTGATATTTTAAAATGTAATTAAATGTGGCTTTTTATGTATTTATTATGTTCTACTTAAAGATTTAAAGTGGTTTTACTCTATATGATTGATTGACGATATTTAATAAAATTTCTCAGATTTATTGAGAAGTTATAACAGGTTTCTTCAAATCCAGAAATTAGGCTATATTTCAAGAATTCAAATGCAAATAATATTTTTAAAATGTTTTTCCTGTTTTCATTAGTGATATAACTATAAACCAGTAATCAGGTTTTTGCCACTGGTGAGAATTTATTTAGGTAAATGGATTTTCTGGGAAAATTGAATGAACATGAGTCAGTATTTATATATCTACTCATCAAATGTAGATTTATTGAAGCTTTTCAGAACATTTTAAAGTCAACTAGATCTATTGATATTTGTATGTCATTTCAAAGAAATTATATAGAGACAAATAATGTCAGTATGCAAGGCAATGAATGGTTTATAATCATTGTTTTGGACAAGGACCAAAACTCTAAGAACTATCATCATTCCCATTTTTTTAAGATTCTTAACTTTTCAGACATAATTTTTTCAGCACATGTAACCTTATTCCTCCCTTATGCAAATGAAGATTCATCAATTAGATGACCTGAAATGATAGATCATATGAACTCATTCTAATCTTAACTAGAGTCAATGTTGCCATTCAATTCAGAGGGTCTTTTTTATAGTGCCAAGTTTATTCTACAGTTTTTCATTTAAGCACTGTTAAGTTACTCTTGAGAGTAACAAATATGAATACAATATTGTTTCTATCCTCATAAGCAGAAAATATAACAGAACTCACAGAATACATGTATATAGGATTATCTGTAGCTCCATATATACTAGTGAGCAAATGCATTACTACCTAGCTAAAGATTTACCTTAAGTAATTTCATGGATCAAGCATAAGCTAAAAGAGTGGAAAGTGATTATGGGGATCCCTGGGTGGCACAGCGGTTTGGCGCCTGCCTTTGGCCCAGGGCACGATCCTGGAGACCCAGGGTCGAATCCCACGTCGGGCTCCCGGTGCATGGAGCCTGCTTCTCCCTCTGCCTGTGTCTCTGCCTCTCTCTCTCTCTCTCTCTGTGTGACTATCATAAATAATAAATAAAAATTAAAGAAAGTGATTATGGAAATTCAAATGGTGTATCTCTGTAAACTACTCCTTGTTATTTTATTTGTTCTTAATTTTGTTCTTGTGTGGCCTAAGTTATTAGGCCACATACATTAAAGATTAAAAGAAACATAAAAGACTTAAAAGAAACTGCCCTATTTTTCTAGATGAAATGTTATAGCTGAAAGGGGACTCATCATTTTACAGTTGAGGAAATTTCAACCCAGAGATTAAGCAGACCACCAAATGGACTCGCCAGATTTATAGATTGAGAAGGGGAGGTAAATGGACACAGATGATGCAGGGATGCCTGGAAACTCTTACTTTTTCCTTTTCATCCTTCAAGCCTTGATACAAGAGTTGCCCTCTCTAAGAGGCCTTATTTAGTGCCCATAACAATGCTCAGCACATAGTAGATGTTCAATAAATATTTGCTAAATGAGTTATTGAATAAAATAGAATAAAAACCAACTTCCTTTTATGCCTGTGGTGGTTTTAAAACATGTCTTCAAACTCTTTGACACACCTCTCTTCAAAAAAGTTAAAGCCTAATTCCCCTTCCTTTGAATGTGGGCCAGCTTGGTAATTCACTTTCAATGCACTAATTATGGTAGAAATGACTGAGACTGGGGTTTAAAAGCCACTGCCTTATTGCCTTGCCCTCTTTTAGGGTCACCTGTTCTGGAGATAATGACTTGCCAAATCATGATAACATTCAAGCAGTCTATGGAGAGACTCAAGTGAGAAGGAATAGACCTCCCACCAATAGCTAGCACCAACTTGCCAACAATGTGAAAAAACACCTCAGTAGTAAATCCTCCAGCCCTAAGAAAGCCTTCAGATGGTCAAATCTTCATCACAACTTCATGAGTGACTCTGAGCCATGACTGCACAGCTAAACCACTACTAAATTCCTGATCCACCGAAACTGTTATGATAATAATGTTTATTGCTGTTGGAGATAACTGTTATCCAGCAATTGCTTCCTAACACAATGTCCAACAAGGTCATGTATGATCTCACCATGCCCTGCCTACCTTGCCAGTCACACCTCTTACCACTCATACTTTACACTGCTTCCTTTCTCTCCAGGAAAGAAATTCATATCCTAGACAATTATTTTCAAATAACCTCATGAAAAGACAAAAATATGGTAGTCATGTGTTACCCTTGTATTTTGCAATGGGATAAGATTTAAGTCTTTGCATTTACAAGAAGGAATCAGTGAAATAGGTCAATTGTGTATATTTGCTTAGATGAAACAATCTATAGCCTAAGAGAGTCTGAAAATTACAGCTTTAAATCTTTATGATATCCTGAATCCCATATGCCTTTTGCCAGTTTTCTAAGAGTATTACATATACGCTTCATATCTACTAGAAAACTAATCAATAAATTACATACCCAATTCCTGCAGTAGAAAATTGGAAATGGCTATAGATAGCTCTGGGTTTGAACTTAGCAAAAGAAGAATTCCCTTTTTGATGAAGCTTTTGTCTTTTGCAGGAAGGTCAGTGATAAAATTTAGGGTTTTTTTCACAGAGCAGAACACTTCAGCAGCCTTAGCCATGACATGCTAGGAAGGAAACTCTTCATCACACAATGGTTATCATAGGTTGATAATTACTCAAGTTAGACCATCCCAGATACTATGTATCATCTTCTTCCTTTGAACTAGCATTATGAGAGATAAGGTTGGGAAGCATCCCCCAATTATCACCCAGCTTTAAGGTCAAGATGATTCAAATTATTTCCTTAAATACATCGTAAATGCACAGCTGCAAAGGATTAAAAAAACCCAATGAGTATTAATTGTAGTCACAAAAATAAAGACTATTTTGTGTACTCTGAGGGTATACTTAGGGCAAAAGAACAAAAGATATGACCATACACTTGCTTGGTAGTAAAGAAGGCATTTTATTAATTAAAATATCATGCGGATTTTCTCAAGTGATTTGAACTTGACAGTTCTTTACCAGGGTTAAGATATTATGGTTATTTTAACCACTTTCTTCTCTCCAAAGGTCCTCTTTAAAGGATTATAGCTAAACTATTAAATGACATTACAATGACTAATGTTCTACATCTTACAAAGGGGGTTCAACTGTATGGAGTATTTTCCATGTCATCTTGTTTCATCCCCACAACTATGCTGTTAGGACCACTTAACAGATCAGACAACGGCTGGCAGTCATTTACCCAAAAGCATACTCACAAATGGTGCAATCAGAGTCTGAGCTCTGGAGGACTCCAAATCTAGTGCTCCTTCCACTCTCTTCAGCTCTTCAACTGAGATCAAACTGTCACAGAGATCACCCACACTTTTATCTAGTAATTGGAGAATTAGTCTTCTTCCATTTTCTCCTAAGCCATTCCCTTAGAGATAGGCAGGGAAGTACCTAACGACAGTGTTGGATTATCATGAACTACTACTTAATGTAGTGTCCAAATGTGCTCTTAGGTGTAAGAATTTTTCCAGTGAAATAAGTCATTTATCATTGTACAACACATGGAAATGAACATTCACTGCTATTATGAAGCATGTTAAGTTTCCCACTACTCAAAATATGCAGCTGGGATTTGAACCCACATATAACTAATCCTAAAGCTCAAGCTCTTTCTACGACACTATTGTGTCATGTGCTTTAGCAGTATATTTGACAGACACTATTTTATCATATCTGGGTCTTGCTAGCAATCAGAAACACCACTGAAAATACTGTGTTTCCACAAGGTCTACCATAATCCCTGCTTTCAGCTCCTCATGAGTAATAACCAAGAAAACATGAACTATTTTACCAAGCATGACTTAAGATCAGTTTTCACAGACCACAGCTGAAGATCAAGACTTTTTTGTACCTTTGCCCCAGTCATATTAAGAGCAAATCCTTATAAATTCTGACATTTTTCCAGATGAGCTTTTCTCACCATATTTCTACACTGACCAAGTTGAATTGTACCTCTTAACAATGTTGTTACTAATCTTTCCATGTGGAAAGTTTTCCATTTCAATTTCCCCTCTGCAGGGGAGAATTTCCCTTTATCTCCTTTTCAATGCTCGGCTCAAGACTTTCATGCATTTTTCATTAACAGGGTTTAACCAATTCCAGTTTTCTCTCTGGTATATAGTTGGTTCTATACAATTTAGTACCAAGTCATATACTCTCTTCCATTGTTTGCCTTTTTTGTGTGTTTGTCTTGACTTTGTATGTGGTCTATACACTTTTTAAAAGCAGCTTCCTGTCTAACAATTGTTTAAAGTCCTCCACAGAAATGAAAACTCTCCTGAGTATACAATAAGCACCCAATAAACAGCTGCTGACTAACAGTTTACCCTTACCTGTATTTTACTTGGTTCCTGACAATCACAGAGAACTTAGATTTCTACATTTCTCCTTTATTCAAGTTTAAAATTTAAAGGTACCAGGTGACTCACCACTATTGCATTCTACAAAGAAGTTGAGGTGGCTGGTGATAATTTTAATTTACTCTCATTTAATTCCAAAATATTGAAAACATTTATCTCATGTTTCACTTTGCAAAAATGAATAAATACTTCATTAAACTATTAAGCTGTAACTGAATCATTATATTGTTTATGTCTTTGGATTTGTAAGCCAAAAAACAAGAAGTCAAACTTTTAAGCAACCATGGAAAAAGCAAATAAATTTATAAAGTAAAAAAAAATATTAAAAACAAAGAAAGGAAATGAATTTTTAAAAAGGAATACCCAAAATATACCACTGGGCATCTACTTACTACCATGCCTACCCGGTAACCTTCTTTTTTTTTTATAGCATCCTGGTTTTTCCTTAAAGTATCTATGCGTTCCCCCCCGCCCATAGTTCATATAAGTCCAATGAAGCTGAATTTTTCTTTTTATCTACTAGCTCCAGTATCAGATGGTTTAAGCCAATCAACAAATTCCATTTTATTGGGTACAATGACTGGTTCAAGTCTGGGCAAAAGAAGTCAAATGGTCCAATCAGTCAAATTCAGATTCTCTTTTGTAAAGTTGGGACAAGGCTCCCTTATTTTGACTCTGAACAAGAAAAAGTATGGCTCCAATCTTAAGTCTACAAGGAAGATCATCCTAGAATAAAGCTTGAACTGCAGAAATGATAGCAAAGAGAAAGAGAATCTGAGCCCTTAGTTATGAATAAGCCACTGGAAGGGAAACAAAAAACTGAAACAAATCAATATACTACTGGAGTTTACCTCACCTTTTTAACTTTGTATTCAGAAAAGCCAAGAAAGTCCCTTTCTTAATTATGCAAGACAAACTAAGATTTTTCTTGTTTGCTATTGAAGGCATTCTAGTTGATACAGACATCTATACTAAAATATAGCTTATCCTATTGTCATTAGTTAAAATGAAGCATTTTCCCAGAAACCCAAAATATCATAAAGTATAGTACAGAAATAAAAGTATTAAAAGCAGAATTTTCTATTATGTTAAAAATATGTTACTCAGTGACCCTGAAATACATCTGCAGGGAAAGTATAAAATCGATTTTTAAGAATAAGGTTAAAGTACAAAAAACCAGATGGGTTATTTTCAGTAAGGAAATAAATTTTCTCTTCCAAGAGATGAGATTTTAAAATATTTTTTTTCTGTGTGAGTGGCAAAAAGATATTCAGTAGTAGGTTTTCTTCTATTGTTATTTCTGCAGATGTAATGCTAACTTTCATTTAAGTTGCTGATAGAAATGGCAAGTTTTTCTATCACTGGATTTAATGCTTTCTCACTATACCACATAAAATTTTATAATAATCTATAAGAATGTTTTATGTTGTAAATATAATAATTTTAATGAAAAAAACTAAAATTAAATTTGCAGATGTTGTGCCCTAATCTCTATAGATGCAATGAAAATATCTCAGTATCAGAGATTAAATTTTAACATAAAGTTAATAAATATTTGAAAATTGAAATTGGGTAGAAATTAATTCACTGATATATTTTAAGTAAATTTTTCTAAACTTTCAAGTTACTAGACAACATAATTACTAGGTTTGTATCTTTATATGTCTTTATTTTCAAAAATCTCTACTGCAATTTGCTCATTATAAGCAGCAGTTGCTTTAAAAATATGCATTTTTGAGCAACTTCGTAAATGACCCAATAGCTTAGGAGCAAAAGGAAATGTATCAAAAAAAAAAAAAAAAAAGGAAATGTATCATCTCCCAAAGAAAAAATATTGACTGCTGAGTATAGGCTCATGTATTGAGAAAATTAAGTCTAACAATCACTGTAGGGTGCTTTCATTTTCCAACATAGTAATATCCATAAATCTGAAATAATTATTTTTAATTAAGCCATAATAATTTAACTGGTTATTGTTTTATCATTTTGAAGTTGACTGGGCATAATCAAGATCAAAGAGTTTTGACTCTGCATTATAAAATACTCAAAATCAGCTATGACTCTTTTACTTCTCTCATATATTATTAAAAAAATTTTGTAATTAATGATTACCAAAAGGTTTTCTTATTTCTAACCAACTGTCTTTGAGAAAATAAAATGCTGCTCCAAGTCTTTAAAAGCACATCTACTACCAAAATGCTAAATGGTTCATTTGGACCAACTTACGTAAAGCCACATTTATAATCCTGTCAAAAGGCACAACTAATCGACCTAGCTTTGTTAATAAATACAAAAGATAATCATACATCTTTTTTATTGCCCAATAATAGGCATCTAGAAAGTCTGAATATTTAATGAAATGAAATTATTGTTTCTTTTAGCAATGCCAATCCATTTTGCCACTTAATGATTGCAGTACTTGGTATTCCAATTTAAAAATTAAAACATAGTTGAGGGCATGCAGACACACAAACACACTGACAAACTCCATTAGGACTCAAACATTTATAAAAAAAATTTCAAAGTAAAAGTTTCCTTTTCTCTGCAAAATGTTTGCTGTAAGTTTTTTCAGTCACTCAAAAGTGGTCAGAATTATATTATTCTTAACTCTTCTCTGACATTAACAGGGATAACCAAAGTTTCAAGCATATCATACTATACATATTATACCATATTATACCAATAGAAATCGAAACAAGACCTAGGAATACACATAGGTTCAGTAACGTTTGAGAAACAGAGTAGTTTAAGGGCAACAAAAGCCTCAGTATGGAACTTTTCCTTTACTAAGTGTGGGTTTTAGTGCATGCTGACTTGACCTTCTCTGAGCTCTTTTAAAAGTTGCTAGGGAGTTAGAGTAGTGCTGAGACCAAGCAAGGAAATAGATCCATTAAAGTAACCAGTCCTAAGTGATATACTCAATATTTAACAGCTACTTAACACAAGTTCTCGTTCACAGCTTGGCAAAGATATAACCTCAAAGAATGAATATTGTCAATGTAATGATCCCAAAACTCACATAGACAACACGTGAACCACTTGATCACATGCTCATGCTTAGTGTCCCTTGTAGCACTTTTTAAATAATTTATATCTTGAAATATAATCATATTCACAAAGGATTTAAGGTTATTTAAAACATTTTGTATATATGGATAGTTAACATATATATCCATAGTGAAGGTAAGGCTATAAAAGCAGACGTAAACAATCTTTGGCTGCAGAGCACTAGTGGAGACAAGCAAAACCCTGAATGGGCTAGATGCAATAATTGAACTTTTGGATTTTGGCAGCCATGGAAATAAGGAGAATGTAACGGATGATAGGAACTGTCATATTTCTGAAAAACAGAAGCTTGCCGATTGGCCTCTAAAATCTTGATATCATACACGAGGCAGAGAACACAGAACTTGGTTGTCTAAATGTGCCTTAGGCTGTTCCTTGGAAGAGTTCTGTTAGGTACAAATATGTCACAGAAAGAATCATCAGAGAGAGGGTTCTTATCCTGGAAAATAAATCTAATTAGAATCTGAGGTGGCAAGGTTGATTCACACTGCTCCTGAAAACTGTGTGACATATTCTCACTGAGACAGAGGCTGCCTTACTACAATCTAGAGGTATCCATAGCAATACTTTCCTTCAAAGTGTTCCACTTGAAAAAGTCAGGTGCAGAGTTCTTGATCTCAAAATAGAGAAGCTACAATTGGCACCTGAATAATTTTGAGGGAGGATGTCACCCCTCAAAGCTCACCATAAAAATACAGAAGTATGCCCTATACACTCTTTATTCTCCCATTATAAATTTTTAATGAAAATATTTTTTGTGGGATGCCTGGGTGGCTCAGCGATTGAGGTCTGCCTCCCGCATCGGGTTTCCTGCATGGAGCCTGTTTCTCCCTCTGCCTATGTCTCTGCCTCTCTCTGTGTGTGTCTGACAAATAAATAAATAGAATCTTTAAAAAAAATAAAATAAAATATTTTTTGATAGTCTCACCTGGATATATTGGCCTCAAAATGTACCCAGAAACAACCAACAAGGCTGACCTATCAAATGTGTTTTCTGGAGCATGCCTACCCACAACAATTGTCATGCCTGTGAGCTAGTAATTATTATTATGCTTTCAAATTATGTTATTTTAACATATCTAACTGCGAAAAAGGGATCAATCCTAGTTTGTGTTCTTAAGGTATTATCATTGCCATTGAACAGAATTCTTATCTTTTCTTTTGTAGCAAGTAAATGTTTACTGAATCATGTAAGTACAGTTTTAGGTTGTTTAGATATAAGTACCTTTAAAGGCCTAAAATTAGAATGTCACCCATCAGTAGACAGTGCGACCCTCTCCTGATGTTAAAAACTGCACTATTTGAGAAAGCTTATCTTGTCTGAGATTGCTGATGGTATCTGATAGTTCAGACTCAGTTTCTAAATATAAAATTAGAAGGTGACAAAAATTGGCAAATGTTTATGAAAATCTATACTCTTAACAAGTTTCTCTGTAAATTGAAAGATTATGATAAATATTAGGAATGAGATAGTTTGGCCAAAAATTCCCTGCTTCTCATGGAAAGTAATACAGTAAGAGACTGGGACTTGAAATATAATAAGAAAATGGGAGAGTAGCCTGGCTTAACAGTTGAAATAGAAAAAAATAAGGATTTTTCTAAATAAAAAGTAATCCCTTATCTTCAGCCTTCAAAATGCATTTTTCATGTGTATGAGGTAAAGAACACCTTTTTCCTTTATTAAATCATATTTAAGTAAATTTGTTAAATACTGGGATTAAAAACAGAAGTAATGTTAAAATAACAGAAAACAGAAAAATTGCTAGAAAACACAAAAGAAGTGATGATTTAAATTTGAATGTTTTAAGTACCAAAAGTTAATAAAGCAGAGATTTTGTTCCATCCCCTGTGGATAGAACAGTGCTTGGCCTATGGTATGTGTTCAATGAATATAGTAATTTTTCTTTCTTGCTGTTTGTAGCAAGTGCTTTTTCTAATTATTCAGATTCATGCCCTGTGTGCCAAACCTATGTTATATCAAGGACAAGTTACATATTGCTAGTCACTAGAGATGAAATTTCTGTATAATCTTTTATCTACCACTACTTCTAGAACATGATTTCTCAGCTCCAATGGAAAATCAACCAAAATAACAGTTTTGTTAATTAAAAGTTAATTTAACTTCTGCTCCAAACCATGTATTACTTACTCAATAATTTTATATAAACTATTATATCAAATAATTAAGAGAAAAGCTATCATTTATATTACATTTATTATGTACCAGGCACTGTTCTAAGCACTTCACATGTTTTAACCTATTTAATCTTCATATTTACCCCATGCAGTGAATATTAGTACCCCCATTTTACAGATGGGGAAATGGAGTCACTGAGAGGTTAAGTAACAAGCCCAAAGTAACACAAATAGTAAGTGATAGGGCAGCCTGGGTAGCTCAGCGGTTTAGCGCCGCCTTCAGCCCAGGGTGTGATCCTGGAGACCTGGGATCGAGTCCCACGTCAGGCTCCCTACATGGAGCCTGCTTCTCCCTCTGTCTGTGTCTCTGCCTCTCTCTCTGTTTCTCTCATGAATAAATAAATAAATTTTTAAAACAAGAAAAAAAAATAGTAAGTGATAGAGTACGGCTCCTAATCACTATAAAGTCTCTCATGAAGTCTGTTTATCTATGCATGTAGTATTCCTGGATTACTTAAACATACTTTATTGCCTTTTCTTATTCTGGAGTGGAATTTTCCCTGCCTCTGTGTCTGTCTCTACCTAGAGATGTCCTCACCTTGTTCTCCTGAAAAGATGTGCTTTTGTTGATTTGCAATAATGGCAAGGTGTTATTCTACTGCTTACATTTACTGCTATTCCTATCTTCAAGTCAATTTACATTATTTAAACTTAAAGTTGTAAAGGGTTACAATTAAAAAAACTGTACCAAGTTATGTTCAGATAGTTCATTAATGTCTTTTGATGACATCATTGGTTCACTTGTGTTTCAGTTCCTAAAAATCCAAAAGTTTAAAGAGCTACTATTTGCAAATCAAAACATATGTACTTTCAGTATGATTTTGTGACCATTTAAAATCATTAAACAAAAAGTATTTCCCAACACAGCTGTGCATCAAAAATCTAATTTTATATAGAATATTTAAAGTCTTAATCTAACATTTTTAGATGTGGAACTTACTACTTTGTCTTAGTATTAACTTTTTAAAAGAATAATTCATTTCAACTTTTAGTCTGAAGAAAATCTTAGCCAAAGACTGTGAAAGTCCAAGTCTGTGATGTGCATGGGATAAAATTAATGCTGTAAGTAGGCTTTTAATAAATTTATGTAAAAACATCTTAATTTTTTTGCAGATTCTTTTGGGTTATCTAAATAATCACATATTCTATATAAAACATTTTTTTCTTTTCTATTCATATTCTTATTTTGTTATATTGGCTAGAGCTCAAACACAATGTTGAATACTATCACTGGCTTTTCTTGTTACTGGCTTTAATGAGAATATTTTTAATATCTTATCATTCTAAATGTTTTTGCAGTAGTTTTTGTATATTTCTTCAAAAAGCAATCTGATATTCCTAGCTGGGTAACTTTTTAAAGTTATTAAAAATAAAATTTAATCTTAATTTGAATACATCTTAAACACATCATTTAAAATAATATTAAAATACCAGGCACAAAAATATCTGTAGTAGAGAACTAAAATGACCCATAAAGTTATGATCATTAGTCCTGAAAAATGGTAACTGCCCAAATAAAAAATATAGAATGGAACTTTATATTGAAAGAAAACCAACCAGATCGATCAAGATCATCAGATGTTTCTTAAAAAGCAATTTAAAGTTGTTTTTCCACATCTTCAACATGTACACTAGCTTCATTGCGAGCTTGTTTTAAATAAGGTATGCTAATACTGTATTTTAGACACTTCAAAAATCTTTTTACTATTTTATCATAAGTAAATGTAAATAATATTTTTTATTTATGATATTCTATGTAGGGTTTTCTGCATTTGGAATTATCCCTGAAAGTGATTTTCAAAAATAATACTTGGTTAAATCCATATTTTGTTAGTTGTACTTCAATTTTCACCACCCAGAATATATATCTGAGATGAGAATTCTCATATTTTATCCATTAATCCAAACCTGCATATGTCTCTAGGTGATCAATGTCTATATTCTAAATATCCTCACTACTGAATTACTCTTAAACTATTAAATTACTATTGCATCTGTGTTTAAGATAATGCTATTTCATACACCTGAATTGACAGTGTTCCAAAAAACGTGTGAAAAAATCCAATCATTGCTGTAGATTTCATTTTTAGTAGCAACCTCTTAACCTACATCAAGAAACTGACTTTGTTGCCATCTCCTCTAGTGCCACAGGCAGCAGTGGCATGCAGAGTGGCTGCTCTTGCACAAATGAGCTATCACTGAATCTACTAACAATGACATTCATTGAGTTCTTATGCCAGGCATTGTTCTAAGTGCTGTACATGGATTAACTAATTCAATTCTCATAACCACTATGAGGGAGGTTCTATTATGATGATGCCCCTTTTATAGTTCTTCAGACTGCACCAGAGTGATTTCAAAACCCAAATTTTATCTTTTTCTACCTCCCACCTCTACCTCATACTGGGCTTAGGATAAACATCTTAAAACAAAATCCTTAATATGGCTCACAGAGTCCCACAGGATCTAATATTCTCTCTCAGCCTCATATATACCCTATTTCCCTTTCATGTTTCAGCTCCCAGATTTCTTTTAGGCTCTTGCCTGTACTGTTTCATTTTCCCATAGCACACTGCATGTCCTCTTACCCCTGATTTTTATGTTAATTCTTTTTTTTAAGGGAACAGTTCCTGGGGGGCATTATGCTAAGTGAAATAAACAGACAGAGAAAGATAAATATTGCATGGTATCACTTATATGTGGAATCTATTTTTTTTAATTGAACTTACAGGAACAGAAAGTACAAAAATGGTTCTCAGGGAGTGGGGGGGGGTGAGAGGCTGGTAAAGTATACAAACTTTCAGTTATAAAATGAATAAGTTCTGAGAATTTAATGTATAACCCAATGACTACTATGTAGTTGATAACACTATACTGTACAATTGAAATTTGCTACAACAGAACAAAAACGTTCTCATTTTAAAAAAAGAAAGAAGAGAGAGAGAGAGAGAGAGAGAGAGAAAGTGAATTAAAGGTAACATGTGAGGCCAGGAACATGTTAATTAACCTGGCCTCCTTTCACAACGCATACATATATCAAATCATCACATTGTATACTTCAAATGTACAATTTTATTTGTCAATCATACTTCACTGAAGCTGGAAAAAATAGGTTTAAAAAATAATCTATGAGTTAAAAAACAAACAAACAGAAAGTAGTTCAGTCATCACTTCCTCAGGCCTCCCCCACTCCCAACTCCATCTTTGTATCTCTAGCAAGTATAAGTGAGCACATGTCAAATACCCAAATACCTTCTGAGTGAGGGAGGGAGAAGGTAGGGGAATGAATGAGTACTCCCACTAATTTTCTATTGGCAAGTTTTATTTAGCTTATTTAGTGTTATAATGTTTTCACAGTTTTGTTCTGTTTTGTGATCTTTGCCTGGAAGGCTGGTTGCTTTGAGGTCTCCCTAGCATCTCAGTTGCTGTAGAGCTTAGACACTGTGCTGTGACATCTGAGGTAAGAAGCAGACTGCTGCTATACTATTTTAACTGTCACCAGAGTTGCTTATCCTCCATTTAAACTCTGAAGGATAGAAAAAGAAGCGTCTTCTGTACGAAATGTGAGCTCTATTTCTATTAAGAGAAATGTAGAGCTATCTCAGCCATTTTATTCTTCTCCCTACAAGTCTTACCTTTCTACAAATGCAGTTTCTTTAAAATGCAATAATAGTGGGCACAGATAGGCTTCTGAAGTGAAAAATAAATGGGACATCTACCACAGACTTAGATTCAATGATATTTATGTCTTATTTCCATCAAGTTTCAGGACAAACTGACAACTAGTTTTCAGTCATTTCGCACTACCTGTGGCCAGATAAATGAACATAAAGACAAAATATACATGTATTAATTTTATTTCAAAAATGGAAAATTGCTTTATTTTATTAAAAATGAAAATATGATATGTCTCTTCAGATGTGTGTATGTGTGTGTGAACAGACTACTACTTTTAATGTTGAAATTCTACTAGAATAGGAGATAATCCATTTTACGTAAAATTTTAAAGATCTCAATTCTCATTATTTCTCTAAATATATCAGAGAAAAGGGAATTGGGGAAAGCACACTTCCTTTGTTTAACTTGGATGCTGAGGAACACAGATGCACTTACAAACGTATAATCACCCAGTAACCTGATTTTCAGTCAAGAAGGCTCTGTAACACAAACATGATTAGACTTTATTTTATTAGCTTTTAGTATCCTAAGTTCTTTCTTATCCCCAGTCAAATGCAAGTACATGCCTCTTAACTTCAGAGAATTGTGTTACAATAATTTTCTTAATTTTTAAGAAAGAATTTACTTATTTGACAGAGAGGGAGAGAAAGCACAAGCAGAGGGAGTGGCAGGCAGAGGGAGAGGGAGAAGCAGGCTCCCTGCTGAGCACAGAGACTGATGTGGGGCTGAATCCCAGGACCCTGGGATCATGACCTGAGCCCAAGGCAGACACTTAACCAACTGAGCCACCCGGGTGCCCAATAATTTTCTTAATTAAAATAGCCAAGAACCTTATTAAGAAAGAACCATATGTATGTATTTGGAGGAAAAAATGCTGAAAACAAAACAATTTTTAAAATCTGTAATCCTAGATCCCATTTTATACAATATGTGTGTGTGTGTGTGTGTGTGTGTGCGTGTGTGTGTGACAGAACGGAATGTTCCATTACGAGTTTTTGTTTTGAGAGCCTGGGATGGCTCCATGGCCATATGGAAGCAATTCAGTGTAATGGGCATGCTGGCCAACTGTGTAGGTTTTCTTCCTCTTCACAGCCCAATTCAAATTATTTGTGACAATGGGTGAGGGCCAGTGAAGAAAAAACTATTGGAAGCTATACCTGGCAAGACATTTATCATTGCATATAGTGGGCATATGCACTACTAAAATTCTGGGGGTGTAATTAATGGTAATGTAATCTTGCAACTGGCGTGAATGGTCATGGGTTAAAAATCTAAAAGCTAATAAAATAAAGTCTAATCATATTTGTGTTACAAATAGAAAAGCCTTCTTTTTGGAATGAAATTTCCAGGATTGAAAGAACAAAGAGTAATGAACATAAGCAAAGATGATTCAAGAAAAATAGAAAAATTTTTTTAGTAAAATATGATATGAAGAGGGACACCTGGGTGGCTCAGAGGTTGAATATCTATCTACTTTTGGCTCAGGGTATGATCCCGGAGTCCCAGGATTGGGTCCTACATCGGGCTCCCTGCAAGGAGCCTACCTCTTCCTCTGCCTATGTCGCTGCCTCTCTCTCTGTCTCTCATGAATAAATAAATAAGATCTTTAAAAAATATATGGTATAAAGAATACCAAGTCAGAATATTTTATTTGTACTCACCAATAAAATAAAATGAAAAGAAAACAAAACTGTTTCTGGAGTCCTCATGATACTGAAACATAAGGAATTCCAAGAAAAAGTAGAAATATGCAGACATTGATACGAAAAATGAATCAAAAAGACATCACAAACTAAACTTCAGAAAGTATACTTAAGTCTTCCACTGTGTTAAGAACCATGTTTGGTAAAAGAACACTCCAGGAGAATGGATGGCTGAGTGAAAAAGTCCCAACTGTGGATAGGTGTCCCAGTGTACATGAATCCCTTTTACTTGCAAATACCTAGCTTTTGTGGAATGCTTTTAGTTATTCCCAGCATCTGAGCAATTAGACCCGGAAAGAATGGATAGCCTCTAAGCCAGGGACCTGGCTCTTGTGGGAGGTTAAGTAACGTCATGAACCTCCCCAGAAGAGGCAGAAATTGTACAGAAAGCTTAAAAGTAAACAGTGAAGTATACAGAAGACTATTGGAAGGAAGGTGTCCATTTCAAATGGTCCTGGATTTGCAACTCCATCACTAATGTGTTATGAGACCTGAGATTTCCTGCTGGTGTCTCAATTTTCCTTATGTCCAAAACGAGAGTAATCATTGCCAATTCACATCATTGTAAAGATAAAATGAGATTAAATAATAAAAAGTACACTTTAAAATTGAGAGGCTGAGTGTAAGGTATTACTATAGGATTGCAATTAAAAAAAAAAAAAGGATTGCAATTTTTTGGCATCTAGACTCTATTCTAACCTACGCTTAGCTCCCTGGACACATTCTTCCACATACTTCTTAAAGAGTCTTGTGGGAGTTTCTGGCCCACCCTTTCTCCTAATGAAATCTCATTTTCCTTTAACTACCAGGGAACTCAAACATCCCAGGCCCCACTGTATAAGGTAAAAAACCTTATACAGTTGACCACAGGTTTTACTGTACCCACATTCCACAATTTCACTTAGTTTCTGCTGCATGAAGATATTACATATTCTAGAATCCAGTGTGCTCTTTAAATTATTATAGTCAAATATGCATCACATAAACCAGCTTGCTATGTAAAAACAAAACAGTAAATAGATATTTTAAAGTAACTTTTTATTACAAGAGACATTTTAATTTTAATGATTTACATAAGAAAATATAATAAAAATCTAAAGGAAAAATACCCTTGTGTGAGAAATAAAAAGTCACATTTTGTTGTAGAGAAAATTAAATAGGGGAAATTTCTCATGTCAAATTTCCTTGGCAGCAACAACAAAATCTCTTAATGTTTTGAACATTTTTGCAAAGCTATAGCATTTATAGTTCACAAAAAATACTAAAGGGAAAATTTTCACCTTAAATCTTTTGCATGGAGGCTACCTCAGGAAAATCTACTTACCTAGACCTTAATAGGGTTTGGGCCAGAAGAAAAAAAGAATTATAAAAGCTGTTCTGTGGAGTCTGTAGTGAACATAGAACTGTTATGGGAGCTATAAGAAGGAACTTTGCCTAGGGATAAAGATTATGAGCGAGTAAATGCATCATCTTTGTCTCAGTCTGTCATCGATAAGGACAGAGTAAATGAAGATGCAGACATAATGTACACAATTTACTAGATATAGTGCCTGGCAGTCAGTATTATTTATTGTACTATTATTAACATCTACTGCTAAGAATGATTGGAATATACAACAAAGCTTATCGTTAGACATGCATATGTGTGCAAGGTATTATGTCAAATCCTAAAAATATAAAGAAATGTGAGGAAAAATATCTGCTCCCAAGAAATTTACCACCTTGCAGAAACTGTATATATATATATATATATATATATATATATATATATATATATATTACAAAAAATAAACCTCATGAGATAGGCAAATATCAATGGGTAAAAAGTGCTACAAAAATTTAAAGGAACTCATCCTTTAAATCCTGAGTCTTTTTAAAATTTTTTTCAAAATTTCTTCTATAATATATAATTGGAATGATTTTTTTAAAAATCGTATCTCTGGGGCATTTGGGTGGCTCAGCTGGTTAAATGTCCGACCCTTGGTTTTGGCTCAGGTCACGATCTCAGGGTCCTGTGTGAGATCCAGCCCCATGATGGGCTCCACCCTGCCCTACCTTGCACTCAGGTACTCTCTCTCTAAAATAAATAAGTAAAATCTTTTAAAAATAAATAAAAATAAAAGTTGCATCCCTGAGTCTAACAGGCTTATAGATCATAAAAGTGACAAATGAATGGCAGTACCAATAGCCAGAAGTAAGTAATAGCATCCAGCATTACTTATGTAGGACAGTTTAGAAAATGTTAATATGACTAGTAAAGCTTGTCTGAAAGTAGCTGTGTTTTCAGAAAGCAAGGAACCATCCTCAAGGCAAATAGCATTCCTCCAACCACTCTAATTTGACTTTCAGCCGCATTATTCTATGAAAAAGGCTCTCACTGAGGTCTAAATGAGATCTCCATGCCACCAAATCCAGGAGAGCAAAGAACCAAGCCAGAGAGCTACACTGTATGAGCAATATTTAAAATCATACCAAGAACGGACTCAGTAGAGACCACACTGCCACCACTGATGAGCACAGAAACTTAAACACTGGTGGATGGTTATTACACTGATCACATAATTCTACTTAAAATACTTAAATTGGTTCTGCTGGCATCCTGGAAGTCTTCATGATTAAGGACACTGACTACCATAATCGGCACTGTGTCATGTGAGGGTAAGCCTCACATGGATTTTATAGTTTAGGTAAAGAATGCAGAAAAATCCACAGATGTATACCTCTCCATAACCTATGAGCCCTGTAAATACTTCTGAACATTTATTCCTTGGAGCTTTTCAGAGAGATTTTATCTTCTTAATTCAACAATAACCTTAGTGGTCCATTTCCAAATAACTCAGAAGTTTGTCAAAGGCTAATTATTAGGCAGATATCAACGTTCCTATAGTAACAGACTATCCTGCATTTGCCTTGCATTGTGTTCTTGGAAAGATATTGTATAGAAGGTGCAATTTGAGTATAACTCAGAATTTATCTTGAGCATTTGGCATTCCTATGCCACTTTTCTGATTCTCAAAAGGAAATGACTATCTACCATGAGCATGGTCCTACCCATCGACCTGAAGTCCGCTGTCACCATGTAAGAAATCTGTACCTTAAAAAGATAAGACTAATGAGAATGAGGTATGAAGGACTCATATCCTCTCTCATGGCCCTTGAAACCATACCTTTTGGATTTGTTCACACATAGGAACAAAATAATCAACCTCTTTTATATAAATTCCTGTATTTTAATTTCAATCATTAAGTTATATTTTAAATAATAGTAATTTTTGTTAATTGGTAGTGAAGGCCACCCAAATTCAATATAATAAATAATGTCATGGGGCTTATCAAATCACTTAATCATTTAGAAAAACATCCTAAATTTTATTTATTAATTTTTCTCATTCTAAAACTTTCTCACAAAATAAAATCAGTTTGAAGCTATTTGTCAGAATTCCCTACAATATGAATCTTCAATTGAGCTCATTAAGTATAATACAAATAAAGATTATTTTAATCACTTAATGACAATACAAATCTTCCTGTAGGATCTATTATAATCTGGTGTGATTATGACTATAAAGAATGGGCTCATTGACTCTTGAAAGCAAATTACCAATTAAATGGTTTGAGCCTGCTCTTCTTGAAAAATCCCCAAAGCATATAAATTTCCAATAATCACAGTATAATAACTGATATAACTTTTAACAAGCATTTATCTTGCAGTATTTGCTACCTGTCAACTTTTATGAAATCACAATGTTCAACTGATCATTCTGAGAAAAGTAACTAAGTGCTTTTTATAGATACTAACAGCCCTAACAGCGTGTGAACTTTCCATTAAAAGAAACCTCCTATGGGCAATTGCACTTGACCAGGCTTTCATTTCCACACATCTTAAGTACACAAACTATTGATTTATGCACGTTGTTAAACCCATACTAGGTGAATCTCACTGCAAGGTTCTTATGCCCAGTTTTCTCTTACATTCTCTAAAGCAGTGGTTCACAAAGTGTTTCTGAACCAACAGTGTCAGCGTTACATGAGAACTTGTGAGGAATGAAAATTCTCAGGTCCCATTCCAGAACTGAATCAGAAACTCTGAGGCTGGGACTAGAATCATGTGTTTCAACAAGCCCTGCAGGTGATTAAGGTGCCAGCTAAAGTTTGAGAACTTTTGCTCTAGAGCAACAAGATGTTCTCCTACTATCATAAAGGAAAGGTGTTAAGCCCTTACTTTAGAGCAGAAGATTTTGTCAAATCCTGTCACTAGCCCCAAGATGCCATTATACTTTATAGACTATATGGGAATTCTTTACAGATGGTACCATTTTTAAAAATTTTTTCATTTAATAAGATTTTAGAATATGGCATATTCTCAATGTGAAAGTAGAGATATGTTATTTGGGTTTTAAAAGAAATTTTGGGTTTTAAAAGAAAAATGTGGTTATTTAAAACAGTATGCTATTCCAGAAATAAAAATAAATAATGTCTTGTCTGTCATAATTTCAACAGGTTCTTCCATATAATCAGTCAAAGAAAATAGGGCTGATTCTAACTTTTGCCCTGTAGTATTTTCTGGGTCCAGCATTTGTTCCATTTATGCCCTAGAGTTCCATTTCTACCATATCTGCATGATGAATGAATGAACAAAATCAGTAGAACTATTCCTACACAAAGGCCTTCAAAAGCAAGCTGGTAAGATTATCCCAAAGAAAAGATAGAGAGAAACTGGTTTATTTTGCCAGTAGTCCCATTGGCATGGCCTGTGATATAAAGAAGGCTAGAAACTTTTAAAAAGAGAGAAAATAAATGGATTTATAAAGATATGCACCTCAGTTTCTACATAGATACAGAATAGATACCAAGAGTAAAGCTTTGGGCAAAGTAATAGTTTTCACTCAAGAAATCAGGATCTGCTTTATTGTTATTATATGCATCATAGGCTATGGGTCACGAATTTTCCTGTTTCCTTCAGGAGTTTTATAAAGTCCATATTTGGGGTGTGAGGTAATTAGTGTGATTCCCACTCCATAGCAGATTTCCTACTGGAATGCTAATCTTCTGAGAATTTTTAAAACTTAAGGAGAGAAAATACTTTTATAGCGCAACGCAGAACTTTCATGAATAATTCATATTTCACAGATGTCACTGTCATTCTGGAAAGAAACCACTTTATATTCTTCTTTAATGCACTTAAAGCAAATGAGAGACCACAGTTGTCAAATTTTCAGTTATATTAAGAGGGAGATCATGATACATCAAAAAAATAAGAAATACCACAGCATGAGTTAATAAAATAATTGGCTGAAATAAATAACAGAAAATATTTATAGTAAACTTATCTACCCAACAACTGGCTAACCCCATTAAATCAGTTTCACATAGCTGTTCTAATTTGAATTCATTTGGGGCACCTGAGTGGCTCAGTGGTTGAGCATCAATCCCATACTAGGCTCCCAAGAGGGAGTCTGCTTCTCCCTCTGCCTTTGTCTCTGCCTCTCTCTGTGTGTCTCTCATGAATACATAAATAAGATCTTTTTTAAAAAATAATTTGAATTCATTTACACAAGAGAAAATCTGAATGTAATACCTGAGACTGAGCGTTAATATTGGCTCCTTCCTTAACAAGAACTTTGACAACTTCCGCTTGTCCAGCCAAAGACGCAATGTGAAGAGCAGTGTTTCCCTTCTGTTTCGGAGAAACAAAATAGAAAATCTTAGAGGTTTCCAAATTTTGTAGAAATCAAATGTACAGGCATTTTCAATTTTGCTAATTACTTCCAGTGGTTAAAGCCTGTCATTCTTTCAGGATAGTGGCCTACATCGGGAAGGGATGATTGTCTGCCATCAAAACACTGAGCCTCCCATATAGTGTTTTCCTTTTCTAGCCTTCATAATTCTGATGAGGTGTTTAAGAACATAAAAAGACTGATTTCTTATTGAATCAAATTTGGGATTTGTGTGCACGTGCAGATGTGTGACAATTTATTGCCTATAGTAAACTTGTATTTTAATTTTTCTTTGCAATTGCCAGAGAGCTTTTGGTTTTGTTTTTAAATTTCCACTAGAATTGCTGAATATCATGAGCAGGGCCTGTCTACATTTAGGCAATTATGCATGCATGAGGTGTTAGAAATCCAGGTTACCTGGCCATATTCCTAACTTATTCCAGCATTCTTTTTGTGTATCCCTGATCAAAATAATCTCCAGCTGGAGGCTAGAGGGCCTGCAGCCTCTCTGCTTCTCTCACAACCATAAATCACAATCCAGCCCTGGGTAACAGGCTTGATTCTGACTGGCTACTGTTTTTCTCCAAATTAAAATTACCCCTTCTAAAGACAAATGTTTGTTGCCTCTGATGATATTTTAAAAATCTGTTGTTTCTGAAATGACTCCCCAAAGACAAGGTTCAAGTTTACTTTAGTAAAAGGAATATCAACAACAACAACAACAACAAAAAACAATAGTTTCTGGCAAACCAAACTTCTGGTACTTTTCTTTAAAAATGAGTCCAATTTCTCTGTACAAATACACATTACAGTGGCAAAATCAAATTTTCCCAATAATTCAATCCATGATCCAAAATATCCTTTCCATTACAATATAAAAGATTCTGTATATTCTCTTACCAAGTTAAGTGAATACATTAAAAGACATAAAAGCTTAAAACATGAAAATTACTTGCCCATTTCAACTGAGAAGTTCACTACATCAGTCTATTTTTTTAAATGAATTGACCTTAGGAAAAGAGGTGCTATTGTCTATAGAGGATTATATTAATCTATTCTCTCTGTGAACCAAAGGAAAAAAGGACAAAATATTAGAAACCAGGTACAAAGATTCTTCTGTCTCATGTTTGATAAAGCCCTAAATGAACCAATTCAAACTCTGCAAAGTTTAGAGGAGTCTCAATTTCAGTTCTGCATTGTCAAGTATCTTGGTGTTCCAGCAAACCTCTGCAAAGCATAACCAGAGAAAGCAACTTTAATAAATAAATAAGGAAATAAATTCTACCGGCATGAACCCTTACCTTAGTAGCAGAATCCACTGAGGACCCTCTTCCCAGCAGCTCCTGAACCAGGCCCACGTGGCCCTCCTTGGCAGCCAGGTGGAGAGCATTGAGTCCATTCTGAAAGGAGAAGCAAACGAGCTTCAGAAGTGATGTAATAGTTGCCAACAGCAGATTTTTTTTTTTTTTAAGATTCTATTTATTTATTAGAGACACAGAGAGAGGCAGAGACACAGGTAGAGGGAGAAGCAAGCCCCCTGCTGGGAGCCCAATGAAGGACTCAATCCGACAACCCTGGGATCACGACCTGAGCCAAAGGCAGAAGCTCAACCACTGAGTCACCCAGATGCCCAGAAAGTAGCTGATTTTTATGCGCACATCTAACCCAGAGACTAGATAGACTCTGGTCTATTTGTTGTACTTTTTCTTTTTGCATTAGCTTGAAGCTGTTAAGTTCAGAGAGACTAATTTCCAGTGTTTTTGATTCAGAGAAGCAAAGTGGTAAATGTCCATTAGAATTGTGATTTAGAGGTGCCTTGGTAGCTCAGCTGGTTAAGCCTCTGACTTCAGCTCAAGTCATGATCTCAGGGCCCTGGAATCCAACCCCTCATCAGGATCTCTGCTCAATGGGGAGTCTGCTGTTCCCCTCTCCCTGCTACTTTACCTACTTTGCTCTCTCTCTCTCTCTCAAATTAATTTTAAAACTCTTAAAAAATAAATGTGGACTTGGCAATTTTTCTCAATAAACTTTTTTTAACCAAGAAATATCTAAATACTTTTCTAATGGAAAATAAAGAGCAACTCTGTATCATTTATTGGACTAGCCAGAAATGTAATTCTTTCCAGTTTCTAGAATACAGAGTTTAAATAAATCTTACTTTTTAACAAATGGGAAGGAATGGCTTTTTCATAAAGAGTGATTAAAAAGCCGTACGACAATTCTAAGGTACAACAATTTTGCGATGACAACATTATACTTAAAAGATATTTAGCACCATTATCACTAATTTGCTCTGAGGTTTTTTCCCAAAAAAATTTGAAGTTTATCTTCTAATTTGATAAGACTGTAATATCTGATTCACATCTATCTAGATTCCTGAAAAATTACTCATCATAGCACTGAAAAAACTCTTTGACAATTTAACTAAAAATGGTATCTACATACACTATATTGACCTCTCCCCAAAGTGACTTAACCAGTCAATCTGGACTTTTATTATCAGTGCCAATGAAGTAATCTGTCACATGGGCCCTCTCCATTCCCCAAAGGAAGATGAGGTAATCTAAATGGTAAGACCCCCCTGTTTTTTCCTTAAGGGAAAATGACCTTGCCTGGAACATTTCTTTTGCTAGTAACTTTCTTGCCCTACTGTCCTTCCTATAAAAAAGTTCCATTTTTGTGCCACTCCTTAGAGCTCCTAGATGGGATGCTGGCCATTTCATTAACTATATGATAAAGCTAATTAGATCTTCAAATCTACTTAGTTGAATTTTGTTTTTGAACACATATAAGGAAACCAAATACATATACAAATTGTTAGTTGGCAAATTTCCTGTTTGTGGTCACTGTATATTTTACACTGAATGATTTTCTTATGGAAAGCATTCAGGGCTTTATATTTGGTTCAAAAATAAAGTAATACTTGTTTTCCTTCCTGCAAAACATGGTCCTGGTTTTTCAACAAAACTTAACTTTGAGTAGCCAATATAGTTGCACTATCAATACATGCATGTCACAGTTTCTATATATTCACCAGCACAAAATTATTAGAATTTAAGTACTTTCAAAATTTGTCATTCCTAGAAAATTTAGCAAATGAATCAACAATATAACAAAAACTTGAAAAAGATAGTTTTATGATTCCTGTGTTCTACCAACATGCAAATAATGTTAACTGTGTTAACTTCACATAAATGATAAAAATTGTTTTCCACTCCCTTTACCAGACCAAAGTTGTTTTCTGAGTTAATTATTCAACAATCAGGGTGGCTGGTTTGGAATTGAGCATCCAATTCCACTCTTGGTTTCAGCTCAGATCTCAGCTCAGATCTCAGGGTTGTGAGATTGACCCCTTGTGGGCTCCAGGCTCAGTGAGGAGTCTGGGTGGCTCCATGGTTGACCATCTGCCTCTGGCTCAGGTCATGATCCCGGGGTCCAGGAATCTAGTCCCACATCCAGCTCCCCACAGGGACACTGCTTCTCCCTCTGCCTATATGTCTGCTTCTCTCATTAATAAATAAATAAAATCTTTAAAAAAAGTATTAACAACCAATCTCTTTGGTAACAGGAAGTACTTAATTTAAGTAGACCTAAACTACTTCACAAATGGTAAACTTATTTTGACATAACGAAGGGAAAGCAGTGATCATAAGGTAGGAATTTTTAAGGAGATAATTAACCTGATATTTTAGAGCCTTTAACTTTACTGATATCTTTTTATTTTATATACTTTTCAGCATGACATTTGATGTTTTCTTAAGTTGCTTATAGGAAGAAATCTTTTACCGTCATGGACCATTACATAAGTGTTTTTGGAGTTGGATCTGCTATTTCAGTCAGTAAGAAACAAATGTTCCAATCACTGTGAGTTGTTAGATGGCCTAGCAAACTAATATTTATTTATATATTTTTTAAAATATTTTATTTATTTATTTGAGAGAGAGAGAGAGAGAGAGCGCAGGGCAGAGGGGGAGAGAGAGAGAATCTCAGGCAGACTCCTCACTGAGTCTGGCGCACACACAGGGCTCAATCTCACAACCCTGAGATCATGATCTGAGCTGAAACCAAGAGTGGAATTGGAAGGAACTGGATGCTCAACTGACTGAGTCACCCAGGCTCCCCCTAACGAACTAATATTTAAAGAATTTTTCATTTTCAAAGATTTTTAAAATTTATCTATTTAAATTTGTCTATCTATGAGAGACAGAGAGAGAGAGAGAGAGGCAGAGACATAGGCAGAGGGAGAGGCAAGCTCCCTGCAGAGGGCTCAGATATGGGACTTCATCCCAGGACCAGGGGACCATGACCCTAGCCAAAGGCAGATGCTCAACCATTGAGTCACCAAGGTGTCCCTCATTTTCAGATGTTTAGTGTAAGAAGTTGCCTTTCATTTTCCTCAATTTTTGCATCTGCCTCCATGTGAAGTTTCTACCTTAGAGTTTGAAAGGACCTTTGAGACATCTAACCAGGTGATTTACATAACACTCAGCCCACCCCATGTCTGACGCATAGTATCTACTCCATTAATACTGTTGGATAAATTAATAAACCTAAAGAGAGCATAGAGGGAATATTTTGGTAAAGATTACATTTGAAAATAATCAAAACTACTTTTTAAAATATTTAATTTATTTATTTGAGAGACAGAAAAAAAATGAGCAGGGGTTAAAGGGGTAGAGGCACAGAGAAAGAAGCAGACTCCCCACTGAGCAGGGAGCCAGATGCAGGGCTCAATCCCAGGACCTGATCATGACCTGAGCTGAAGGCAGACACTTAACTGACTAAGCCACTCAGGCACCCTAACAAATAATCAAAACTATTTAATATACTGGAAAGAAAAAGACTCTAGAATTTATAAGCTTTCTATAGATCGGGATTTTTGTACAAATGGGATTAGAGATGACTGGTTTGGGGATATTTTTCCTAGGGGCTTGAAGCCTACCCAAAGGACAACTGGACTTTTTTCTGCCCTGGAATTGTCATTGTCACCGGCTAGACCCCAAGATCTGACCTTTACTTCCTATCCACTTGTACCCACCAACCTTTGTCCCACATTTTCCTGTAAGCTCTTCCTTACAGCTTGTCTCTTAACTCAGGCAACTGGAAACCAAAACCACTTCTCAGCTATGGAATTGCCTGCCAAGACCTCCAGCTGGCCCAGATCACCCAGACCAGTTTGTGCTTAACCCCTGACTCAAGCCTGCATAGGTGGACCATTGAGTGACCTCTAGAATGACTGATAACTACATTTACCTCATTATAATGCTAACGTCTCCACACAAAGAGGAGTACAAGCTTCATTTACATAACATACAAGGCGTAAACAGGCACGTTTCCTTTTTTTTTTCTTTAAGGTGCATACATGGCCTTACACCTGCCTCTACATACAGTGACAAGGCTTTTCTATCTAGTCATTCTAACCCTAAATAAAAGGAATGCATGCTAGTGAAGTCACAACTGTGTAAGTTATTGCCCATAATTTCCCTATTTGCTGCAAATAAAGTTTACTTCGTGCAACAACTCCAGCTGGTATATCTGTGACTCACCAAGGAGAGAACTCACGTTGGTTTGGTTACATTTTCTTTTTTCTAAAATCTGATGCCATACAATTCAGTGCATTCTTACTTGAGGGGCAAACATTGGCTTGTTCAAATAACAAAACCTCTCCATATATGACATCTGTGTTGATCCATTCTTTCTTCCTTTTTTTTTTTTTTTTTTTAATAATCTCTACACCCAACATGGGGCTCAAACTCATAACCCTGAGATCAAGAGTTCCATGCTCTGCTGACTGAGCCACTCAGGCAGCTGCACCCCCAACCCTTTGTTGACCCATTCTTTATGAAGTTCCTCTTCAAGACTAGAATGGGGAATCATTTGATTTGTTCTTCTGCAATTCTCTTTTAGTTTTTGAAAAAAAATATTTATCTTCATTAACTTTTATGCCCCATTAGAATTTTCTCAGTGGATCATGTTTACTGTTTAGTAATTATTTTATCTGGTGTCAATATTTATTTAACTTAAAATAAAAGTTTAACTTGTTAATTAAAATTCCCAATTGAGGGAATATGGAGGATTTCTTTCTTTTTTTAAAAGATTTTATTAATTATTCATGAGAGACACAGAGAGAAAGAGGCAGAGACAAGGCAGAGGGAGAAGCAGGCTCCATGCAGGGAGCCAGATATGGGACTCCATCCCCGGACTCCAGGATCACACCCTGGGCCGAAAGCAGGCTCTACACCACTGCCACCCAGTCATCCCTGGAGGATTTCTTACCTTATGTTCTTCAGAGTCCTTTAACCATCCTAAATAGATCAAATTGAAAGAAGACTTGAGGGACTACTGGGTGGCTCAGCAGTTGAGAATCTGCCTCCAGCAGCTTAGGGCATTATCCTGGGATCTGGGATCGAGTCCCACATTGGGCTCCCTGTGATGAGCCTGCTTTCCCTCTGAACTATTATCTGCCTCTTCTCTCTCTGTGTCTCTCATGAATAAATGAATAAAATATTTAGAAAGAAAGAAGAAAGAAAGGAAAGGAAGACAGGACATGAACCACCTCCATTTTGACCTCAGTCTGTACTTTCTAACTCATTAAGTTCTTTCCGGCTTATCTTTAAACTCAGGCAAACGATTTAGTGGGCAAAGCATCCCGTGATGGGAACTGAAATTACCCTTCAAGCAATATAAGTGCCTGATCTGACATGAGTGAGACCTGGCATGATTGACCCCTCGACAATGATGGACCTGACCTTTACTGCCCATCTACATGCACCCACCCACTTCTGTCCCACATTTTTCTTATATAAATCTAGAAGTATTTTTAGCACTCTGGAGACAGTCTTTGAGACATTGGCCTGCTGTCTTGCTTGTTCTGGCTTCTCTGAAATACATCCCTTTCTTGTTTCACCCCCACTCATCTCTCTACTTTTGGATTTTGTCAGGGATGAATGTCAAAACCTAATCTATTTAGGATACCCAAAGTCAGGTATTTTCATACCCTTGCACCCGTTACAAGATTTTCTCAGACTGAACCTATGGCTTCTGAGCTGCAATCACTTGAAAAAGGAGAAGGGGAGGGAAAAGAATAATAAAGCATCTCCTCACCATTTTCAATATTTGCCAGTGATTTCTCTTTTAGTTCCTTAATTTAATATTTCTCAGTATCACACCTTCCTATCCTGTCATGGAAATGCTTTACTATGCGAATCAACAAATAATATGCATCAAGACTTCTTTTCCTCCCACCCTAAGAGCCATTTGTTAAACATTTACCAGCAATATCACTGTTTGCATGCCAAAGTTTCAGGTTTGAAAGCAGTTTTATCTTTAAAAAATGTGAACTGGAAAAATGGCTCCCCAATGGTCAATTTCTCTAAGGTACAATGGCCTGAATCTGGTCTTCATGTGGGATCAGTCTATAGGTATTCTTGTTTACAAGTTTTTTGGTTTTTTGTTTGTTTGTTTGTTTGTTTTTTATTTTTATAAAGAGTCAAGCATTATTAACTAATCACCAATCCTGTATTGCTTAAAATGGGTGGTCTAGACGTTTGAAAATGATCTCAACAGTGGCATTCTGAATATAATTTTCTATTAATTTAAAATAGGTAAGTTTGAGAATTAAGATGTTTAAAAGGTATAATATTGGGGTGCCAGAGTGGCTCAGTGGGGTGAGTGTCTGACTCTTGGTTTTGGCTCAGGCCATGATCTCAGGGTCTTGAGATCAAGCCCCACATTGGGCTCTGCACTCAGCGGGGATTCTGTTTGAGATTATCCGTCCCTCTCCCTCTGCCCCTTTCCCAACTCGTGTATAAGCGTGCACTCTCTCTCTTTCATAAATAAATAAATAAATAAATAAATAAATAAATAAATAAATAAATAAAATCTTTAAAAAGAATAAAAGGGGTAAAATTTTCTTCAATTCCATGAGTGGCCAACTCTGATGTTTAGAGGATTTACAATACTCTTCTTAATTTCCC
Source organism: Canis lupus familiaris (assembly GCF_011100685.1). Classification (NCBI taxonomy): domain Eukaryota; kingdom Metazoa; phylum Chordata; class Mammalia; order Carnivora; family Canidae; genus Canis; species Canis lupus. Next base: position 6,920,769 of record NC_049253.1, read on the forward strand.
TTCTGCAGAGTCTTTCTCCTTTCACTCTATAGCATCAGGCTCAGCTGAAAGGTTTAACTTGTTGTAGACCAGACCACTAGAATACAGATATTCTATTTTCATGTTTTAATAAACATTGACAAAAACTTTTTCTAAAAAATTGACAAAGCTAACAAGACACTATCTCAAATAGAATACAGCTGACATAGTCTGAAAAGTTATAAAGTTCAAATATATATTTACGTTAAACGTATTTAGGTGAAGCTATCCTAAGGAGGACTCCAATGACAAACTATTTATTTTAGTTTCCTCCACAGCTTTCTTTTCATGAATTAAAAATGTAGCTGACTTTATTTTCACCAAAGAAACACTTAAATCCACAAAACAGAATAGAACATTTCCTCAAAAATTAGCTAGCTTTCTTTTCAATTAATTACAAGGCTGGTGGGATCCCTGGGTGGCTCAGTGGTTTAGCGCCTGCCATTGGCCCAGGGCACAATCCTGGAGTCTCGGGATCGAGTCCCACATCGGGCTCCCGGCATGGAGCCTGCTTCTCCCTCTGCCTGTGTCTCTGCCTCTCTTTCTCTCTGTGTGTCTATCATGAATAAATAAATAAAATATTTTTTAAAAAATTACAAGGTTGATGCTCTATGTTAAAAATTTTTTCCAATGAAAAAGTACCATTTTTGGAGGCAAAAAGATCCTGCTACAAATCACTGAAATACAGTTGCATTTTATTGAAAACATTGTCAAGAATATGATTAAAATTTTCCATATGAGGGAATTGTTCAGAAACCAAACTGTATGTAACATGTATAATGAATTCAGGATATATGTGTATTTTTAAGATTTCTGTAATACTAATACTACTAAAACTAGAGTAGTTAAAAAGACATGATGCATGACATTCTAGTTATAAATGCTATAAATTTTTAATCTGCCTTCTTTTAAAATGCAACCAAATTGGGACTATCATATTATTGCTCTCATATTATTGAATGAGCTGTAGGAAAAAGAAGACAAGCAACTTGCATTATGCTTAATTTTTTGGTTCTAGAATTTCAATAGATTTAATAAGCAATTGAATATGGTGAGTGATTGTTATCAGGAAAAGCAACTCAGTATCAACTAGACTTAAACAAAAACTATTTTATCTTGTGAATATAAGCTAACATATAAGTTAATCATGTTTAAATGAAAAGTGATAAATAATCCCATTCAGTAATTCAACGCAGCTAACTCTTAGAGAATATATTTTGCAGTTAACCCATTTTGGTTAGTCCCTAAGGTCATGTTTCTAAAAATCAAATTTCCCACAGGAGCCACACTGACATGCTTTAGCTTACCATGGTCAAATAGTAGTACTGGCCTACATTTCAATGGATGTTATTTTGTTGTAAGATATTCTTCACTTTGTCAGGTACAGGGAATGAGGAAGTGGACATACCTAACTAGTTAGTTTTTTTTTTTAAGATTTTATTTATTAATTTGAGAAGAAGAGAACAAACAGGAAGAGGGTCAGAGGGACAAGCAGACACCCCACCGAGCAAGAAGCCTAACATGGGGCTTGATCTCTGAACCCTGAGATCATGACTTGAGCTAAAAACAGATACTTAACCGACAGAGGTATCCAGGTGTTCCTAGTCAGAATTTTTATATCTGGGTGCAAATATAGGGCATGTTCTAGGACTCTCCCAATAGTGCTTCCCACACATATAGTATTTGAGGCACATATCCAAAACATAAAATATTGTCAGTCTCTGTATTTATTAGAATACGCATCATGAGCTTACTGAGTTCCAGCCAAAGAGTCTTCTGAAACAACTCATATTTAACAGAAACAATAACTATTCATTCCCTTAAATTAATATCAGATTAGACATTCAGTTAGATCACCACAAAACAATGTACTGGATTATGTTATCTCTATTCCCTACAGAAATGGATCATTGAATTATAAAACATCATTATATATTATAAAGAAATATAAGAAATGTACATTTGAGCAACATTTATACCCTTGTGTTTATTTTATATGGGTTTTCTGGATTAACTATTGTTGAGTTCAATAACAGAAAAAGTTTAGTAAGAGGAAGAGCCTCTAGGCTTCTGTTTACTGAACTTTAACTTAGGAAAACTGCATAAATCACTGTGCTTGTCTTTTTCTCTAATTTCTAAGAAACACAGAATAAATTCAGTATCCATCAGAATTAATTACCACAAGGTTCTCTATTCCTCTTTTCCTTGCTTTTGCCTTTATGTTGCTTAGTTTCATTTTTAATAATATCAGAATCACAGTACATGAGTTGTGTCATCAAAACATTACTATCAAAATTCTTCAGACCTTTTGTATCTTAAAACAGCATTATGCAAAGTGTTTTCACTGTATTTGATGTATTACTCCCTATCTCGCAGGATTTATAGACAGTAATTATGCTTTGATATTTATGGTTGCTGATTCTAATTAGCTACTCATTGGCTCAACATACTAACCAACACTTTGGAAACAACTTAGATGAAAATTGAAAATAATTTAAAAATCAAAAAAATCTTGAGGAAAATCTAAGAATTGATTAAACCTGGGAAACATTAGTCTAAACAGTAAATTAATATCTTTAGCATGCTTGAGAATAAAAACTGTTGGTTTTCTAACTCTGATGAAGCAAATATGGAGGAAAATAGATAAATATACAGTAAACAAACAATTGTATGAGATATTGGAAGATCATCCTTGGCATTGATTAGAAATCTTTCCTTTTGGGATCCCTGGGTGGCGCAGCGGTTTGGCGCCTGCCTTTGGCCCAGGGCGCGATCCTGGAGACCCGGGATCGAATCCCACGTCGGGCTCCTGGTGCATGGAGCCTGCTTCTCCCTCTGCCTGTGTCTCTGCCTCTCTCTCTCTCTCTGTGTGTGACTATCATAAATAAATAAAAAATTTAAAAAAAAAAAGAAAAAAGAAATCTTTCCTTTTAAAGTTGTTAAAAGGTTAAATATTTTTCATTTGTATGCAACTCACTGAAATTGTTTTCTTTTTCTTTCTTCCCTTCCTTTTATCTTTCTGTTTTCCCTTTTTAAAGACAGTGTGGTCAACTACAGAAATAATAACATGGTGTTGGAAATAAGAAATGCAATCTGGTCCTCGCTCTGCTACTAACTAGATGTGTGACTTTAGGCATATCACTTAACCTGTTTGCCCTCTAAAGATCTGATTTAAAAAATGATGATAATAGTGACAATGAAAATGCAAGGACAATGATAAAGAAATAAATGTTTATGAGCAACAATTGTGTGCCATTGTTTTAGCCTTTTTTTAAAATGAATGTAAATTTATTGAAATTGGTTTGGAGGCGGCAGTGTGGGTGAATAGGTGGGGGTTTTCCAAAGAGAACTGTGGAGAGAAGCCAGCCTCCAGGAGGGGAGGGAGAAGGTGCTTGGCTACAGACTCTCTCTTAGGTCTGATTTCTTTCCTTCTGCTTCTTGCACATCACGTCCAGCTTCCAGTTCTTCCACCTGTTCTTGTGAGGCTTGATGGGGCACGAGCTCACCACTTCCCATTCACTTCACAGAGCACACATAGTCTGTGCATAGTTGCTGGGGTCCAAAAGCTGACTAACCCTTGGTCTTGCCTCAGACTTGTCGCAGATCACATTAGCCTTAAGAAAGGATGGGAAGTGGCTGAAGCTGTGTGCCAAGATGTCAACATTCACCTCATTGCCCAGATCCCCACAGAAGATGTGGAAGTCATCTGCATTCCACTCCAGCAGGCTAGGATCCTCCCAGGTGCCAAACAAATGTAGCATTTCAACTTCTCTAGCTTTCTTTCCTTCTTGCCCTTACCCAGAGGCTCTGGGACCTCCAAAGCCATGAAGCCAAGGCAAGGCGGTTAGGTCCATGGACTTGGAGACAAGAATCCAGAAAGGCATAGTGGGGGCAGTAGGCTTCCCTCTCATACTCCTAATGGGTGGGGCTCAAGCTCAAGCTCAGGAAAAAGCATGGACAGGCCCCCTGGTAGGGTGAGCCCAATGACTTTAGGACCAGCTGGAGTGCCTCCTGCCTCCACCACAACCAATGTACTAGTCTTCCTTAGCCCAGCTGCTGCTGCCACCATGCCTCTTCATTCTCTTTCGGGTCCAATGCCAAGGCCTAAGCACAGCTCATGGGGTGTTGTTGGCCCTTCCAGGGGAGGCCTTAGAGCAGCCATGGAGACAGGAAGTGGGAGCCAGCCATTGAAGGCAGGTCCCACAAGGACCTAATGGGAGGGCCCGCATAGAAAGAGGTGGGGTGACTACCTGCTGCAGAGGGAAGAACATAATCTGCTCTCTGTAGTAAATGGGAAATGAAGGTCAGATGCAGGATAGGGGTCCTCTGGGGAACCAGAGCTGCATGCCATAAGAACAGGGCTTCCTGAGCCCCTGGACTGCCCATGTGACTCAAATCACCAGGACAAAAGCTAAGTGAACCACTCACCACGGGAGAAACATGAGTCTAAGAGTCTGTTGGACCTGCTGTTATGTTTTGGTTACAATAATTGGGCGAATCACAGGAGCTGCTGGGACCTGTATGGGTATTACCATGGAGACCTTGGGTACAGCAGGCACAATAACTGGGATTCTAGTACCATAACCCTCAGAAATTTCTGCTTAAATCTCCACCTCCATCTCCTCCAAGCATTCCTTGCTACTCTTGTCCAGGATGCCTGTGCCAGTCCCCAGGACTGTAGGTCCTCCTGTACCTGGGAGTCCCAGGGCTGACCCTACCAACTAATGTCACCACATACTAAATGGGAACCAATCAAAGCAGGCTACTATAGATAAGTCCTTGCTATTGGCTTTATGTAAATTAATGTTGATAAAATAATATGAATTTGAGTCTTTTGAAATGATCAATAAATATTCATTGAGCTTGTATTGTGGGGAAGGGCTTGTAGATCTGTGAATCCCAGCCAAAGTATCACCTTTGATTCTACAACTTTTGGATAACACTATTTCTAAAGAAAATCATTAAAATGACTAAATATACCAAATAGTTAAAGAGAAGAAGAAAGAAAGAAAGAAAGAAAGAAAGAAAGAAAGAAAGAAAGAAAGAAGAAAGAAAGAAAAGAAAGAAAGAAAGAAAGAAAGAAAGAAAGAAAGAAAGAAAGAAAGAAAGAAAGAAAGAGGAAGGTAGGTCTTAGTGCTACTTTGAAACAACCATGTGGGGATCCCTGGGTGGCGCAGCGGGTTAGCGCCTGCCTTTGGCCCAGGGCGTGATCCTGGAGACCCGGGATCGAATCCCACATCGGGCTCTCGGTGCATGGAGCCTGCTTCTCCCTCTGCCTGTGTCTCTGCCTCTCTCTCTCTCTCTCTGTGACTATCATAAATAAATTTAAAAAAAAAAAAAAAAAAAAAAAACTTAAAAAAAAAAAAAAAAAAAAGAAACAACCATGTGTAAAAATTTGGGGGAGAGGGAAGAGCCAAAGTGAGAGAAAGAATCTCAAGTAGGCTTCACTCCTAGCATAGAGCTAGAGTGGGGCTTCTTATCACAACCCTGAGATCACAACCTGAGCTGAAATGAAGTCAAATGCTCAACCAACTGAGCCACCCAGGAGCCCAACCATATGCAAATTACTCAATCTTAAAGGGTAGAGTTTTTTTTGTTTAGCACTTCTGTTAAAATTTTATAAAGCAATTTTATAACATTTTGTTTATAATCAGATTTTAGAGTAAGCTGTTTCACTATTTCTCTTGTTGATTTTATGAAATATTTTGCCCATTGACTGCTTTTCTATGATCATATAAAAGAAGTGCATGAAACCTCAGGTAGAACAGGTAGCCAATAAAAATTTTTATAGAGGGGCAGCCCGGGTGGCTCAGCGGTTTAGCGCCGCCTTCAGCCCAGGGCCTGATCCTAGAGATCCAGGATTGAGTCCCATGTCAGGCTCCCTGCATGGGGCCTGTGTCTCTGCCTCTCTCTCTCTCTCTCTCTTTCTCTGTGTCTCTCATGAATAAATAAATAAAATCTTTTAAAAATTAAAAAATTATTAAAGAAAAAAATGTGACATTTAACAAAAAATTATAGGGATCCCTGGGTGGCGCAGTGGTTTGGTGCCTGCCTTTGGCCCAGGGCGCGATCCTGGAGAACCGGGATCGAATCCCACATCAGGCTCCCGGTGCATGGAGCCTGCTTCTCCCTCTGCCTGTGTCTCTGCCTCTCTCTCTCTCTCTCTGTGACTATCATAAAAAAAAAAAAAAAATCTACAACAAAAAATTATAGAGCCATTCAAGCATTAGGTACATTTCTGGCACATACAGAAAAGAAATAGAGCAGTCCATCTGGAAAAGGTGAAGAACAGATTCAAGAAGGTAAGCATACATAAAGCTAAATATACATAAAGGTTAAATGTTTGCATCAAAATCCATTAAGCTGTTTTGCATCTTAGTACAAATACATAACCAACAAGTATTTGTCTAGCACCCACCAAGTGGTCATCTCTAGGTGCTAGGTTCTAAGGGACATGTGACATATTTTCTGCTCCCAAAGTACCCTAAAATATTTATTATTAAACAATTGAAAATCATCTCTGTGCTACATATACTTGTCTATGTTTTTTTTTTCAAATCTCTAGCTATTCTACTTTGCAAATCTCACATTTTTTTTTAAAGAGTTTATTTATTTATTCATGATAGACATAGGGGGAGAGGCAGAGATACAGGCAGAGGGGGAAGCAGGGAGCCCGATAAGGGACTTGATCCCGGAACTCCAGGATCACACCCTGGGCCAAAGGCAGGCGCTGAACCGCTGAGCCACCCAGGGATCCCTACAAATCTCACATGTTGAGTTTAGGGTACTCCAATCTGTCCAACGAATATCAGAAAAGTACAACTAACTTACATAGCTTCCTTAAATCTACTAAAATGTAAATATTTGAAAGGAGGCAGTTGGAATACATGAATTCTTGAAAAATATTAGAAGAAAACGAAGGAGAGCAAATGGGGACAAAAGGCAGTAATAGAAAAAAAGAAAGTGAAATTTGACCTCCAATCTCCATCACACCCCCACTCTGAATGGGGTTCCTGTGTCAGAGATGTCTTAAACCAGTATCTTCTTTTCAAGAGGAACTACATGCCCACATAGAGAGATACAAGTAATCATGAAATATGATTTCATACTTCCATTGAGATAAATGATATTAGCAAAAGAAATTATCTATACGTTGAGAAAAAGAACGCAGACTCAAAACAAAAATAACCTCTTATATATTCCTAACCCAATTTCTACTCCTTATACCTAGCTATACTCTAGTTGCACGTTTCCTACCTCTTCTATGGGGTTGTTCCAAACTAAGACTACTCACTGTCATGGAATTAAAGATTCATTCAGTTTTTAGAACTTTGGGAACATCAAAGCAAATAATGTGTCATTTTTAACTGATTTTAACTGATTTTACTGTGCCTTAGGTTGGTCTCCAAAGGTTTCTAATTTAATAAAATAAATCAAACTATGGTTGACCCCTGAGGAAACTTATTTTATTAGTGAGTTATTCTCAGATCTTCAAGGCTTTCTTTGTAATTCCCAAATGATGAATTTTAGTAAGGTATTTGTTAATTTACAATAGAACTTAGGATTTGGTAGCTCATTGATCATTTCATAGGGAAAATGCTTAGATAAAGAATGCTTTGAAAATATTACTTTGTAAAATTCACTTCCAGATCTCCATTTCATCCTTAGATCCAGGATGATCCAGGGCCACTCAGAAATCTGTAGTGCTTCTGGCTGGTTGCTCCCTTTTGGGCCAAAGGTCTTTCTCCCTTGTCCAGCCCCATCAAATCTTTCTACGGTATTATCTCAAAATATAGAGAATTAGAGACATTAGATATGATTATGAGGTAGCCTGGAAGAAGAAAGAGTTGTGAAAATCCTTCAAAATCTTACCAAGATCAAGAGGGATGAAGAGGTTATAAGGGCTGAGAAATAAATATTTCATAAATCAAACAATGAAAACCTTAATGACACATATGTCATTATTATATTTTGTATTTAACATATAACATATCACATTATCCTATTTTACAGAGAAGGACCCCATAATTCTCAAAAGTAAAGTGTTTTGCCTCAAAGATCCTCAACACCAAAATAGGAATAGCAAAAATCCAAACTTGATCTAATTTAAAAATTTATGTTTTTTAAGCTAAAATAATTAAGTTCTAAGCCAAGTTTCAAAATGTAGGTCATGATGCATAGTAGGTCATAAAATCTATTTAATGGATTGCCAATCAACATTTTAAAACATAAAGTGGAATAAAGAAAAATAGGACCTGGGAGCTGATGGTTCAATCAGTTAAGCATCTGCTTTCAGGGTCATGATCCTGGAGTCCTGGAATTGAGCCCCACATAGGGCTTCCTGTTCAGTGGGGAATCTGCTTCTCCCTTTCTCTCTGCCCCTCACCCTGCTCATGCTTTCTCTCTCTGTCTCTTAAAAAAAAAAAAAATAGAGTGTACTGTGGATGAGCAAGTGTTGATTTTGTTTGAGGTTTTTTGTTTGGCTTTGGTTTTGGTGAAACTTTTCAATATGCAATCATGCACACATGTGTGTCAGAGAGAGAGTGTGTGTGCACACAGAGTACTCTAGACTACAAAAAGCTAAGGAGGTTTTGGCAAGACCCAAGACAAGAGGGCATCTTAGGGAAACTAGATGTCCTCTCAGACCAAATAAGCAAAAACCTGACTCTCACCAAGACCATTCGAAGAGAGGAGTGGTTTTTATGGTATGCTTGTTTGAATTTCCGAACTAAATAATTCCTATTTTAGATGAGTGCTGTGATGCAAACAGGAAGGATGATGATGAGACACGACAGAGTTCTTCACTTTGAGAATATGGGCTAAATCACTGCAGACCCGCATGCATACCCAGGCTATGACAGGCCACGTGGTGCAGTGGTGGCAATGCAAAACCTGAGTTCCTAGCTTCTCTCCATTACTAACAACACGATTTAGTTTCTTCATTAGTAAAACGGGGAAATTTCCCACTCTACCTACTCCAGATAGTTATTTTAAAAAGAACATAAAATCATGTATGTTTATGCTATTTCAAATCTATAAAATAATATACAAATGTAAAATATTTATGATTTCCTGGTTAGGTGCAAGAAGTAATAAATTCACATACTCCTAACTCCTGTTTTCTATCATCGAGATTTGGTTAAATAGAATGAGTTGAATTGAGCATTTTTGAGTCTAACATATAATGTTTACCTGGATTAGGGAAATTAGTAATTCATGCAGAAGTGATTTACTTTAAAAAGTATTTTCAGTTCTAATGAAACCTAGGAAACAAATGGGAACCTGGTCCATTAGTAATCATCCTTGTCAATAATTCAAAGAGCTACTACTTTATGACTGAAAGCTTTAACTCTCCTAATTTAAATGTTTACACACGGACTCATTACTTTGGTTAATTTTTATGAGAAATAATGGATAAATTATTCCTTTCATATTTGACTTTACATGTGCTAAAGGAAAGCATTATATGAAGCTCAAAGAAAAGAAATTATTTGAGGTACTTATAATAGTCATGGGTTAAAGAGATTTAAATATTAGCTTTAAAAGTCAGCAGCAAAGTATTTAAATAATAGCTAAAACTTATTATAACTTATTTTTAAGTGTCAGGTGTGGTTCTAAGCTTTTAATTCCATTAACTCATTTACAAATCTTCAATTAAATATTATGGGTTAGGATCTACCTGGTGATTCTAATATTTAGGTTAGGATCTACCTGGTGATTCTAATATTTATTCATCCAGAGAGAGAGAGGCAGAGACAAAGGTAGAGGGAGAAGCAGGCTCCATGCAGGGAGCCCGACGCGGGACTCGATCCCGGGTCTCTAGGATCACACCCCGGGCTGCAGGGGGCGCTAAACCGCTGCGCCAGCGGGGCTGCCCTACCTGGTGATTCTAGCTCAGAAATTATACTCTTAATGCCTACAATTAAAAAAAAATCTGGGACATCTGGGTGGCTCAGTGATTGAGCATCTGCCTTTGGCTCAGGTCATGATCCCAGGGTCCTGGGATCAAGTCCTGCATCAGGCTCCCCACAGGGAGCCTGTTTCTCCCTCTGCCTATGTCTTTGCCTCTCCCTCTGTCTCTCATGAATAAATAAATAAATAAATAAATAAATAAATAAATAAATAAATAAATAAAATCTTTTAAAAATCTATGGACCCTATATTATAATCCTATTTAGCTTTCTTTAAACTTCAGTTTCTCATTAATTCTATTTGGTATTCTGTGGAATAGGAAATATCTCAGTCTCTCATTATAAGTCAGTAGTTAAGGAGAAAAATTATCTCCTTTCTAGACATAGAATGTACAAGTGTGTCAAAATTAGAAAGGTATTCCATAATGCATTCTAGAATGTTATTATCATATCCATGTCAAGCTTAGCTAGTTTTTATTTAAAGTAAAAATCAAGGAAAGGGTTTAGAATGGCTGATCCCTTACATTTCTTATGGTAATAAAATTCTGTGGTTCTTGGATCAGAGGACAAGAAATGAGACTGTAATTTCCAGAAGATTTTAAAGAAAATACCCAAGAGAATAAATCTTGTCTTTGTATATTTATCACTGACTCACTTAATATTTCAGTCAGCTCATCTTGAAAGAGGGCATTTAAAACCTGGACTTTGTCTTTCTAACATTGAATTTTTCAAAACTGGTAAGCAAGGAAGGTGTGTGGATCCGAATCAACCAATAACTCTTTTTTTTTTTTAATTATTAATGAAAGGGAAGAACTCTCCAGTGCTGCGGCCTGGAGTAGATGTGCCTCCAGGGCCCAAGGACGAGACTGAAGTACAAGAGGGAAAAAGTGGCAGGATATTAAGGAAATGAAAGCAAGAAGAGAGAACAGAACCTAAAAAAAAAGTTCTATAGTTAATTCCAGGCAGTGCCCTATCCTCCTACTTTTTGTTTGTTTGTTTTTAGATTTTTATTTTTCAGTAGTCTCTACATTCAACAGGGGGCTTGAACTTACAACACTGATATTAAGAGTCACCTGCTCTACTAATTGAGCCAACCAGGTGCCCCCTATCCTCCTAAGGAGGCACAAGTACAAACACTTTGTACACAATATTAAGCTTAGATAAAAATATGGTATAGACTTTAAATTTAATATAGAATAGAGAAAGCTTAAATTCAAAACAAAGAACAACTCAATTTCAATTATACACATATTAAAACATTCACTGAACATTCCAAACTGTGCTAAGAACCAAGTCTACATTTCAAGGTATCCACATAAAAGCCTAGTAATGTTGTTAGAGAATTACAATGACTTCTAATTTTCTCCACATTTTTTACAATTTTTATTAAAAATAAGCCAAATTTGATGTTCTGGACTCTAAAAGAATATGGGGAGAGTGAGGAAGGAGCCATCAAACAATAAAGTTGGCTTTAGGAGTCTTCCAAGAAACACACCATTACTCTGCTTTCTATCATTATAAAATGATTCCTACTAATTGCCTCTAGTATCAATTTCCGATTGCCTAAGACTCATAAGCTGGCATAGTCAGTTTATCCTCGGAGCAATCACAAAGTTTGGTTCCTTTTACAATTTATTGTATTTATGTTCTCTGCTTATCTTCCCAGCAAGGTTTATCACAAGCAAGAATCAAATCCTATTCACCTCTGTAACCTCTACACTTAATATGGTACCTAGCGCAAGAAAAAGGATACTTCAATAATGTTTGTACAGTGAGTGAGCTAATGAATGGTATGTACCATACAAAGGTATATAGGAGTCTGCTTAACTCATCCAGTTATTCTACATTTGTCCATAAATGTAGTCAGTGCTTGGACAAATCAGGTACAAATATGTCTATCTCTTAGCCTTTGAAAACACAAGCGGGAAAAGTTCACTATCTGAGGCTGGTTAACATTAACACGTATAAGAGGAAATTAGATCCTGAGACAAGCACTTAATCTAAAAGGGCTTTTCTCAGTCTGGAATCCCTTGATATGTTCTTAAGGATCTCAGGATTCTCTGAGAGTGTTTTATTTGACATTTTCATTTCAGTGCCAACCTAAAAATAAAAATTAATAGAAGTATATTCTGGATCATCTGGATAATCACATTTAATTAAATATCATCTAGTAATTTCTTGACCATGCTTATGACTGTCAATTCTTGCCACGTGATCACTGCAGGAACACCCAAATTTTAATGCAGTATTTTTCAAACTGAAGTATATGGATGTATTCTCAGTGTTCCCCCCCCCTCAAAAAAAGTCTCCCCTCTACTTAGAAGAAATACTGCCTTAACAGGTGGTTTGTAAACATAACTGTTAAAACCTGGATCTTTCCATCTAGAAAACAGAATAGATGTTTAAGGAGGCATTACCAGAACTTTCCTCAGTATTACACAGAATTATAAGTTATCTGAAAGAAACAGTGACAGTCCTGATTAAGTTGGAAGGAATAAACTTGTTAGAACTTTCCCCAAACCTGTCCATCCAGCTACTCTAGTTTGAGTGAAATCATCTATTATGGCCATACAGCTTAATTAAATTCTACCTAACTGCAACTGTCAGAGTGATACTTTGGTCTCCTGAGTGTGCACAATACAATGGGTTTTCACATGTATAATTTGAGCCGCTGGTAGTCTCCCTTTTTGATAAAGAAGAATGTTGAGATTATGAAGTATGCAGCACAGTGATAAGCATATGCAATAAAAGTTACTATTATTTGATATCTTAGATATTAAATGGGATACTTCTTAAATGCCAGTCCTGGGTCTCAGTCCCTTCCAACACAGCGCTCTTTTTCACTAAATAGCACTGAAGCTTAAACTCTAGTTCATAAACATTCCTTGTCATGGGTCATATAAGTCTGTGCTAGCCTCTTCCCCTTAAGTTTAATGTTAGCCATATTTATAATGGTATATTTTATGAACTTCTTTTTAAATCCCTTAATTTTCCTGTGCTGCTAATGTTTCAAGTTCCTATTTTATGAGGTTTGCATTCCTTTCTGCATATTGCTAAATCTTTAGTTGTGAATGCAAATGGTTAATAATCATCTAGTGCCTCTTCAGAGACACATAAAAATCTCACTAAAAGGTGTTGTTAAAAGGGCAGTAGAGTATATGTATAAAAAGGAATATTACTCAGCCATAAAAAAGAATGAGATCTTGCCACTTGGAAAAACATGGATGGACCTAGAGATTATTATGCCAACTGAAGTAAGGCAGAGAAAGACAGAGATGAGTTCACCTATATGTGGAATCTAAAAAACCAAACCAAACAGAAACAGACTTATAAATACAGAGAACAAATTGGTGGTTGCCAGAGTAAAAAGAAGTAGAGGAATGGGATGAAGAAGTATGAATTTCCAGTTGTAAAATAAATAAGTCATGAAATGAAAAATACAGCATAGGTAATATAGGCAATAATATTGTAAGAACATCATATGGTTACAGCTGGTACCTACACTTATCATGGTGGGAATTGCTTAGCGTATAGAATTGTCAAATCACCATATTATACACCTGAAAGTAACAAAAATCTTTGTATGTCAGTTATTTTTCAATAATTTTTTTTTTTTGAGTGCCTGAGTGGCCCAGTTAGTTGAGCATCCAATTCCTGGTTTTGGCTCATGTCATGATCTCAGGGTTGTGAGAGTTGCTTTGGATAAGAAAATATATTCTCAACTCCCTAATAAATTGTATCTTTCTCTCCCTACTTCTTTCCTCTGCCTCCCATGGGCACGACTCATTCCTCAAAGAAACATCATGCCATAAATTCTCTAAAAAATCTCTTTCTCAAACCTTCTTCATTCAGCCCAGCAAAGACTTTGCATACCACTACAAGGTATCATTTTAGACTGTCCCCACTGGTCACAGTGCCCTGCGCAAAGAACTTTCTTTTTTCATTTAAGTTGTCTTTTTTTGGGAGGGGGGTGGTAGAAGGGGGGAGCCAGCGGTTGCCTGCTCCAAGGTGTACCCTTATGAGCTTTTGTATCTGCATTTTGAACTCTTTCATCCTACCCTGAAGACCTTTCATTTCTGAAGGAAGAGGCTGGAGAGAAACTGAGTATAGGACTAAAAAGAATTGCCTACATCAAGTTGTACACATGTACACATTCATTTATAGATGGGTAGGTCTTGACCATACCCAGCTCAGCAGACAACCACTTCCTAAGAACCGACTGCTACATTCTCTTCCATACACCTATCTCCTTCATTTCTAAGCATTTTGAAAAAGTTACCATATGAAAATAAGTTCTTCTTTTATTCCCCCTGCTTCTTATTCTAGAAGACAAAACGCCTTGAAAAGACTAACGATGGTAAGATTTAATTTACTCCTTTACAATCATCAACACATGCACACACACATACACATACACACACAGGGAGAAATCCATGTGGGTAGGAAGGGGTGGGGAAGGACTGGGAAACTTCTACAGAAGGAGGAAAAGACTATGGTGTAAGCAAAGAAAGTGTTAGACTAAGAGTTCACAAAATTTCAGCTCCTGCAAAGGAGCTGGGATGATTTTTAATGGCATAAAGAAAATAACTGAGCAGAAAAATGATTAGGCAGGAATAGCATCTACATCATATCTCACATACCACCTGCATTTGCTCGAAGTACACCACTGAAGAGCTGTATTGAACACACATGTGGATTAAGATCTCCCTTCCGTTGACCTTGGTAGAAGTCAAGGTGGGACTCCAGAACTCTATAGGCTCCTGGCTAGATTCTCCACATGCCCTGCCCACTATATCTCTCCCCAGATGACCTCCAAATCTCACCACCATGCTCTGGTTGTGACCATGTAGACTAAACTAATGCTTTTTATCCCTGTGTGTGCCAGTCACCAGGTCAGTCCCCATCCCTCCAAATGCAACCCCTGTGTGCCTCTCTATATCACCTTTCCTGACTCCATCTCTGATCTCTTCTCATTTCCTGACCCTCTTGCACTGAGTCCTCTGGAAAACATGAATGTAGTTATTAGCAACATTTCTGCATCCTAAATTTTTTCTCTGAACATTTATCTTAACCTTTTCACTCTAAATATAACCCACAGTCACTACTTCCCTGAAGTCAACTCAAGTGATAGATATTTATCCCCTCACTTAACCACTGAATTTGGTGGAGCTGTGCCAATGCTCTTTACTGCTCATTGTTCTTCCAAACTACTTTCTTCCTCCTTTTGCATACATCTGCAGATATCATCAGTCTGTATGTTCTAGACCACTTCCCTCATCCTGGAGGATTTTAGCTACTAGTTCACTGCCGCTTTCTCCAACATTTTTGAAGGTGATTTTTCCCAAACTCCAGATTTCTCTGCCAAGGATTTTTTTCCTTTTCTCTACATCATCTCCTCACATCCATGGTCACACTCTAGACCTTGTCATTTTCAATAATAAAACTTCTCTCAGAACTCAAATACAAACATTGACCCTTTGACCACAACTTACTCTCTTGTCAATCTACTGATCCATTTCAAACAATCCTTCCACACCTTACACCTAGAGTCCGTTCACCTTTTCACAGTGCCTGTTTCTCTCCTTGCTCAGTGGAACTACATTCCATGCATAATCTTTAAAATCATTTTATTCATCTCCTTATATACATCCTCAGTTTGCTTGTCTTTCTCTGTCCATACTACATATGCTTAGCTAAGCCACAGTCCTGGTTGTATATAACACTCCATCTGAGTCCATGCCTGAGTATGGCCGCAGAACCCACATCCACGCTAGCTGCTCATGATCCTTGAGTAGGCTCCTAATTACTACCTGGCAGTCACACTCTGCTACCCTTACTCTCTCTCTCACTCTCCTTGATGATTGTTTCCTACCTTCTCTCTCTTCTCCGTTAATGAATCTTCAACCCTCATTATTCTCCTGGTGAGTTCAACCTTCATCCCTAACTCCACTCTTTTGCTCTTATCTTACATTAAATCCATAAAAAAAAATCCGTCAGCTCTATCTTCAAAATATATCCAGAATCCAACTCTCCTGCCTGTTGCCTGGGTCTAGAACATTTCATCTCTTACCTAAAGTATTACAAAAGCATCCCCTCCTCTGTCTTTTCTCCTCTTCAATCTGAGGGTTACTATTTAAACTTAAGTCAGCTTATGTCACTTCTCTGCTAAAAATCCTCTAATCACTTCTCTTCTCTCTTGGAATTAAAGCCAAAGTTCTTAAAATAGCCTATGAGGTCTTACATGACCTGGTGCCACTGATGGCTCTCTCCGACCTCTACTTCTCTTCCTCTGATCTCCTACTACTCCAGCTACACTGGCCTGCTTGCTGGACCTTGAGTACACCAGGCATGCTCCCTCCTTGAAGCTTTCTCACTTATCAAGCCTTCTTCTCAAATATATTTCCTCCAAATAGTGCAGGGCTTCGTTGGTCAAAAAAATTTTTTTGACCTATCCTATCTAAAATGACACACTGCTTCCCTTCTGCTCCCTCTGCCTGTCCCTTGCTATATTTTTCTCCTTATCATTTATTATCTTCTCTCCTTCACATAGTTTATTTTATTTTTTTTGCTTGGTAATTATCTCTTTCTTGTCACATTGTAGATTATAAGCTCTATGAGAGTAGGGGTTTTGTCTCTGTTTTCACTGCACCTAGAACAGTACCTACCATACATTAAACACACATTACATGTATGAATAAGGAGATGAACAAATGCCTGAGTTCCAACTGGCAGAAAGAATGTAATTATACTGTGATTATAATATCCGAGATGAATTAGGGAGGGTGGAGGGGCTACCTCGGACTTATATATTAAAATCCATGTCTTTCATAGGAAAAGAACGTTCAAGAGAATTCCCAGAATATGAATTGTATTGTTTCCATCTAAACTACTGTAGCAGTGTACTTAAGACAGTCACAGAAATACTTTGCATGAAGCTACCCTTGGCATTTTTTAAATGACATAAGAATTGCACTTCAAGGAGGTACGGCCGAGCAGGAGCGGGGAACAAAGGAGAGGGGAGGGGAGCGAGTTGGGCGAGGGAGAGCCCCCAGCCGGCAGCCCGAAGATCCCGGCCGGAGGACGCCCAAGTGTCACTTGAATCCCACCCGAGGAGCGGGCGCCTGGGATCCGAGCGCCTGGATTAGCAATAACGGCTGGAGCGCGTCCTACAAGTTACGGGAGAGTCGGCGGGGAAGGAGGACAATCGCGTGCCCCCTTCGGCCCCGCTCCTGGCCCCTCGAGACCCCAGCATCGCCTCGCGCTGGAAGGGGAGCTCCAGAATGAAGAGCAAGAAAGGTGTCGTTGCAGCATCAGGCAGTGAGACAGAGGATGATGACAACATGGACATCCCCCTGGACCTCTCCTCCTCTGCTGGTGCAGGCAAGAGACGGCGAAGGGGCAACCTGCCCAAGGAATCTGTTCAGATTCTCCGCGATTGGCTGTATGAGCACCGATACAATGCCTATCCCTCAGAGCAAGAGAAAGCATTACTGTCCCAGCAAACACACCTGTCTACACTACAGGTCTGTAACTGGTTCATCAACGCGCGCCGCAGGCTCCTCCCAGACATGCTGAGAAAGGATGGCAAAGATCCAAATCAGTTCACAATTTCCCGCCGTGGGGCCAAGATTTCTGAAGCGAGCTCTGTGGAGTCAGCAATGGGCATCAAAAACTTCATACCAGCTCTAGAGGAGAGCCCATTTCATTCCTGTACAGCTGGACCAAACCCAGCCCTCGGGAGGCCACTGTCCCCGAAGCCGTCATCCCCAGGATCTATATTGGCTCGTCCATCAGTGATTTGTCATACCACTGTGACTGCATTGAAAGACATGCCTTTCTCTCTCTGCCAGCCAGTTGGTGTGGGACAAAACACAGATATACAGCAGATAGCAACCAGCAGCTTTACAGACACCTCCCTCATGTACCCAGAGGACACATGTAAATCCGGACCAAGTACAAATCCACAGAGTGGTCTTTTCAACACTCCTCCCCCTACTCCACCGGACCTCAACCAGGATTTTAGTGGATTTCAGCTTCTAGTGGATGTTGCACTCAAAAGGGCTGCAGAAATGGAGCTTCAGGCTAAACTAACAGCTTAACCCATTTTCAAGAAGAAAAGTTTTCACAAATGTTATGATTGCCGGGGTGATGGCAAGAAACAAACTGCATTATTTTATATATTTTTTTATTAATATTTGCACATGGGATTGCTAAAGTGAAGCTTCCTGTTACTGAGATGTCTTCAATGGAATACAGTCATTCCAAGAACTATAAACTCAAAGCTACTGTAGAAACAGAGGGTTTTCTTTTTTAAATGTTTCTTGGTAGATTATTCATAATGTGAGATGGTTCCCAAGATCATGTGATTTTTTTTTTTTCTCTCTCCCTTTCCCTTTTTTTTTTTTTTTTGGTTGGTTTTTTTTTTTCCAGACTGTGCAATACTTAGAGAACGTATAGCATCTTCTCATTCCCATGTGGAACAGGATGCCCACATACTGTCTAATAAATTTTCAATTTTTTCAAATAAGTATGAATCTAGTTGATTGATGCCTTTTTTTTCATGACATAATAAAGTATTTTCTTTAAAAAAAAAAAAGAATTGCACTTCAAACATCTTCACAAAGCTGTGAGACAAAACTTTTTAGAGTTATGAAAAAGTCGCTGATGAAAAGTCTCTACTGGAATTACTTTGCACTGAACAACCATCAACATTAAAACTGAAAATTCTAAGTGCTCGAAATACGACGCAGGCATCATTCAAATCCAACCTGAATTGCCGCTACTCAGTGTAGAACAAAGACCAGTATTAATGCACTGAAGAGAAGTAGAGAATAATACAGAATCCAAAATCAAAAGGGCACATATAACCAGATCCAGACAGATGCACCACCTTTTGCTTCTTCTAAATGAGAGGTCAAATAATAAATATGTAACAATATTTGAAGTTATATTTGTGCCTCATTGAACTGGTTAGGAAACTGGAGATAGATCATTCCAAATCCCATTAATTCCAGGAGTTCAATCCTCAAGTATTCATTTTCATTGCCTTTATAAATGCCCAAGCTTATATAATTGGTTTTGGTATTTTTAAAGAGAGGTCCAGACTGGATGGACCAAATGACATTGGTAAAAAAGATTTTAGTTGCAGAAAAAAATTTAGTTTCATTTAACTCAGATAAAAGAAACTCTTACCAAATTGCTACTAAATGTAATCTTTCCTATTTGATGACACAAGCGATGAGAATAATCTTTTTACTGTCTATAAGAACCAGCACCACTTTCACTAAAGCTTAGGTCTAGAATCAATATAAAAAGCGCATATTATTATAAAAGGGATTATCCTTTGCTACTATTTACTGAATGCATATTTTCCTAAGCATTTTGCCACATCTCATTTAATTATTATGACAATCCTATGACTCCAGTGTTGTTATGATCACTATTTTACAGTTGAGGAAACGGAGCCCTGAAAAAACTGAATGCCTAGAGTCACATAGCTGGTAAATGGATAAAATGAGAATTTTGATTCCAGCACCCACATTTTTAAGGTGATTTCCAAAAATGCTTTGTGGTCTGAGTCATAACTATGTGAGCATATGAGAAAGTCATTGTTGGGTGTACCTTCTTGTTGGTAAAGGCCTGGTATTTCAGGAATATTGATATTATTTTGAAAGAGGTGCTTTTGACCTTGTCTCCTGTTTCTGAGAAAGGAAGCACAGGATTTAACTGATAATTTTGGACCTTCACACCTCAGTAGAAAAGGGTAAGACCAAAAGAGCAGGACACATTGAAAACTGTTAACATTCAGTGTCATATATAGGTGTATGTCCAATAAATGACATGTGATATACTTTATTTTGAAGTCACTGCAGTGAAACTAATAAATTTTATACACAGTAAAAGTACTTGAATCTTCTTAGCCTTTTCCTGATTTTATCTGGCTATAAATTTTTTATGAAAAGGTTATAGAGTCTATTTTTGTTTTTTTTTTTATATTTTTTTTTATAGAGTCTATTTTTAATGTTGGATGTTAACCTTGTTTATAACATTATTAGAGTGTGAACAATTACTGAAATAAGAAAAGCACTAAGCATATATGAGTTTCAGATAGGGAGCAAATGATGATTTATTCTCTATTCTGAGTATACAAGAGATAATAAATAAATTACTAGGTTCATCTTTTAAAGAAAACAAGAGATTTGTATCCATTTGGAAAAGAAAAACGAAAATTTGACGTTTGTTTTTGGTTGTCTAGGAAAATTGTATTGTGACAAAATTATGAATTTTTCTCATATCCTTTAAATGATTAAAATCCAAATTGTACTTATGGATTAAATTTCAAAATTTTCATGGTAGTTATGAGACAAATTTTAAAAGAAAAAAATTTTCATCCAAATTTCAGTTTAAGGAATCTTAGAACGCCAACACATGCGATATTTTTGGAAAGTTGGTACAGTCCAGATTGCCTTTCATTGAGAAATATAGCAGGGTACAGAAAGTCCTGGTTTCTATGTTACATGTCATGATGCTCCTCAGAAATCCAGGTTTACTAGCAAATTAATGGACACATTTTCTTCTCTTCCTTCATATGCCTTATTAGCTTTGAGCTTTTACATATTTAGATAAAATGATATTTTGGCTAAAGACTTGCCTCTTTTGCCTTCCTTGGGTTTTGGAAATTATTTTCTGTTCTATATTTTATTTGAGTTTTAGTAGTAATCCTGGTAGTGGTGCTCTTTGACTTAAAAGTTCTTTTAACTATGGAGCACCTAGATGGCTCAGTTGTTTGGTGGCCGGCCCTTGTTTTTGGCTCAGGTCTAGATCTCATGGATCATGAAATAGAGCCCAGCATCAGGCTCTGCACTCAGCAGGGAGTCTGCTTGAGGATTCTCTCCCTCTGCCTCTCCCCTACTAGCATTCTTTCTCTCTCTCTCTCTCTCTCTCAAATAAATAAATAAATAAATAAATAAATAAATAAATAAACAAACAAACTTCGAAAAATTAAAAAAAAAGATATTTAAACTACTATTACGTTAATTTAAGGATGAATAAAGTTCTTTCTACATTACCAATGGTAGATTTAAAAAAGATTTGAGGGATGCCTGAGTGGCTCAGTTGTTGAGCATCTGCCTTTCAGTTCAGGGCGTGATCCCGGGATCTGGGATCGAGTCCCACATTGGGCTCCTTGCAGGGATCCTGCTTCTCCCTCTGCCTGTGTCTCTGCCTGTCTCTCTGTGTCTCTCATGAATAAATAAATAAAATCTTAAAAAAAAAGATTTGAGATTCAAGATAAAGGAAACTACACTGTATGCTCTGAAAGGAAGATCCCAATATTTCAGGAACATGTCCTGCAGTAGAAAACACTTATACATGGGAGATAGAGAGAACTGTGTGGCTGTAAGAACATCACTTAACCACTTGTGGGTTCTGTTTCTGCATTTATAAATTTCAGCAAATGCCTACTTTATAACATTTGTCTCTTCTGATGAAGCATCACATGTAAAGCCTCCAGCAGAAAGCCTGATACACAGTGGCTAGTTAACATTAGTCACTTTATCTCTCTAACTTCTATTTACTGTTCATTCTTGAATAATAATAAAGACCAACACCAGACAATACTTACTTTATACCTAGTAAATTCAGGTGATTGAGCAGACTCTATCTCATATGTTGTATGAAGTCCAATTTTAATTTTTCTGATTCTTGGTAAATTATATATAGTAATTGCAGTAAAAAAGTATACCTTAAAAATTCCTTTCCATAATTTCATAATTTAATTTACTTTGCAATAGTGATATAAGATTAAATATATTATTATTATCTTGCTTTAGAGATTAGGAAAGTGTCACTATCTGAACTGAAATGACTTGATAAAAGTGGAGATAGAATGTAACTTTCAGTCTCTGGGCTCCCAAGTTTTGTGTGGTTCCATGGCACCATGTTACCTTTTTACAAAAATAAACCTTTGTCCCATTTATAGCAACATGTTAGTGGACAGTTAGCCACTCTAAGCAAAATATGTTAGGCATTAAAAACTTTTTGAGGTAACTCAAGAAGTTAGGTTGGCCTATGAAGCAGATAAGAACTGATTATTTGCTGCTGAAAAATCATTTTTCTAAAAAAAATACCCCAAGATTGTTCATACAATTAATGTATCTGTTATAACTTTGGGTTGAGTGCACTTGGTTTGACTGTAGTTAACTACATTTTTCCCTGGGTTGCTTTTTTGACATTATGTATGATAATTTTACCTAAATGAACTTATAGTTTCATTGCTTATTATTCTCTAGAATTTTGAAAATTTAGAAACTTAATGACTTGGTATTAAAATTTGGGACTGTATTTCATATACTTCCAAATACCTAAGGCACTATGCTAAACTTAAAGTATTTCTTACTCAATCTCATAGGCATTTTTGGAAGAAGTTCATATATCTATATGGGAATGTAGATGTTCTTCTTTTAAAGTAACTAATGTACCTAAAGTTCAAGTTATTTGTTTCGAAAGAATATGAAAAACATATCAAATAAAAAGACTCATAATGGAAAACAAGATGGATAAATAAAAGAATATAGATGCAGAATATGAAAATCTTACATGTTTGGATAAAGGCATGTGGCCTTATTCCACAGGTCAGTGTCAGTATGTAAGGTCTGTTTGGTTTTATCTTACCTACAAACTAAAAAGCTAAACTCTACTCTTTCATGATGCTGATAGAAGATATGAGTCTCCTGGGTCAGAGACAAAGGACTTCATGATTCATAGCAAAAGCTGCTGCTGAGTGTCAACATGCTGCTTGTGTCATTTCCCTGTGCTTCCTTTCCAAAACCATAGAAGTGACACACAGGACCAATGACAGATGCCTGCACACACTGTGGGTTATGTTAAAGAAGGGGAACTGATGTGGGGGATTCACAGCTTTTGTAATAAGAAAACACAAGCCTACTTTTTGTCTGGAGAAGGGGGTGGTACCTAGAGTTGCTCACTGCAAGCGCACCCTAAGAAATGGCCCAGATAAAGAGCATTCAGTGTCTTTTATTCTTGTCATACTCAAAAGAATAGTGGAGATGCTCAGGGCAACAGCAGTTGCTTTTCCCAACAGCAAGTGACTCTCACTATTTTTAAAAAGATTTATTTGAGAGAGAGAGAGAGAGAGAGAGAGAGCATGCACAAACGAGGAAGGGGAGAAGAGGCAGAGAGAGAGGGAGAAGCAAACTCCCCACTGAGCAGGGAGCCTGATGTGGGCTCAATCCTGGAACCCTGGAATCATGACCTGAGCCGAAGGCTCAGGCTTAACTGACTTAGCCACCCAGGTGCCTGGATTCTCACTGGTTTTAAATGCCAAGAAATGCATTCCTCTAAAGGATAAGAAATATTGCCATCAGTGACAATGCTTTCTACACTGGTAATTCTCATGAGGAGCAAGGGAAATCTTGAAATCTTCACAAAATCCTCCAGGTGATTTTGGTACAACCATCTGGCAGGAGGTGAGGGGGGGGGGACACCATAATCATATTTTTCCTTTAGAAAGGTAACTCAAGGCATTGTATGGAGATTAACCAGATTGGACAAGATGAGGACAGAACCTAATTAAGGAGGCTATATAACAACCATGGTAAGTGACTACGAGGTGATTCAATTAATGCAAATATGTATGTAGAAGACAGACCAAGAAAGGAGTGCTATACTGGAGAAGGGAGAGATAATAGGAGGAGAATTGTTCGAATTGACATTCATGAGGAAATCAGCACAGAAGTTTGAGATATCAAGTCTACTTTTTGAAAAACTGTATTTTAAAGATTTACTAATTTTAAGGGATCATAGATCTTAATATATACCAGGATAGGAAGAGGCATTCTATAGGCAATTTAGAATCCAACAATGAAATTTACTTTTTGTTAACTTAAAATTAGCCAGGACTATTCACTTCCCAGTTAGCTCTATCAAACACACACACACATACACACATACACACACACACGAGTGCACCAACATTTAGAGCACTATAGTGAACACTGAAGTCTACTAGACACTTTATTCATGACATAAAAATCTTAGTCAAAAATAGAACAAAAAATCTCAACATCCATGGGACCAAATAATATCCAAGATGTATAATAATGTCTAAGGTACTTATCAAATGAATGTGATTAATGGATAATCCAAACACTTCATTTAAGCTAAGAGTTTCAAATTCTTCTCATTCTAATCCATATTTTAAAACTAATTAGGGGGAAAGGGGGAAATAATTTTTTTTATTTTATTCTGTCATTTCTCTTTTTTTTAAGATTTTATTTATTTATCTATTTATTTCAGAGAAAGAGAACAAGCAGGGGAAGCAGCAGAGGGAGAAGCAGGTTCCCTGCTGAGCAGGGAGCCTGACACAGGGCTCAATCCCAGGACCCTAGTCTCATGACCTGAGACAAAGGCAGATGCTTAACCAACTGAACCACCCAGGTGCTCCCTGTCAGTCCTTTCCGAAAGAGAGAGAGAGAAAGAGAGAGAGAGAGAGAGAGAGAGAGAGAGAGAGAGAGGATAAGTGGGGGCAGGGGAAAGAAGCAGAGGGAGGGGAGAGAATCTTAAGCAGTCTCTACACTGAGGATAAAGCCTGATGCAGGGCTCCATATCACCACCCTGAGATCATGACCTGACCTGAAATCAAGAGGCAGATGCTTAACCAGCTGAGTCACCCATGAGCCCCTTTTCTCTTATTTCTTTATCTCAAATTTTAACTATCAGTTATCCATGAGTAAAAGGCATATGGCAGAGAAGAAAAGAAACCAGAGTCTGGATAACTAGTTGATGATAAGTGAGAAATGAAACATCATTCTTGGTCAGTATCCCAGCTAAGAGCAGCCCAGATCATTTCATAGACAAAATGGACATCCGGCTGTTAATTTTGATCTACCTACTTTGCTGCAATATTAGGTTTAGATACAAATGTCTGAGGCCTCAAAGTTGGTAAAGGGATGAAAATGGACATTCATAAGTCTAAATCACTGATATTTTAGTAAATTCAATAGACTAAAAATAGCCTTAGGCTCTTGGAATACATCTACAGACAATGAGTGCTGCCTCATTGTGTATGGAGCCATGCTCTTACCTGATTGCAAGTGTTGATGTCTATGCCCCCTTTCAGGTATTCCACTACTTTGTCCAGGTTGCCTGCTCTGGCAGCACGGAGGAAGCTTGCATTGCTGTCCGACTATGAGGGAAAAAAAAAAAAAAAAAGAAAAGGCCTTCAGCGAATTATGGATAAAATAAAGACACATCAAAGACAGAAAGACAAAAAATGTTTACACTGCAAATCAGAAAAGCCTTTATTGCAAAATACCTCAATATTGAGTTTAAAACACTGAATAATAATTCCCAGGACAAGGTAGCAACTTCATCGTATTTTTAGAGAGTTGTTTAAAGTCAATGGGAGGTATGTTCTGCTATATTGAAGAGTACAAAAGGACTATTAAAATAAAAGTGTTACTGCTTTATTATAAATCTTTTGTCACATTTGAGGATGAATTTATGCTACTCCCAAATCCACTGTTAACCATTCATTTTAGCTTCAAGGTGCTCATGACCTTATAGCAAGCCTAAAGTCAAGACAAAAAAAGGAACCAGAAAAGTAAAAGAAATTAAAGGGACTGGGTTTCTTTTTTTCTTTTCCTTTGCTGTTTGGTTTTCAGAAGAGTCTGAGAGAGAATGCTGAGTATGGGTCACTTGGCAGTCATCTGTCCTCGTTACAAGGGAAAAGGAGAAAGCTCTGAGGATGCTTTGAGGAAAGAGGATAACACTAGATGGCAGGTGTGGACTCAGCCAATGCAAATTTTGTGATCCCAGTGATTTTGGGAAAACAAGATTAAACTTAACCCAGCTGACACAATACCAGACTAAAATCCCTTGGTAAAGATAAACATTCATCACGGGGCTGCTTTTTAACTCCCCTTCCCCCAGTGCCTCTCAACATCAGATCCTGGAAGAAACAGCTGAATTTCCCCCACAGAACATCCAAAGCAGAGCTGCTCCAAAGGTGAAGCTACAGTCACCCAGCCACCCTAGCTTGCTTGTAAAACCTGACTTTTGAAAATCAACCCAATAACGATGATAAACTTTTGAGGTACCAGAACAACTTGTGCAACTTTATAATTCTTGTGGTATCGTATCTGACTAAAGAGAACGTGGTAACATGAAAAGGGAAGTGAGACAGAGTTGTGACTGCTCATAATCCAGCACTCTCCCCGGTAGGCTACACTGCCTCTCTTCCTCAAAGAATATGTTTGGCAGGGGCTCTTGGCACACTCTTTCAAGACCTATTTATTATGACTGGTGATGATGTACAGAGATAGAAATGGAAGTATTTTCTCTGGGAGTCTCATAGAGAATTGTTTGCATACTGTTAAAGTGATTTACACACGGGAAGACGGAAAGCCACAGGACCAAATTACCTCAAATTTAACTCAAATACCATAATGACTGATATATTTACAAATCAGACAGATAACTTATGAAGAGTTGAGATATATGCCTAAAATCTATACAGCTAGAATTCATGTCCCGATGCTTCAGAAGAGTATCACAGTCTGGCTACTAACTGACCATTCTTCCCTCCCTGCATGGCTGCAATGCCTCACTCTTTGTCCCTCCTGAAAGCTGTGCCCATGGCAGGGTGCCCTAAGGATATCTGCAATGCTGCAGTGACTGACTTGTGACTCATTTTAAAATGACTTCTTTATGGTTTGTGGCAAATTCTAAACTCCAGCGAGATTTTCCACGTCAGGTTTCTTGCCACAGCACTTAAAAATGAAAGATAATACTGTGCATTGTGTTAGGTCAATAACTCACAGGAAACATTGTTTACTATAAAACAACTAAAATTAAACAATATTAGGTGACAGAAATATGACATTATTTTCCACATATAGTTTTTTAAAAAAATAAATCTGTGCTATATGTTATATATTATGTTAAAGATCATGCCTAGAAACCACTGCTATCTTGTACACGAAACTTAATAATTATAGTTAACATTCATTGTTTACTATGGGTCAAGCACAGAGCTAAGGGAGTCAATCATATGTACTATATCCTTAATATTCACAATAATAGAATGAGAAAGAAACTATTATTATGTTCATTTGATAAGTGAGGAAAGAGTTTTAGGTAGTTTCCAAGGTCACACAGTTATTCAATGGAAGATCTAAGATTTATTTATTTAATATTCTTTTTTTAAAGATTTTGTTTATTTATTTATTTGACAGAAAGCACACATGCACACAAGTAGGCAGAGCAGCAGGCAGAGGGAGAGGGAGAGGCAGCCTTCCCGTTGAGCAGAGAGCCCAAACTGGGACTGGATCCCAGGACCTTGGGATCATGACCTGAGCCTGAGGCATATGCTTAACTGACTGAGCCACCCAGGCACCTCAGAAGATCCAAGATTTAACTTATGTTTATCAGCCTGGAGCTAGTCTTAACTGCTACTCTATCTCAGCCCTCCAAAGCATCAAGGCAGATATTACTACAGGTACCTAACCTATGTGCTATAGGTTTTTTTCAGTTGTGAGAACCACTGTTACGCCCTTGATCTACATATTTGCTCTGTAAATCACGGCACCTGCTAAATAGAGTCCCTTAGCTGCAGAGAGAATTCTTGGCTAATA
This sequence comes from Canis lupus familiaris, assembly GCF_011100685.1. Lineage (NCBI taxonomy): Eukaryota > Metazoa > Chordata > Mammalia > Carnivora > Canidae > Canis > Canis lupus. Next base: position 6,948,352 of record NC_049253.1, read on the forward strand.
TCCCTGTCCACACATCTCTCAAACATCTATACACCTAGAAAAAGTAGTAGCTGGCTTAAGAAAACTACTTAAAAGCATAATCACTTGGGAATGAGGAAAAGAGATGGTAAAGTACATATTGCATTTAAAAAGCCATTGACTATCCTTGTCTCCATGCCTGATATGATTAAACTCAGGAACTAAGATCAGGGTGCTCTATCATTCCTGTGGGGAAAAGAGTGCCATGAATAAGTAGAGCCAGAGGGAGCACCTGATCTGGAAGGGATGAAGAAACACCTGAAGATATGACTGTGGAGGCTTAAATGAAGATGTTGGTCTGCAGGGAGCTGCAGGCACCACGGAGGAATGTCAAATTGACCCTCTTAGAACCTTCTTAAGATTGCTTTTGCTATTACATAACTGGTTTTCATAACTCGTTTTCTCTTTTCTAAAGCACACTTCTAAAAAGTAGATGTGAGCCGAAGACGTACAGCCAATCCCTGGAATTTTAGCAAAATATATTTCCAGTGTTCTGGAGGATTCTAGACCCAAGGGAAATGTAATATTTCCCGCTAGGGACCTCTTCAACAGTGAGTCATAGTAGCCTTTGCTATAAGTTGGATTCTTTCAGAACCCGTTAAAAAATTTAGCTTTCCCCAAGTGAGAAAATGCATTAAAAATGTATTTTGCAAATGCAAATACATGAAAGTGTCATTAGAAAACAGTTCCAGAACATGGGTTTCGAGAACAAAATTAAAATGAGATTTCAGATGTTATGTATAGATGCTGACATCATTTTAGGTAAAAAGTAGAGACCTGCATGGATATATGTATTATTTCGCCACTTTCACGTAGACATAGGCATACCCCTCCTCCACAATGAGGTCAATCTGTGATTAAAGCTCTTGACACAAGAGCTTAAGATAAACAGTAGTCAGTCTGGTTACCTTCAATCAACACAGAGATGAAAAAGGATTCAGGGACTCATGGTGAGAGACGCAGCAACTTTCACCACACTGTGTTTCCCTCTGAGTAGGACAGAAGTAATTATTTCAAAATTAAGTGTACATAGGGGGGAAGTATGCTTTCAAAATAAGATTGTTGTCTCCTGGTTCAACCAGGAGATTTCACACATAACAGCTCAATAAAGGGAAAATGAGGCAATAGCAAATCCTCGGGGGAAAGTCTCCGACAAATGTAAAACTAACCTCTTTCTGCTCTACTGCATTATGTCCCTAGGACTCCCAAATCCTAAAACCAATTTTACTTATGCCTATAAAGTCTGATTCTGGGCAAGGAATTCAAATGCTGAGCCCCACTTATTTTAATCTGCAACAGATGGATGTCATTAAAACTTGCCCCTTTTACAACCCTGGTGTGGCATCTCAAGTCGAGAAAGAAAAATTTCCTTTAAAATTCCTCTTGACACAGTTCTGTACATTTTTTGTATCTAAATGTTAGAAAAACAGAATACTTTCTTAGCACCCAGCAGGGTGGATGTGAAAGGCAAAGAAGAATGTGCATTCACAGAGCCACATTATATCCTAAAGAAGTACTTCTCCAAAGTCTAGGGGTCACAGGCGTCCATGAGTTTTCCACAAGATGTTTTCTTTTTTTAAATTCTGTGCTTGCATTTCAATAACAACCTAATAAGAAAAATACAAGCATGTTCCAGGTCATCTAGATGGCTACCCTTTAATGAGTACAATCATGTAATTTTGGTATGAGCCTTGGTGCTTATAATTCAGTGTATAACAAGTGAAGTAGATATTATATACAGATGCATGATTTACAAAACATTTTGCTGTGGTGCAGATTCTCTGATCATTATACATGACAGGATGGAATGCATGATAAACCAAAAGAACAGCAGTCAGCAGCCACATTACCGTAGCAAATAAACATAAGGTTCAGATGCTATCTTTGCATCAACCGTTAGCAAACCATTGCATTTCTAGTAATAGAAAATCCACGGTGAAACATTTTTCAGTTCCCAATTCTTGCTTTTACTGGATTACAGATGTACAAACCTTTGCTGCAATACTAATTTTATCTCCAAGCAAATAGAGGGAGCTTTAAACGATTATCCAAAGGCATGCCATTAAAATTGACATTAGCAAATTTCTCTAATAGCTTTGTTTTATTACTCTGAACTGAAAGACAAAACCTTAAATGTATTAATGATGATTTGTACAATGCAGACAAAAAAGATATCCGTTATGTTATTTTCATCGGAGTCAAATTCAGAAGCATATTAAATTATAGAAATCTAAGGTTAGATCTTTTTACTATTAAACCCAATATCTGGGACGCCTGGGTTGGCTCAGCGGTTGAGCGTCTGCCTTCCGCCCAGGGTGTGATCCCGGATCCGGGATCGAGTCCCACATCGGGCTCCCTACAGGGAGCCTGCTTCTCCCTTGGCCTGTGTCTCTGCCTGTCTCTGTCTCTCTCTCTCTCTCTCTATCTGTGTGTGTGTGTGTGTGTGTGTGTGTGTGTGTGTGTGTGTCTTATGGCTAAGCAAATAAAATCTTTAAAAATAAATAAACCCAATATCTGTTATTTAGTTTTAGTCCATTCTACTACCCACTCTTAAATTGGAGTCAAGTTTTTGAATTTTGCTAATGCTCAATTTGCAAAACTTTCTTTTTAGTAATGGTCAAAGATTTTAAGGAATTTTGTGCAGTTTTATTTTTACATTTAAAATAACCCTATAATAAAATAACAACCCTGGAGGTCATGAACTTGTTTTTATATTTTGAAAGAGCGGGCTACATGACTGAAGTATGAGAAGCACTGGTCAAGCAGCATAAGTTGGCCAGCAGCCTCTACTGGCCTGAGGACAGCTAAGCAGAGCACATCCCCTCAGTCTGGCTTACAGAGTACCCTCCACAAATATTTGCTGATTAACCTGAAGGAAAGCACATGTTCCTTGTGGAATTTTAATAATCTGCTTATTTTCTTAGGATGCAGTTATTCCTTTATAAAAACAGGATGGTTTATCAGTCTAGCTGAGATCCACATTTTTAAAGCAATACAAAATAAATAAAATTTATTAAAATAACTTGGGGGGAATCTTAATAAGAATAGCATGAAATAGAAGACATTTCTATAATTCCTTAGGTCTTTTCCTAAGAATGTTGGATAAGTTAACTCCATGTCCAGCAAATCACAAGTTATATGATCTCAAGTCCTTATGTATCTATCTCAGTTTCCTTATTAAACCATAAAAGTACATTATAGAGTTGCTGGAGGAATTAAATAAGACGACTTGAAGGTGCTTACCAGCCCAATGACAGACACAAAGGACACATGGAGCTTGTTTTTTAATTGTGGTTTTTCTTGTAAATGGTAAATGCAAAAAGCAACAGCAAATCTAAGTATAAATAAGTATAAATCTAAGCATAGATGCATACACATGATCTTCTTTAAATATGAAGGCTGTTGCCAGAAGACCAAAATATTTGAAAATACTCTGGTGTACACAAGCAGTAAACAACAAAAAGGGAACCAGAATGGGGTGTTTGTGGTCTGTTTCCAATAAAAAAGATTTTACAAAGCACACTTTTTGGGATATATTAATACTTTCACTTAAATAATCATACTTTTGTATAAGGATGGCTGGATTATTTAAATAATTTAGATCTTTGAGTAGCTCAAATTGCTATCACTATCCTGTGATAAATCAAAAATTGGGGGACAGTTGAGAACTGCATCTAGAACACTAGGTGCACTAGAATTTTTTAGAAATAATTTCACAAATTGTCTTTCTGCAGTTAGAATACAATATGACAGGTAAAACGCTTTACACCACAAAATCCCACTTAATTTCTATTCTGCTGCCACTAACAACAAAATCTGCTGTAAACCATTATTTTGTATGCTTTAGCTCAAGCACCCAGATTAGCCTACATTTTTAGTGTCATTTCAATAGGTCTTTAGATTGCTACTAAGTACAAAATACTGACACGTGATCTAATATTCAAAGCGCGTTCATGCAACCTCCCCAAAGACTTTCTCAACCCAGCAACCTATGTGCTAAGAAAATTGGCTGAAATACAGGTGTTCATATTTTGCTTTTAAAATAATACTACACATAAAATTTAGAATTGGGATCAGAACAATAACTAAGTTTAACTAAACAGATAAATTCCATCTGAATATTTTAAGCATATATCTTTTTGTTACATGAGATTGAAATTACATTTTTTTATAAAGACAAGGGATTTTTCCCAAGTATTACATTTTAACATTGATTTTCACTAGCACAATAAATTATTTCACTCATCAATGCTCTCCTTATTATCACCTCTAAAAATAAGAACCAACTACAGCACACCAATTCCATCCCTTTCAAAGTATTAAGATTATTCACAATACTATGTGAAGATTCATATATTTTAAATTTTTTTTTTTTTTATGATAGGCACGCAGTGAGAGAGAGAGAGAGAGGCAGAGACACAGGCAGAGGGAGAAGCAGGCTCCATGCACGGGGAGCCCGACGTGGGACTCGATCCCCGGTCTCCAGGATCGCGCCCTGGGCCAAAGGCAGGCGCCAAACCGCTGCGCCACCCAGGGATCCCGATTCATATATTTTAAAAGAGAGTAAAGGTGGAATATTATACAGCAACAGAAATAGGAATGAATATAAACCTCATCTATACGTAGCATCAACAGATCTCACAAAACAATGCCAAGCAAGATAAGTCAGATCCACAAGAGAACATTTTTATAATCCCATTTATTAAAATTCAAAAACTGACAAAACTAATCTATACTGTTAGGACCCAGTAGGTTCTGGGGGGTGCCTGGGTGGCAGAGTCTGTTGAGCTGCTGATTCTTGGTTTCAGCTCAGGTCGTGATCTCAAGGTTGTGAAATGGGCCCTTTGACTCCTCTACATGGAGTCTGCTGGGGACTCTTTCCCTATCCTCCAACCCCTCCCCACCACTCTCTCTCTCTTTTTCTCTCTCTCTAAAATAAAATAATAAATCCTTAAAAGGAAAAAGAATAGTAGATTCTGGAAGGAGGCAGAAAACACATCTAGTTGCTGATAATGTTCTAGTTCTATTTTCTAGTTCTGGGTGTTATAAATGGGTGTGACAAATATCCAGATGAACATTATAATTTATGCATTTTGTATTTGTTATAATTAAATGAAATGTTTACTTAAAAAAGATGGTGACACTGACAAGTAAGTTGTTTTTAACTTACACAATGGTAACAAAATCACTGAACATTAAATAGATGAAAACATTAGTATTCAAAAGCAGTATGTTTTTCTCACAGTGGAGATAATTTTTCTAATGCAAAATATATTATCCATGGCTTTTAATGAAAATATATTTAAGGTACTACTTGGTCTAAAAAACAATTCAGAGTTCTTTTTGTTTAACTCAAAAGATTTCCTTTTTTAAAAAAAAACAAATATTTTATTTATTTATTCATGAGGGACAGAGAGAGAGAGGCAGGGACATAGGCAGAGGGAGAAGCAGGCTCCCTGCGGGGAGCCTGATGTAGGACTCGATCCCAGGACCCTGGGATCACGACCTGGGCAGAAGGCAGATACTCAACTACTGAACCACCCAGGTGCCCTCAAAAGGTTTCCTAAGTCAAATTTTAGAGCACCTTTTTATTAGTTGTTCTGACATTTACTGAGCTTTGCAATTATAAAGGCCTTATGATTCTATTCGGTCATACATTGATTACACTTTTCCATTAGCATTAGTGAAGGTTATTCCACTTTTCTTGTCATTTGTACACATCATACAAATAGTACTCCCCTGGTCATCAAAACACTTACTAAATCGCAGAAGACCAGATCTTGTTCAGAGATCTCAGTTGTTAAATCTTCTGGAGTAAATAATAGTGAAGTAACTTGCCAGAGACAATTTTATACCTTAAAAAATTTCCGTACATTCATTTTTCTGAAAACTGAACCAAAATATTAACAATATGATGATATCCTTCCTCAATGAATTAGAATTATGACATAAGAACAAAAAATCCTAAACTAGTAGAAACAATAACTCTAAGCCAGAAAAGACATTTATAATGCACACTTGATAACTATTTTATATTTCCAATTCTGTACATGATTTTGAACTCTTCAAAATTTCTTATACATGTCTACTTTTAAAAGGAATACTGAACAGAGGATATGAATTCCCCAGTTAGTATTTCATGACAGAAGTCTGACTTGAAAAATGACTTTGTTTTGCTGACATTAGTTTGGCTTCAGGAAATTTTCTATATTCAGGTTCATTAATAAGATACTTATTGTAAGGAGACACATCAACACTTTCACTAAAATGGGAACTTTTACAAATATAGGTGAAAACATTCTTTAAGAAAAAGATTTATTTATTTACTTGAGAGAGAGAGAGAGCTTGTGAGCAGGGAGAGGGACAGAGGGGGAGGGGCAGAGGGCTAGGGAGACAAACAGACTGACGTGGGACTTGATCCCAGGACCCTGAGATTATGACCTGAGCCAAAATCAAGAGTTGGACATTTAACCAACTGAGCCACCCAGGTGCCCCTGATAGGTAGGAACATTCTTAACTGCTTGCAATTCTAGCTTGCCCATTGAACTTTATGGTGAATTTAAGTAATTCCTCATAAGGCAGAAAAATCCAGTCTTTGATTACTTGCATGCATGCTATCATATGTTCTACCTATGACTGAAACACCTACAGAATTCAGAAGTTCCATCACTAAATAGAACATATCAATTTTTTCTGAGTTTAAATGGGAAAATGGTAAGTTTGTAGACAAATATTTGTGGCTCCTTTCACAATATTTACAAATCTCTAGCAAGAAAATCAGAATAATAGGGAAAACATTTTGCTGTAGCCGTAATTCAAACATCAGATTAAATAACTTGACATTCATCTTAAAGACTTTAAATAGAAGGGCATTGCCATTGAATGCTGTAGATTTTCTCAAGGGATAAGATACACTTTGGCAGGTGTCAGTTACACACATAGATTTAAGACATTACTGCTTCAGTCAGGTAAGAACTTTAATGATTGCTTTAGCTAATAAACTTAACAAGAGTTAGTACACTATTGTTTGAACTGGTATATTCAAAAGTCTTGCTTCGTTTTTTCCACTCAAGATGCTGATGATGCAAAAGCAAGCAAAATAGTCCACAATTCCACACTGAAAATTATAATTTCCCCATAATATTCCCTAATATATTCAATAACTAAAGTAACACGGAAATCTGCATTTAACATGCCAACAATAAAAATAATGGAAATTCAGAAATCTGCAACAGAAGTTGAATAATACCTACTACATCCATATGTGATTGAATCCTGACAGTTCTCTATTATGGCTCAGAGATCACCAACTAGTATTAATTGTGTGAAAAATAATGAAAACAATTAAATAAGTTGTATCCCAAACCAGATCTCTTTTCTAATTTCCAACTAGTTGGACATCTCTGTAAAAATGTTCAGCCAACATTAAACTCAATATGCCTCAAATGAATATGCACCAAAACATGGAAGAGCTTATCAAGCTTTTATGTAGAGTTCACAAATTTCCAAAGGAATTTCCTTTTGGATTGTCACTGGTCATAAAAAGAGCAGGATTTATAAATGAATAATAACCAACTGTAATAACATTAGGCCAGGAGAAAAAAAAAGAGCTTTTGATATAACTGGGTAACAATATTGAGCCCTTTAAGGAATCTCCTCTACATGAAACTCTTTTCATTCCCTGATTAATCAGCATGTTCAAAATTTACAGGACCTTCGGGAGGGAAAGATATGTCAGAGTTCATCCCACTGCTATACTTAAGGATCAGGCTAAATGGACCTGAATTAGTTTTTAGTCTCCCTTGAAGGCTCTTAGAACTGTCGGGATATGAAAAAACAAACCCAACCAACTGAAAATATCTTTCAAGTTTTTTATGATCCAGGCATCCTACAGTTAATTTACTACTGACCCTTTGAGGTAGGCACTGCATTTTTTTCCCCATTTGTCTGATTATTCTTCAGACCATCTGCTCTGAAGCAGACATCACTCAAACAGAAGCAGCTTCGTGACACAGCACAGATGAGGTGCTGACTGCACTGCCATGGATGGCACATACTGAAAGGTAGACTGCTTATTTAGCATTGAATTATTCAGGATTGGGAAAAAAAAGTACATTCTTGCAATGAAAGCTTCAGAATGGCTTATTTTATAACATAACCATCTTAAAAGAACTTGCATATATTTTTCCTGTCAAGATATGTATCTTATGCAGTTGATTTTTGTGTAGCCCAGTTAAGAAGTACATGGAAACATAGAAGGGCTTTTTGTTTACAACAGCCTAGAGTACATCTGTAAGTGTCAGTCAGATTGATTTTTCCAGGGAGTTCACTTAATTACAGCTTCACAGCCACACACTGTGACTCTATGTGTTTAAATGCAATTCTGAACTCATTTATACTGTCTTGGTTTTTTTAAAGACCAAGGTAGAGCAAATGGATGTTACCCAATTCAAATTTTTTATTTTCCTTTTTTTGAGTACATAAGTCCTGCAATATCAATATCTGCTCTAAACAATGCAGGAATTTAAATTCATTACTGTCTAATATAATTTCTTGTCTCAAGACAATATATTTATTTTCTAGGAATAACAGACTCAAGAATTTTAGTTGTACCACCCTTAGAGTTACTTTTTTTCTTTTGGAAAATCTTTCTAATAACTGGGTGTCAGGAATTTCAGCATGATAATTATGCTGTTTATTAGAAATAATTTGTATGTCTCTAGACTCTTTCATTATACTGTTATTAACTTCATCATCATCTGTAAGATGGCAAGGGCCCATCTTTCTAATGTGCATATAATTTTTAAGAAGTTGTTTATTTGCCCCATTCTCTAAAGTATGTAGGTTCAAAAGGGCATGCCTTCAGCCTCTTTTGCACATTTGTGGTGATCTACGTGGATACTGAGTGCCAACAATGAACTTTAGCAGGCAAAATTACAATTCTAATAAGACAGCATTAAACTCAATGTAATATATATATAATCATTTTTACACTCGTTTCCTGGCCCCCATCATGCTGGTTCAGTGGTGGACAGCAGAATATCAACAAACTTTTTAAAATTAAATTAAAGAATTTGTGGGGTGCCTGGGCAGTTCAGTCAGTTAAGCAGATGACTCTTGATTTTAGCTCAGGTCATAATGTCAAGGTCGTGGGCTTCAGACCCACATTGAGAGTCTGCTTGGAATTCGCTCTGTCTCGTCTGTCTTTCTCTCTCTGTACCCTCCCCCCACTCACAAACACACACACTCTCTCTCTCAAATAAATAAATAAATAAATAAATAAATAAATAAATAAATCTTTTTTAAAAAAACTGAAGAATTTGTTATATATGCACTGTTTAAGAAGGAAATCACTTCTTAGTTAGACTCATTAAATGGCCTTGATTAAATTATGAAAAGCTCTACAGTTCTACCTATCTAAATGTGTACACACTGTAAAATCATAGCTTCAGTTTGAAAAAAAGTGTAAACAAATTAGTCAAACCACAAGTTATTTTGATAATAAATAATTAAAATAGTTTAACCGGTGCTTAACAATAAATTATTTAGTCAGGAATCAGACAAATATTTTTGAAGCACTTACTGTGTGCCAGGCACTATGTTAGATATAAGAGACTGAATATAGAAGAAATATAGTCCATCACCTCAAAAGATTTTAAAAGAGCAATTTTAGCTGCAGTGCAATCCGTAAATTAGAAGTGGACAAAAGTGGAACCAAGAAGATCAATTTAGAGGAAGTAGCCCAAGCAACAAATGCTTATCTTGTTTACAAATGTATTACAAAGAAATATATTTGCTCATAAACATATTTAGACATAGAATAGGAATAGCAATATAGTATTTGATAAAGCTCCTAGTGATAAGTCAGGTGGGAAACATAGCAGGCACAGGGACTAGCAAGTGCAAGGTCATAGTAGTATAGAAAATAAAATATAGCATAAAATATAGTATAAAAATATAGTATGCAGAAAGCTCTAAGTAATTCAGTGTAAGTAGTTCAGTAAGAACATGCTGAAAACAAGAAAGAAGTAAAATTTAAAAGTCAGGCAGTGCTCAGACCATGAATGTTCTTGTATGCCATAATAAGGAGACTGTTAAAAAAAAAAATAAGGAGACTGTTACCTTTTAAATAGGGGGGGAAAAAAAACCAGGATCAGAACATTGTTTTAAAACAGTCACTCTAGTAACATACGGAGGATAGTTAGAGGGGAAAGAGTGGAATTTGTGAGACAATTTGGAATACTATTGCAATAGTCCTGACAAGAAATGTCCTCAGGAAAGCAATATGAAAAAGATACCATTTGTCATATAGGGGGAAAAAAGTTATAAAATTTGGGGAAATCGAATTTGAGGGTTTATGAAAGAGAAATTATACCTTTGGCAGGTAATTACTGACACTTTGAATCAAGAACAGTAATTTGGGGGATAGAATACCCTGAAATTTGAGAGAATATAACAGTTTGGTTTTGGACTGATTAAATCTGAAGTGCTATCACTATATAGTAGTGTGTTAAAAACACAAAACTAAAAAAGTCCAGGAGAGGGGCACCTTGCTGGCTCAGTCAGAAGGACACGTGACTCTTTTTTTTTTTTTCAAGACTTTATTTATTTATTCATGAGAGACAGAGAGAGAGAGGGGCAGAGACACAGGCAGAGGGAGAAGCAGGCTCCATGCAGGGAGCCTGACATGGAACCTGATCCCAGACCCCTGAACCACGCCCAGAGCCAAAGGCAGACGCTCAACCACTGAGCCACCAGGTGTCCCAAGGACATGCGACTCTTGATCTCAGTATTGTGAGTTCTAGCCCCACGCTGGGCAGAGATTACTTAAAAATAAAATCTTAAAAAAAAAAAAAAAAAAAAAAAGTTCAGGAGAGAGTACAGACTAAAGAAATGGGCCATAGCATAACCTCTGGGAGATCCCAGGTTTTCTGTAGTAACACTGGATTTTGCTTCACTCCTTACCATTTCTCTATCCATAAAGCTCTGAAGATTAGGGAAGCCCTTTTGTATTGCCTCAGGAAGCAGATAGTATTGGCCTATCAACATCTTGCATGGAATACCAGGAAGTGCTAATAAAGCAGAAATGGCAGTATATATGTATACAGCAGTATATACATACATACATATATATGTATACATGTATAGATACAGTAAACACATAGATACATATATACCTCTGTATCTAACATATATATAGATGTATAAAAATATATATTAGTGGGACTAAAATAGAATTCTGTACATGAACTTTCTAATGAGATCAAAATACTGGTATCATGCAGCTGACATTTCCCCATAAGACTGGGATACAATTGAGGCATTGCTTTATCCTCAATGGATGTGACCTGCTGTAACTTTCTAAATTTACCTCCATGCTATTAACTGTAATTGTCAAGAATGGTTTGAGCTATTCAATTCTAACTCTATGCAAGGTAGAGAGCTTTTGTAATTTTACACTGAAACATAAAACATAGGATGGAAAAATGGCTTTAAAAAGGAATGTGTTTGATTAATTACAGTACATAACACATGGCAGTGGAAAAAAGATTAACAAATCAAGTATTTGTAGCTTGCACCACTCTTTTTCTTTCTAAACATTTCAGCTTATACTACAAAATCCCTCTGTTGGAAATTAGTCAATAAAAACTCCTCTAGTTATTACTGAATTGCAAAGAATATCTAAACTTCTTCTGAAGCAGCTTTCAAAACAAATTCTTGTTGTTGGTATAAGAGCATTGGCATCAACTCCAAAAAGAATTTTGAAAAGGAAACTCATAATTTAAACAAAATCAGGGTTAATTCATCTGCTAGAACTAAGCTTTGTTTCAGATGCCCAAGACCCTTTTAAAACAAAAATCAGGCCTAAGCCAGGTTTAATGAGAAATGAACAATTCTCTACTAGTTGTTTTTTATGATTTGACTCTACAAGAATTTTTATTAAGTGGACCCTGTGGGTCTATTTCCCAGAGGCTTGGGATAGCTTCTTTAGAATACCTTCCCAACCTACCCTCTTCTTAAGTTTTACTCTGGGGTCCCACAACACTCTAAGCATTCAATCATTCACCAAGACCCCCAGTTTACCTGTTTACCCCTATCTATCTCCCTAACTAGCCTCCAGGATAAAGAGCATCCATGACTTCTACAGCACAGTGCCCAACAAAGAGTAACTCAATAAATATTGGTGGAAATGAAACAAAATGAAGAAGTTCAATAGAGTTAATTTGACCAAAGAAGGGCATGAAGCAGCATTGGTCAATATGAACAAAACTAGTGAAAATTTTGCTGAATCCAGTAAATACTTTTGCAGATTTACTAAATTTTAAAACCTGGTTTCAAATCTTGATTAGCAAGATTTATACCTGTTATATTAATTTACCTGAAACTCATTACCATTAAATCTCTTTGATGTTTCCTTTATAATTATATCAGATATCTACAATAAAACCAAATAATACCTAACTCTTCTTTAAGGGTAAATGAATGAAGAGTAATGAGTAAGGATGGCCTCCATCTGTGTCATTATTGTCTTTTGGTTGAAGTCATGACAAAACCACTGTCCATAGGAATGGACTTGATTAGATAGGCTCTAGAGCTCAACATTTCCTCACTCTGACAACAATGACATTAGCAAAGAAATTAAATATAAAAGCAAATACTCTCTTACTACACAGAACCATTAGTATTCTGTTTTTTTAGAAATAAGAAACTATAATTTTATTCTTCTTTGGGGAAAGACAAGATTTTATATAAAGCAATACATAAGCTTTTATTATTATAAATTATCCAAAGAAGAGAATTGCTGACTACTCAGTATTTCTGAATATATCATACAGTAATATCTTCCAATAACCTCAGTAGTTACTATAAGACTAATTAACTTTCTAAATTAAAAAAAAAATCATTGGTTTGTTAAAATTATTCTGACCAAGATACAGAAAAGAGAAGCTATTTTCTCTTAGAATTATTATGCATATAAATATACTTCATTTTAGTCACAGAAAATCTACATATTTAATTCTACCTCTATATTCTTTTTTTTCTACCTCTATATTCTTATATAAATATCTATCTGTGGTATAACATATAAAATTAAACTGTCAAACGTGTGTATATGTGTGTGTGTGTAGATACAGAATCATATATCCCATCTTCAGAGCAAAACTATAAATGTACTTAAAGGCAAGAACCATGTCTTATAATTCTTAGAATTTCCAAAGGCTAGTTCAATGGTTAAAATACATTAGCCAATAAAGATCATTAGGCTGATAATGAAACCCTGGGAAGAGCATTATCGTGTTTACAAAGCTCATACAAAGCTGACAACAGGCAAGATAATTACAAGTGATTCTAGTTTTAATTGCTCAAAAGTTAAACTTAGAAAATTCCTAAAGAATTAGGTTACTTTTGCACACATAAAAACACAGCATTAGAACTTTTTTGTGAAGCATTAGTTAACCTTAGCCAAAAAGATCTTATTCATCCAACAAAATTAACTTAGTTGAAATGTCAAAACTCTTCATAAATATCACCATAGATATCTCATTATTGGTCCTTGACAAAGAACCAAGTGGCAGGCTACCTTTGTCTCCACAATCCAAGAACAAGACATATGAAAATAAGAGATCCTGAGAATTTCGTTTAAAAGATGTTTATATTGGGCCATTTCTGATTAGCAACATTTGAAATCGGAACCCAGCTCATAATGTGAAGCGTGATGAGAACTTAGGTATATATTCATATCCTGTGGTGATACCTCTGTAGCTGGAGAAGTTCCATTTGTATTTGGTTTATTTTTCTCACATATAAGAATTGTGGGGCATTTTGGTAACTGAGTTTCCTCTACGGATAATATCTTCTCATAAATGTAACTAGAGAGGGACACCTGGGTGGCTCAGCTATTCAGCGTCTGCCTTCGGCTCAGGGTGTGATCCTGGAGTTCCAGGATCAAGTCCCACATTGGGTTTCCTGTGTGGGACCTGCTTCTACCTCTGCCTGTGTCTCTGTGTCTCTCATGAATAAATAAATAAAATCTTTTTTTAAAAAAAATGTAACTAGGGAAAATGAGTGGGAAAAATTAGAGAGGGTGACAAAATATGAGAGACTCCTAACTCTGAGAAACAAACAAAGGTTAGTGGAAGGGGAGGCGGACAGGGGGATGGTGTAACTGGGTGACGGGCACTGAGGAGGGCACTTGATAGGATGAGCACTGGGTGTTATACTGTATGTTGGCAAATCAAACCTCAATTAATAAAAAAAAGCTAAAAAATGTAACTATTAATTGAGCACTTATTATGTAGAGTAACTATACAAAGATCTAGCCTGATGTAAAGTCTCTCTCTCTGGTTATGATTTTAAGTAAGAAAATTGATTATACCTGTTTTGATTGGGTTTACTGCATTTTTTTCACTGTTTTTTGTTTTAAGATAACTTTCAAAAAGCATTATGAGCAAGCAAGTCAATTCATCATTTTTACATGATTCATGTATATTTATGTCATTTTAGTGATTCTTTTATTGAAATGTATAAATATTTTCCTACAGAATAGGGACTGACATACACCATGTTGAGTCTACATGCCACCTGGACTTGCTTCTTCTAAACTGTTCACCTGTGAGACTCTACGACCTTCAGTTTGCTTTTGTGCGCCTACACTCTGCTAGTCAACCTGTCTGCAAACACCTCAAAGGAACGAACACTATTTTGTATTTCTCTCTCATGCTTTCTGCCATAATATTAATGGTTAATTGTGTTGTATGCCAAAAACATTTATATTCTCATTTAATCCTCATAAACCATCCAAATAAAGAAACTGAGGCTTAGTGAGGTGAAGCCACTTGTCCATGGACTTTTGGCAATAAATGCCAGAGCTAAAACCAGTCCTCAGTCTCTTTCTGGAGGCCATAATCATAGCCATCAGGATTACCGTCTCCCTAGCACCCCCACTACAGTTTTTGCTGTTCACCTTTCACTGTTGACTGACCTACAGAAGTCTCTGTTGCTTTCTGTTTTGGGGAAAAGTTAATGCACCCACAAACTGACCCAATGATCATGTTCTGAACTCTCTTGATGCTCAGTTCTCCTTCCTGTGCTAGGGCCAGAGCCCAAAGATTGAACCATAAGGCACTGACACCTCTAGAATACCAAGATTTCTTTTCTTTAACATTGCTAACCCAAGATTCATGACTTTTAAGGACACAGATATACTATTTTAAAATATTACTGCATATTATATTTGACAAGTGAATCTAGAGCAATGTCTCTATCACAATGATCACTATTACCATACCAAGGAAAAGTGTTTTCAAGCTCCACAGCATGGTAAACTTCAAAGACAACATTTGTTCCTGTTTTTAAAGCAGCATGCAGACTTCTACTAGCTCATACTGACATATTTCCCTGAGTGGGATTTAAACCTGGACTACTTCCAAGAGGGATGAAACCTCTCTCAGCTGTTCTTAATTAATCACCACACCTGCTGTTTAAATGTTGATTACACCTATAAGAAAGGATAATAATAAATCTTATTTTCCCAGTAAAAATTAAGTAGTAAAAATGTACCCATAAAAAGTTAGTTCTTCCAAATCAATTGAAAAGCTAAATAACAGTAGGATATAAATAAAGTAATAATATGTTAAGAAATCCAAGGAATAAATATATATCCCATAAGAGTATTTGTCTAAAATCACGTAACTTCCTATGTTCTTTACTTCCTTTTTTGTTCTTATGATCTCCCTTCCCTAAAACAAAGTAGGGGAATCATTATAAAAGCAAATATATTCTCATAGCAGATCATTCGAAAAATAAATTTTAAAAATCAGCCAGCAGGGGCGCCTGGGAGGCTGAGTCGGTTAAGCGGCTGCCTTCAGCTCAGGTCATGATCTCCAGGTTCTGGGAAAGAGCCCCGCATCTGGCTCTCTGCTCAGTGAGAAATCTGCTTCTCCCTCTGACTCTCCCCCTACTTGTGCTCGCGTTCTCTCTCTCTCATTCTTTCTATATATATTTTTAATGTCTTTTTTTACTTTTAAAAACTATATTAACAAGTTAACATCTTAAAAAGAAAAAAAAACAAGTTAACATCTTGTCATATTTGCTGCAAGTTACCCTGAGTTTGTTTCCTTAACACATCTTTCAACTTTCAGAAGTTTTATTAGAAAGTATAAACCTCACTTTTAGATTTTTATTCCATTGCTTTTAAGCTTCCCAAGTCTGAAATCAATGAACTACTTTTCTTCATTTTCTTCTAGCTTTAAAAAATTACTTCTTTTTTTTTTCCATTTAACTTTTAATTACCTGAAATTTATTTTTATATTAAGCATAAGTTACAATATTACTTGAAATTTTCCAAGTGGGAAATTTTTTCCAATTGTTGAAAATCTTTCAACTCACTTTAAACTTCCTCTAATGTCTCCTCTTTAACATTTTTCTTTCTTTGAAAAACCAGCATAACATAGTGAGCTTAGATCTTCTCTTCAGGGGATCCCTGGGTGGCTCAGTGGTTTAGCGCGCCTGCCTTTGGCCCAGGGCGTGATCCTAGGGTCCAGGGATGAAATCACACATCGGGCTCCCTGCATGGAGCCTGTCTCTGTCTCTGTCTCTGTCTCTGTCTCTCTCTCTCTCTCTCTCTCTCCCCCCCCCACCATAAATAAATAATCTTAAATGGATTTACAAAAAAAAGAAAACTCGGGCAGCCCCGGTGGCGCAGCGGTTTAGCGCCGCCTGCAGCCCAGGGCCTGATCCTGGAGACCCGGGATCGAGTCCCACGTTGGTTTCCCGCATGGAGCCTGCTTCTCCCTCTGCCACTCTGTCTCTCTCTCTCTGTGTCTTTCATGAATAAATAAAAATCTTAAAAAATAAAATAAAATAAAACTCATCATTAAAAAAAAAAGATCTCTTCAATCCTGGTTCCAACCTTTACCATAAGATGTCTGACCTTGAGCAAATTACTGACCTCAAGCCTCAGTTTTCTGGCCTATAAAACATATAGAGTTATGTGAATTAAATAAGGTAACATATGTAAAGTCCCTAAGGAGAGTATATTGAGGCAAAAACAATCATTAAAAGGAAATCTTAGTACACAAAATTGACTCACAAAGCTATCAACAGGAGTAAATGATATTTATGTTCTGTCAAAGGTATGCAGATGCCATTATAGAATCTTTTTTTTGCCATTATAGAATCTGATAAATAATAAGAGCTATATAAATGGTAGCTTTATTATTAATAATTAATACAGAATCCCCCACATTCCTACATTTTATTCATTCATTCATTCTACTGTTATTTTCTGCATCTAACTCAACTTTTGATCCTAAATAGATCTATTCCCAATGCCAGATCAAGAGATTAGGGATGGGACAGAAAGCAACCTAGGATCAATAACTTGGCTGACAATATCATTGGCTAGGCTCTAACAAATAGCTATAACCGTATGGGTCACATTTTATTTACTTATATTTTAAGGATTTATTTATTTGAGAGAGCGTGCGTGAGCAAGCATGTAGGGTGGGGAGAGAGGGCAGAGGGACAGAGAAGAAAAAGTTTGGCAGACTCCACACTAAGCATAGAGTCTGGCATGGAGCTTGATCTCACAGTCCTAGGACCACAACCTGAGCCAAAACTATAGGGTGGACACTTAATTAATACTGTGCCACCCAGGCGCCCCTGTATGGGTCACATTTTAAACAGGATTGGAAGTTAACATGTCCATCTGGATCACTGATTAATTCTTCAAAAAATTAATTGGTGAGTGAGTATATGTAAATCAATACCAAAGAAAAGATTGATCTTTCAGTCTGTATTTATGTTATGTGTATCATGTTATGTATGATTATGTATAATCATAAAAAGAAAAAAGAGAAAGAAAGAAAAAAAAAGAAAGAAAGAAAGAAAGAAAGAAAGAAAGAGGAAAAGAAGAAAGAAAGTGTAGACAATAAAATTCATTATTTACTTTCAATAGAGACTGATTAAATACTTAATTTTACAGATCTTCTAGAAATTCCTATATAGGGGCGTCTGGGTGGTTCAGTTGGTTAAGCATCTGCTTTGGGCTCAGGTCATGATCCCAGGGTCCTGGGATTGAGCCCCGCATCAGGCTCTTTACTCAGTGGGGAGCCTGCTTCTAGCTCTTCCTCTGCCTGCTGCTCCCTCTGCTTGTGCTCTCTGTCAAATAAAATCTTTTAAAAAGGGACGCCTGCCTTCAGCCCAGGGTGTGATCCTGGAGTCCTGCGATCAGGTCTCACATTGGGGTCCCTGCATGGAGCCTGCTTCTCTCTCTGCCTGTCTCTGCCTCCCTCCCTGTGTGTCTCTCATGAATAAATTTTTTTTTAAAAAAAGTGTTTAAAAAAATCTTTAAAAAAATGCATATGTAATTTTTAAAAGTTGAAAATACATGGAATGAATATTTGACACTTCACATTAGTTGATGTATTAAGACCTTTTAATGAGACCAGAAGAATTTTGTTAATCATCTGTCATGTGCTACATGACTTTTGAGGGCGTAAGTGTGGAATTCAACCAGGATATTATATTAGATGTCGATTCCAGGAAAGAATCAAATCATTTGGTACAATCTTGCTGTTCAAGCTGACTGCTCAACAGTGGAATGAAATTCTGATTTTAAAAAATTAATTTAAAAAAATTTGCACAACAGTGTCTTCTAGAACCTCAGTGCCTAGATTTTTGACGGGAGTTTACAAGGTTAAACAATGAATAAAAGGACTCTATATAGGTGTACAGTAACTATTAGCGTCTGAAAGTGGAGCTTAAATGTACTCTAAGTGCTGTGATTTAAAATTCCATTGCAGTGTAATGCAAGCAAGCACTTTCCTCCTTTTATTTTTTTTTAATTATTTATTTATTTATGATAGTCATACAGAGAGAAAGAGAGAGAGGCAGAGACACAGGCAGAGGGAGAAGCAGGCTCCATGCACCGGGAGCCTGACGTGGGATTTGATCCCGGGTCCCCAGGATCGCGCCCTGGGCCAAAGGCAGGCGCCAAACCGCTGTGCCACCCAGGGATGCCACTTTCCTCCTTTTAAATCCATACAGAAGAACTGTAGGAGTTCATACAATATTATGTATTATATGGACAAGTTTGTGAAACATTTGTTAGCAGAGCCAATTCCATTCCCACGTGTCCTGCGTGGTCTTGGTTTCTGTAATTGCCACTAAATAGAATTTTGACAATCAGTTGAGTTGACCTGGATTAGAAGAATCTTAATAAAATGTGAAGGGTTTTTATATTCCTGTGCCCTTTTGTGCTGATGGCTACATATTCAGCCTGTCTCTTCAGTAAAATCAACCTCTTAGAACATAAAGCAGTAGTTATCATACTTTAGTGCACTCAAGGGTTACTTAGAGATCATGCTTAATCTTGTTAAATACATATTCTTGGCTCCCACATCAGAAACTCTAATTCTGGAGGTCTGGAGTGGGGCTCAGCAATCCACATCACTTTAAAACACCCCAGATGATTCTTCTGATGTGAGTGGTTCACAGAACACACTTTGGAAGGTGCTGACATAAAGGATTAACTAGATCTTTCATTCTATGTATTTATTACTCAACTCAAATATACCTTATCCCTTATGTCATCATCAATCATTTAGTCAGTCAAAATGTTTGAGGTAGGAATGCATAAGAAGCTGAATATGATAAGCCATTTAAAAAATAATAATGTATTATAGATATATGGACAAGTTTGAAAAACATATACTTTATTGGTAGTAATCTTTTGAATGCCTTTTATTTCTGAAAATTGCCTTTTTCCTTTTGTAAATCTGGGAGAATATAAGAAATGATATGTGACAACTAGTGATTTCCAAAAAGTTACGAGTCACAAATTTTCTTATGCATGTCCTTTTTTTTAAGATTGTATTTATTTATTTGAGAGAGAGAGAATGCATGCACGCACACAAGCGGGGTGGATAAACTCCAACTTCTCCATTAGCAGAAGGGATATTCAAAATATTTGACAACTGGTATAGCTTAGGCACCAACCAATCACAATGGAGGCTGGCTGTAGCACTAGAGGAAGATGATCCTGGAGGACCCTGGTGCAGAGGCAGAGGGAGAGACAGGGAGAAACAGAAGCAGACTCCCTGCTGCACAGGGAGCCCAATGTGGGGCTCAATCCCAGGACCCCGCGATCATGACCTCAGCAGAAGGCAGATGCTTAACCGTGTGCACTTCTGTTTTACTAGAGGTCTTAGTAGATGCTTTCTAATTTCCTTCAGAAGG
Source organism: Canis lupus familiaris (assembly GCF_011100685.1). Taxonomy (NCBI): domain Eukaryota; kingdom Metazoa; phylum Chordata; class Mammalia; order Carnivora; family Canidae; genus Canis; species Canis lupus. Next base: position 6,968,611 of record NC_049253.1, read on the forward strand.
CCATACAAACTAGAAAGATACACTAAGTAGTAAATCTAAAGAGACTTCAACTGTAGTTTTAATACATTATTTCTGCCTGGACAGATCCAATTTCTCATATTTATCCTTGATAAAGAGAGAATTCTTATTTAGACAAATTATCAATCTTAGAAATTTAATTTTAGTACATGATATGTTTAATAGTTGTTAACTAGAATATAGAAATTAGAGTATCAGGTATGACATAAAGATTATACCTTAAAGCCCCTTATTGTAACTCATTGATAACTAAGGTAGATAAAGAGTACCCAAAAAATCTCAAAACTTAAATATGTCAGCAACATTTATAATTCATCAAAAACACTGTTTAAATACCTGACTTTTGCATAGCTTTTTGATAGAATTCATTGGCTCAAAGACACCACTGAAATGATTACACTTCAGATGATCATTTTAGTGTTTTTACTTCTTATAAGCAAATACAAAGAAAGGCACAAAAGTGTTTTACTATAGTCACATAAGCCCACACAAATATGATATGAATGTAAGTAGTGAAAAGTCAAACACTGAAAATTCTGACAGTCAAATATAATCTAAGTTCCCCCAAATTTCAAGAACTTTCAAATGAAAATGAAGGAATCTTGTGGCATAATAAATTTTAAGTTTCACCACTAAAAGGGCATTAAATCTAAAACAGCAATTGAAAATGGGTAAGAAGTACAGCAGATGTCCGTGTGGGAAGGAAGCAAAATATGCTCTCTCCACAGAGTAGTTTCAGCTCCATCATACATGTGACCTTGAAAAAGCCACTAAATTGTACAGAACTACTCTTATTAAGTGTAGCAGAAGAAAGACTATTAAAAATTATTACATGGTTCAATTAAAGAATTGTGTTTTATTTGGATGGATCTCATTATAAGAAAAATATAATAGAAATATTATATTAGATATTGTGTATAATGATTTCTCTTATCACAATGTCATCTTTTAATTAATTTCAAACTATTGCATTTTATGTATGACTTGATATAAAAAATTCATAATACTTCAGGAAAATATATACTTTTTATAAAGTAAATATACTTCACCCAATTAATATTTCACAGCAGTAATGTGTAAGCATTTGCAGTAAAGGTACATTCCTTTTTTGAAAAGAAGGTTATAATTAAAACTTCTTAGTCACCAAGTTCTTTAAATGTTTTTAGAAAAAAAATTTTTTTTTTTTGCCTCTATCACTTTTCAGTTTTCCCAGCCTCTGGTTTCATCTGGGGGATTGTCACCTACAGCTGGAAAATGCCCACAACTAGATTTGCCAGCTTGGGTGATTTCCTAGTCATTAATTTATTCGTATTTTCCACAAATATTTATTAAGCTTCCACTAAGTGCCAGGTACTCTGTTAGACACTGCAAAGAGAATGGAGCTTAATGTACAAACCACTATCTAACTGCTTCTTCTAAAGATTTCGATCAATGACCTTTCCCTAGTATAGAGTCCAAATTCTAAAGCTTGGCTTATAAAGCTCTCAATAATTTTATCCCATGCCAGTTATCCAAATTTCATGAGTTCCCCTCACGTCCAATAGAAACTAGATGTGTCATAGCTGTGGGGTTTTACACACTGTTTCTCTATCATTCCAATGTTACTATTGACTCCAACACTGAGTTTGTGATCTGCCCATAATGCTTCAACTCTCTGACTGAGTTGTCACCCTTTAGGTATTCCAGAACACCTTGGGCTTCCTTATCCACCATAACAATATTGGGACTTCTGCTTTGTCCATCTTGGATTACATTCCTTAAACCAAGGTTGCATGTCTTATTCATCTTGGTAGACCAAGTGCCTGGCACTTAGTAGATGTTCAATACATGCTTACTCAGTATACTTTCTTCTCAACAGGAACCAAGATTGTACTCTGCTTCCAAGATCTACTACAGACTCCAACTTCTCCACTAGCAGAAGGGATATTCAAAATATTTAACAACTGGTACAGCTTAGACACCAACCAATCGCAATGGATGCTGACTATAGCACTAGAGGAAGGTGATCCTGGAGGCTCCTTGCTGATCCAGGCTCTATTCTTTTGTTTGCTCATTTGGGGGATGGAGTGGACTGAGGAATCCTGGAAATAAGTTCCAGATAGCCTCAGTAGAAGGCACAGCTGGGTGGGCTTATAGAAGCAACCGTTTAATTAGCCTTTACAGAAGCATTTCAAAGTGTAGACAATTGGTACAGATGCTGTGCTCCACGCTGGCTGAATATCAGCACTGTCCACGAGACATTCCCCAAACATTGGCTTGCACTGATTATCACCTTCTTCGGCATCTTGTAAGTACTCATTTCAAAACTAGCATTGTTGGGGCAGCCCCGGTGGCTCAGCAGTTTAGCGCGGCCTTCAGCCCTGGGAGGGATCCTGGAGACCTAGGATAGAGTCCCACATCAGGCTCCCTGCATGGAGCCTGCTTCTCCCTCTGCCTGTGTCTCTGTCTCTCTCTCTCTCTCTCTGTGTGTGTGTGTGTGTGTGTGTGATGAATAAATAAAAAAAATCTTTAAAAAAAAACCTCGCATTGTCATGTAATTGTGATTGTCTAGAGTTAATTGATTACAGGTGGATAATTCTGTTTCTAAACCTAGACTGGAAATTCCTAGAGGATAGAGCCATGTCTTATCTTCTTTCAACATTAATCTTTAAATGAATCATCCAGGGACACCTAGGTGGCTCAGCAGTTCAGTGTCTGCCTTTGGCTCAGGGCGTTATCCCAGAGTCTGGGATCAAGTCCCACGTCGGGCTCCCTGCATGGAGCCTGCTTCTCCCTCTGTCTATGTCTCTGCCTCTCTATCTCTCTTTTTCCCTCATGAATAAATAAATAAAATCCTTAAATAAATAAATAAATAAATAAATAAATAAATAAATAAGTCATCCAAAAATTACATAACCATGTCTATATCATTTCATATTTTTGAAATGCTTTGTCAGAATAGATTTCATTATACTCTTGGCTCTTTTTAGAGGTAATATCAACACTATATGAAGAAAGTTCCTTATAGCAGTTATAAAAAGGCTACTCAAGATAATGCTCACTATATCACTTCATGTCTTTTACTTCTACCCTCGTAGAACTCAAAACTGAAGAAAAATTTTAACTCTTTTGACATACTGACATGCTTGTTTTATTAAAGAATCATCTCTCTCTCTTCCCTCCCTCTCTCTCTTTCACACACACATATACACACACCATTCCATCTTAATAAACAGCACCATCGTGTACCTAGTTACTTAAGCCTAATCCCTTCTCTTTCTATTACAATGCCAAAACAATCCTTCAATAAGAACAAAAATACACCCTGAATCTGATCACTTCTGACCTCTCCTGTTAGCCTCTAAATCTGATCCTCCATCAGTTCACCTCAGGGGTTCCCAGGACCACTAAAATTGGCCTCTTTTATTCCACTGGCTGCACTCACCTTCAATCCTCCACCAAGGGAAGGAGGGAAGTGTGTGGGAAGATAGGGAGAGAGAGAGAACGTTCAAAGTGTAAATGAGGTCCTACTATTGCCCTGACTAAAACCCTCCAGAGGATTCCCAATATGTTTTGAATGAAATCCAAACTCCTTTACCAAGACCCACTACAATTAGAAAGAAATCCAAACCTTGGCCAATGTAGGCCTGTGCCTGCCTCTCAGACCTCATTGGCATTTACTCTCTTCTTTGTTGACTGTGCTTCAGCCATGCTGTCTTTCTGTCCCTTGAACACACCCAGTATCTACTACCTCAGCTAGGCAGCATGTTCCCCCACCCCCAACATATGTTTAAAGCTTGTCTTTCCACCAAGGGAACTGTTGTTATCAATTCATCACCAGCATTTAGCACTATACCTAGCTCAATTATTGCTGACTGGCAGACTTACTACCTTTTGATTCAGCATAGTATAAAACACTAAAATGTTTTCACAATACCAGAAATCACTGCTTATAGTCTAAAATCACAGGAAAATGTATAGAATAACAAAAAAGTTGATGTAAACAAGATAAAATTCTTCACTAAAATCAGAAAAATTGTTAAAATAAATGAAACAAGAAAATAAAAATCTCTGAGAATCAGCTTACAAAAAGTGAAGAATGTAATAGCTCAATAGGCAGCTAGGACAGGTAACCTAAGTAATATTTGTGATGAAGAATCACATTTACGGTTTTGCTTTTGGGACAAAGCAAATTAATCTGACATGGCAAAGAAACTACAATTAAAAATACACGATCTGTAGTGCAAGAAAAATAGAGAGTACATTTGGGCTAATACACAAATCTATAAATGATACCATAATAAAAATACAAGCCAAGAAGAATATGAGATGAAGGTATATTCTCAATGTTCTTCTGGATTGCACTTTACGAAAGCATGATCAAGAAGCTATATCTCTGGAGCCTACTTGGAGTCTGCATGGCTTTGCTGACTCATATCCCAGATACAGGCAATCCTAGGATTCAGGGCAAAGACTATAAGGCATCCTAAGAGTTTCTTCTTTCGTGAGTGACCTTGTAATATGTATACCATTTGTCTGCATAAATGAAAATGAAAAGATATCTGAGAGATGGTGCAGTTTTCCCCCTTGAGATCAATAAAAAAAAAAAAAACATAGAACCATTACTAGTACTTATTCTGAATAAGAATTTAAAAACAGATTAACTTTGTGACTCCTTCCTGCCCCTCATGCTTCCTCTTTATGGAACTGTCAAACCGTTTGTGATACTACTGTATCTTCATCCAAAGAAAATTAAACACTAATCCAAAAAGTTAAAGGTACTCCTATGTTTATCACAGCATTATTTATAATAGCCAAAATATGACAGCAATCCAGCGTCCATTGGTAGGTGAATGGATAAAGAAGATGTACAATAGATAGACAGATCTTTATATATAATGGAATATTACACAGCCATAAAAAAGATGATATCTTGCCACTTGTGACCACATGGATGGACCTAGAGGGTATTATGCTAAGTGAAGTAAGTCAGACTGAGAAAGACAAATACCATATGATTTCACTTACATGTAGAATCTAAAAAAAAAAAAAAAAAAAAAAAAAAAAACAGAACAAAAGACTAAATGAAAAACAGAAGCAGAATTATAAATACAGAGAACAAACTGATGGTTGCCAGATGAGAGGAGTGTGGAAAGATGAGCAAAATGGGTGGAGAGTAGCAGATACAGGTTTCCACTGTGAAATGAATAAGCAACAGGAATAAAAGGTACAATATAGGGAATATAGGCAATGGCACTGCAATAGCTTTGTCTAGTGACAGATGGCAGGTATCCTTATGGAGAGCATAGCATAACACAGAGTTGAATCATTATGTTATATGCCTGAAATTAATATGATATTGTGTGCCAATTATATTCAAATTTATAAAAATTGAAAAAAAACACACACACAACCTAACCATCATAATAACAGATTCTCAAGTCTTTTCAGGTCTAATGGAAGAGGCAACCACATTTTAAGGAAAATCCTAACATATGTCAGGAGCCTAACATCTTCATTAGGAAGGCAGATATTTTCTCAGTGGATTTGGAATGAGTTCTCTCTGGTAGTAAAATCCTCTTGACCCTAAAGTTTAAGTGAAAGGAAGGATGCTTAAAAAAAAAAAAAAAAAAAGAGGGCAACCCCGGTGGCACAGCAGTTTGGTGCCGCCTGCAGCCCAGGGCGTGATCCTGGAGACCTTGGATCGAGTCCCAAGTCAGGCTCTCTGCATGGAGCCTGCTTCTCCCTCTGCCTGTGTCTCTGCCTCTCTCTCTCTCTCTCTCTGTGTCTCTATGAATAAATAATTAAAAAATCTTAAAAAAAAAAAAAAAAAGAAAAGAAAGGAAGGATGCTCACAAGTGTTGGGAGAACTCATAACAAATGGATTAGAGTCCAGTGCAGCTTATATCTGCAGTTGGTGGTCAGAATCTGCCCAGAAGTTTTGCCTACTCTTTATCTCCATGCAAATACATCCCTGCTACTAGAGTCTTCACTGCACTAGAAAAGTGAAAAACAGAAATTGTAACTAGAGTTTGAAATTTATATCTGAATTGCTCTTCAAGTAATTAGAAAAAGTTACAGCATACTCATAAATGTCTACCAGTCTCAACACAATCTTCTAAAACAGTATTATTGTATCTTTGTTGACAGAATGGGAACTTCTGGTGGTCTTAACTGGTATCTTTACAAATGAGAAAAATAGTAACGAAATTAATATTTAGAAATTGAAAAGTTAGCAATTGAATAGTAATAGAAAAACTTCATAATTGTTCAAATACAGCCAGATCTATTTGTTTACCATTGCCCATGGCTGCTTTCACTCTACAACAACAGAGAGAAGTAGCTGCCACAGAGACCAGGTAGCTTGCAACGTCTATAATGTTCACTCTCTAGTTCTTTACAGAAAAAGTTAGCTGACCTTTGCTTTGGAATTCAAACATTAATTTGTATATATGTTAGGAAAATAACATATTTGTCCAGTTAAAGAATTTTTTAATATTTGTGGCATATTAGCTGTTCATCTTTTTCAATATAATTTTTTTAAAGTTGCTTTAAAACTTAGAAAATTATCATATTCCCAAAATAATACTTAGTTTTCTATTTTTTAGTGTAATTTATGTGTTTTGCTGCATAATACATCTGGAAATTATTCTGGACTGATTTTATATTTTTTATTAAAAAAACATAAGCTTTTAAGTGGAATTGCAAATATAGACATACAATAACATTATTCAGGAGGAAATTATTTTTGGTTCCTTACTTCCAACACAATTCCTGATAACTAATTTATTCCTTATTACTATACTTATTACTATACTTACCTACACATATAAATGTCAGAATATTCAAAATCCTAAGTAAAACTTATAGAAAAGAATGAAGTGTTAATTTATATAAAACCCAGCAGTTTTAGTATCTCAAAATTACATTTTTCCCATAGGGTTAATTCCGATTACAAAAAAAAAATTAGAAAATTCATTTATTTAAAATATTTGGCCTAATAGTACAATAAATTATCTAAAACATTTCTAAGTTTATATCTATGATAAAAGTGTCAAGTACTTCTGTTTCTGTCTTCCTTCCCCAAAAAATAATACTATAAAAATATAAGTTAGGTTAATAACTACTTTGTTATTATCAACTGTTTATCATTATTTGCAACAAGCATGAAGGATAGAAATTCACTAAGGAATATATTTATCTTGTCAGTTACGGAGTGAGTGACTTCAGACTTATAGTACACATTTAACAGTAAAGAAAGAGGATAGAGTTCTTAAGTTTGAAAAACTTCAGCAAGATAGAACCACATATGTAGCTTAAGTCATCCTTGGTATTAAGAATTATTATTATTATTATTATTATTATTATTATTATTATTGCTATGGCCCACAGTCAAAGTCTACTCTACTATTCTGAATAGAATATCACTTGGGAAAGTACACAACAGGTGCATTTCCTCCTGTACCATAACTTTCCAAGTCCCAGCAATCATTATATGCTACCATCTATAAAATCTTTGGCAGAAGTGTTTATTCAATAATTGGCAGGTTATAAATGTTACTTAATTCAGAGAAATCAGATTGTAATTTATTTTTTAAATCAACTCATATTTTTCAGGATCAGGATCTATGTTAGTAGGGATAGAAGGATTTTAGCGAAGGAATGATACTGCTGGTGATTATTTCTTCAAAAACATTTTTAATTGTTTTCTGAACTCAGAAGTTTGGGGTGAACTTCTCATTCCGGCCCTTGGACCTCAAAAGCAGGTTGACACTTGCTCTTTGTTTACCTCTATTTAATTTTTAAAGCACCTTTATTTTCATGCATTGCATTTTTCTTAATGATGTTTAAAAGATGAAAATGTAACTGAAAAATATGGAAGGAATTATTAACATTTGAAAGAATGGTTTCTAAATTAATTTTAATATATTCATATTTTAATATTTCATAGAAACTAGCTTTTAAACAAGGTGTTCACTTCTTAGGGAATATATTTACATGCTGCAATTAAGCAAGCATGTAGAGTTAATGAAGTCACCAAAAAAGTTGACCGTTTTTTGCCACCTCAGTTCAGAAATTGCACTAGAAGCAGCCACTTAGAAATCCGTAGTGACTCCTGGTGGGTGTGGGTAATTTAAACCACAACCCAGAAGGAGAAACCTCAGCTGCGTGGTTGTTAGGGCAGGTGCTCTTCCCCACCCCACCCCCCACCCCCAGGGGTCTGCCTGCCTCCCCACCTTGCTGTTGATTCTCCTGAATTCCATTCTCATTCCCTAAAGCACTGTCCTCTTTCTCACTACAGGGCTGACAAAATTTCTTTTCACTTCTACTAACTGCAAACACTGCCTCTGCACGTTGTTTTTATTGATAAGTTCTTAGTTTCTGTTTCAGTTTCGCTGGGGCCTGACAGAATGTCAGTGCTGGGGAATTATGAGATTCATTGAAGTCAGGGTAACAGCCAGATTGCACCTCAGAATCCGCACCTACTTGTTCTTCTCACCCCTGGAAATAGCAGGTTCCACATACCGAATGGGGTACAACCCCTTTGTTTCTTTTACTCAGAAATCCTACATATCATAGTCTCATGGTTTCACTCTGAAATAAATAACTTGCAATAAGACCAAATTCCTGGGTCTGACAGATCAAAGATAAACTCTATTCTCCAGCAAATTTGAAAACCAAAATATCTCAGAAAGAGATTTTTGGCCCTGTCCACCAAAAATCACAATAGGCCTTTGTAACCATTTTAAGGAACATATCATGACTATGAATTATTAAAACCTGAAAGCCAACTTAAATATTTGATTGCTCAACTTTTAAGCCTCTGCACATATTAGCATCATAATTAGAATGGTATTTAAAGGCCTTTTCACTGAAGTTGGTCAAATATTAGAAGTAAAATGCCTTTATAGGCTGCAACTGGGATTCAAAGTTAGCATGTGCTTAAAAAAATGCCCTGTGACCTAATGGAAAATGAACTATATGTGAATATATAAATAGGCAGAAGAATCTGACAGCCTGAATGTAAGTGAGTGTCTACAGTATGGCTGTAAGTCATCCTATAATAAGATATATGTTCAGCTTTGCGCAAAATTTCACATTAAAAAGACAGCATCGCCGCTTATTCCCAAATGTCAATTCACAGCTAAAGCCAACTCAGGAGGTACAAACATGTGACACTGCATGGCACGGAAAGGAGACAACAGCATGCCACCGAACCGGAGGCAGCTGGGTAGTTTGATCACATTGGTTTTATTCTGTCAACTTCCTTCCAGGAAGCTTAGAGGTGGACCAATGAGCTCCACTGTTGATTCTTATGCCACCATCCTCCCCTCCTTCTCGTTTGTGGCTCAGAACTTACCCACACCCCAAGTTCTTTGGTGTCCTCGCTGTTACAGCCATAGTAGTCTGGGGTTTTATCCAATTCCTGCATGTGTCCTTGTGCTCTTACACTCTTATCCGCATGACAAGATGGGCAGAGAGCTGCATTACCCATCTCAGTTCTACAGTTCCCGCTGTCACTGGGCCTGTGCTTGCCCTCTGTGCTCTGTCCGGGGCTCCCAGGGGGACACTACTGTGGACAATTCATCCAGGCGATCCTTGGCTCCTCTGCTCGATTCCCCTACACGCCCCTCATGGCTTGCTGGTGTCAGAGAGAACTCAAAACCCCAGCAACTGCAGGCTGCATTCGGTGACCATTTCCAATTCAGGCTCTGCCGGTCTATTTTTACACCTACCAGGCCAGCTATGCATGTCAATGGAGTGAGGGGGGTGAGCTGAGACCGAGCAGGGGAGGGGGTGGTGGTGTTTTGTTTTTCACCATGAGAGCAGCCAACTCTACACATGGACTTAAGTTCCTGCTGAGTAAAATATCTCTACATAGAGAATTTTTGCATTACTCAGTGAATGCCTTTGAATCCTTTGACATTCCCCCTCTGTTTCTACTCACACAGAACACCAAATCTGCTAATGATCTCGCTTTACTAGCACAATAGGCAGAAGTTATTTGCGTAATTGTTTAAACCAAGAGGCATCCACTCAGCTTACATACATCATCTTTTTCATGATCATTTACAGAAAACAACTGGCCATCCTTTCAGCATTTAAAATTCATCAGAAACACATCCATCAAAATGGCTCATTTTACAATGGTAGGGATGTTCCGAATTTTACAAAGTATCTACACTTTTCCTTTATTCATGATCATGCCACAGTAGACCAAACATTTTGCCTTATTTATAGTTCTTTTCAATTTTTAATATTTTAAAAATGTTTCCCCCAGCTTTACAAGAAATAATTGAGAATGGCTTTCAAAAACATACATAGTATCTCTGAAACCATACTACAGATTTTTGAAAGTTGTTTCCCACTGAGATAAGCACAGCAAATGCACCATAGATTTATGAACCCAATTATGATAAACATCAAAACGTTTAGACTATTATTGAATAAATTTCATTTCCCCCATTAAAGTTTCCTCCAAAACTTTATGTATATAATATTTTACTATTAGTCCTATCCTTCCTCATTTGATATTTGCTTTCTCTTTTCATATCTTCAAAATAGGCTTGAAACTACTCAATGGCAGGATGAAGAGTTAGATTTTTGTATCACCTACCCACATTGTATATTAAGTATTAAATGTTAAAGAAATCTACTGAATTGAAAGCAACCACTTGGGGAAAAATTATATGAAAGATATTTAGAAATTAACTACAGGGATCCCTGGGTGGCGCAGCGGTTTAGCGCCTGCCTTTGGCCCAGGGCACGATCCTGGAGACCCGGGATCGAATCCCACATCAGGCTCCCGGTGCATGGAGCCTGCTTCTCCCTCTGCCTGTGTCTCTGCCTCTCTCTCCTCTCTCTCTCTCTCTGTGACTATCATAAAAAAACAAAAAAAAAATTAACTACAGTTTATTTGATAGAATAAAACTCATCTTTCCGACTTGCCATTTTTTAAACTAAAAATGCCAGTCATTATAATTATTTATTTAAATTAAAAACAGCATTCCCGGGCAGCCCCGGTGGCTCAGCGGTTTAGCGCCGCCTTCAGCCCAGGGCGCGATCCTGGAGTCTCGGGATGGAGTCCCACGTCGGGCTCCCTGCATGGAGCCTGCTTCTCCCTCTGCCTGTGTCTCTGCCTCTCTCTCTCTTCTCTCTCTCTCTCTCAATAAATAAGTAAAATCTTTAAAAACAAAAAACAGTATTCTTGAAATAGTCTATCACTCTATATTGCTGTTCAAACCCTTACAAGCTCAAATCCAAGAATGGGATTTTGGGATGGTTGATTCTTATATCCCCATGCTGGGATATGTTTTTGTTTTGTTTTGTTTTGTTCTGTTTCATCGATCTTGTTTGAATAGCTCTTTATCCCATAATTTATTAACCTAGATTAGATTATTTACTAGAAAGATCCTTAACGTTACATTCCAATTTCTGAGAGGCACCATCAATATTCAGTGAAATCTTTTTTATCTTTCAGCTATAGGTGATGGCATATTTTAAAAGCTTTTTTTAATTTGACTGACCCACTAATATTATGATAAAAAGGGGGGCATGATTTCTCCATTCATGTGAAAGACAGGTGTAATCTAAACATTTTAAATGTTAAAGGATTAATGAGGATTAAGGAGTGCACTTGTGATGAACACCTGGTGATGTATGAAAGTGCGGAATCACTATATTGCACACCTGAAACTAATATATACTGTAGGTTAACTAACTGGAATTTAAATAAAAACAGAAAAAAACTAGGGAAAATATTAAAGGTTTAGGTAAAAGTGTTCATAAAAATCAAACTTTAATATTAGTAACAAGATCAGACTGGTAGCTGAGATGTACCAAGCAAACCTTTTGTGTTGCTCAAATTATTTTTATAAAGACTAAACTAGTGATTTATCATAACATGGTCATTTCTCATCAAATGTTACACATACTTGAACGATATACCATAGAAATTAAGTAAGCAATGTTGTATAATAATGAGTTTGCAAACTCTTCCAAAAAGATGTGTTTTACAATTTTCCTATCTTCTGTCTAAAGTTCTTCACGCTTTTAGTGCCGCACAAAGTCTTATAACAGATGCTTCATCTTGGGTATACATCAACTATTTTATTCAGAATGTAAGCCAAGATTTTACTAGCTGTTAAAAGAGGTACACTTTTCTCTGTCTCCTGGAATCAGTTAGTTGACTATTTTTAAAACATAAAAATTTAATATTCAACAATCTTTTTTTTAAAAGATTTAATTTATTTATTCATGAGAGACACAGAGAGAGGCAGAGACTCAGGCAGAGGGAGAAGTAGGCTCCATGCAGGGAGCCCAATGTGGGACTCAGTCCCAGGTCTCCAGGATCAGGCCCTGGGCTGAAGGTGGCGCTAAACCGCTGAGCCACCCAGGCTGCCCAATATTCAACAATCTTTTAACACAGAACCATGCAACTTAAAGCCTGGAAGCAAATCCTAAAAATTCTTTCTGGCTTCATTCCTTCATTCTAGAGTTGAGATGTGAATCCCTGCACTTACACATGTTAAAGGAATACTTACCTACTCCAGCTTAGGGAAAGATGTCCCTAGGTGCTCAATAAATAATTGTGCCATGCTCTAATAGCATGAATCGGTTCCTGGAATCTTTCTGTCTCATTAATACATTACCTATTCTACCGCTATGCCTTCAATTTTGCTTCTCCCTCAGCCAAGCTTGCATCCTTCTTTCTTCACCAGTCTCTGTTCATTGGCTCTTTCAAAGGTCACCTTAAAATTCACTTTCCCCTAAAAGTCTTAATTATACCCGTTAGTCCTTTAACTTGTTCTATCTTTTTGAATAAAGGTGGGACCACTATCAGCTATTTGCTCTTTTTACAGAATATGGCTTGCCTCTCACTGACCTTCTCACAGATGTAAAATACACACAGTAGTTTAAATGTTTGCTAAGTAAATGAATAAAAGGCAGCCATAGATCAGAATACAACTGATAACATCAATATTTAACTGCACTACACTGACCTTTTTACACATTAACATAACAAATTTAATACTTTTAAACATTTTTACACATGACAAATATTTAATTTCATTTCCACATTTACAAGAAACACTCTTATTAGTCTTTGAAAAAATATTTACATTGTTTGGAGTGAATTTTCCTGGAAAAGAATTTGTACTGCTTTGTTCCAAAAGAAAAAAAAAATGTTTATAAAGTACACTGAGAACATAAACCAAAAAAGAAATATGTTGACAACACTTATACTCTTTTTAAATGACTATTACTTTTCTACCCTTCTCTCCTCTCTTCATCAGAGGGAAATCTCATTCTTTCTCTAATAGAAAAAAGTCCTACTTACTGAATACAGTAACATCCATGCTTTTTATCATTAGAGCTGCCCAAAATATGCTTCACGGTGGTACCAAAATCTCACGACTAAAGTTTAGTGCCTAAACAAGTATGGGCAAAAGAAAGGCAAATATACACTGCTAGCGCTCCTATGATTGCTAAAATTTCCTATTTTCTGGCAAAACAGATTTAAATTATCAATCTGGAAGATATAGCTGTGAAAACAGAACTTTCAATGAACAGCTTCATACGTGATCACTCCAGACTTTGCCAATTCTGCTTTCTGTATAATCAAAAAAAGGATGAGGACTTTGCAAAAAAAAAAAAGAGCATTACTTCAGAGGTTAAAATTTTGCTAGTTCTAGGGGCATCTGGGTGGCTCAGTTGGTTGAGCGTCCAACTCTTGGTTTTGGCTCAGGTCATGATCTCATGGGTCAAGATATTAAGCCCCTCATCGGCTCTGCACTCAGTGGGAAGTCTGCCTGAAAACTCTCTCTCCTGCCCCATCCCCCCCTCATGCATTTGCACACAGTCTCTCAAATAAATAAGTCTCTAAAAACAATATATTGCTAGTTCTATTTCCAAGTGGTTAACTAAGTCAGACTTGTCACGAAAGTATGGATGATATGATGACCTATATATCTAACGTTTTGCCAACTAGAAGGTAAGGTTAGCAAATACTGTGTAGTACTCATGCCTTAATAATGCACTCGTAGACTGTTAGGATCTCTGTGGACATGTGACAAGGGATATGCTTTCTGCCAGGGCAGAACAATGTCACCACTGTTTCTCAAAAATGCTTCAAAGTCATTAGGGCAAATTACTCAGAAAGCAAATATTTGCATGTTTGGCCACACTTAGAGCAGGATACTTGAATTTGGTGCATGATTTAGAATGTGAAATTCAAAGCCCCTATGATGTGACATATTTGCAATCTCCTCTTAAATTTCCAGGCAATTTTACTGTTATTATTTCATCTTTATTGCTGTGGTTCAAATCCATCAAAAGAGAAAAGCGATTAAGGACTGAGAACAAAGGCCAGCTTCTCAGTTGTAATCTTCCCAAAGTAGCTACTAAAGTCCCTATGACAGCAAAGCTGAAAACCATCCACTGCAGTTTTAAATTTCACCTTTTAAATAACAAGCAATGATTAGAGAACCATCAGGAAACTAACACCTTGGAGAAGAAATAACTATCAGTTCCTCCAATTTAATCTAAAGAGTTAGATCACAGCTCCTGCAGAGGAATGAAAAGGCCTCTCAGCTAAAAATAATCCCAGATTTTGGTTCTATCACTAATTTACCTGCATGGATTTGTGTAACCGTTATCAAATCTGGGCTTTAGTTCTCTCTTTTTTAAGATAAGGGGTTCAGACTAGATGATTGCTAGATCCCTTCCAGCTCTGAAGCTCTTTACTTCCACACAACAGCACTTGTTTACATTTGAACATATACCTCACAGGTGGTAGTTGAAGCTGACCATCCATTTAGTTGGCTAGCATGAGAAAAAAAAGAAAGAAAACAACAATATCTAACATCCCGGGTCCCTGGTTCTATGAGCTGACTGCGTTCAGTGGCTATTCCATGGGACACTCACACAATTTCACTCTGTCGGTATCTAGGGGTTCTTTTCCAAAGTGAAGACCCTTTTGCTCTTGCTCCTTTCCTGAATATTAGCCCCATTGAAAAACTGAAACATTTTGGAAAGCTCACTCTGCCAGCTTTCTATATCTCACAACTGTAAAACAACTTTCACCTGGAAATGGCCTCAGTCTTCGAATCTGATGTTGTAAGACAGGTTTATAGGATTTTGTAGGACAAGTTTTTGCAAATCAACTGCATAAAATAGTAGGGATTTTAGTCTCCCTATTTCAATTAACTTGTTCTTAAAGGGCAAGTGTTACCATATTAATAATATTGAAGAACACATTTTGCCAGGAGTCTTTAAAATGGAAAATCTGAAAGAACATTTCATTCAGAATCATGGAATTTAATTTTTTTTCTGTCTTGCAAGTTAAAGGGTTATTCAAGGATATATACCACAAAAATGAAAAAAGCAAATCTCTTAATCTCTTAATCTAAACTATCATTACAGCACAAACTGTCCTAATATGATAGAGTTAGCACTTTGTGCTAACAAAGTGCTTTTTTTTTGCAGTTCATCATTAATATGTATAATTTATGTTACCTTTGCCAAATTTAGAAAACTGTTTAGATTATAAATCACCTCCCCTACAAGCTTTTCCTTTTTTTAAAAAACCATGCTACCCATAATTGAAAACTGATTGTTTTGGTTAAATATATTTATCTGATTAAACTAATATTTCATTACTCCTATTGTGTGCAGAATTCTCCATGCCCAATCACGGGAAACCAGGGACAAATTCTTCTAACTTTGGGAATCACTGACCTGTGGAGGAAAGAAAAAACTAGAACATTTGGTGCAACAACAGAGACAGCACATTATTTTCTCCTATGTTTGGACACATTCAATATAATTTCTTTAGCTAAAAGTTAAACATGTAATGATTTTCACCAGTTGGGTCTGTTATATAATTGATCAATCAGGAAAACTGTTGCATAATTTATAGATCTACAACAGAGTCTCTATATTAACATGTGGCATAACTTTTTTGAGGTCAGTATAAATGAGTTTTGCTGTTTATGTTGTGCACAAATTAATCAAAATAGATATTGTCAAGCTATTTATGTGCCCACAAACATCAATTTACCAATTTAATTTTACATTCCTCCCAGCGATTATTTTCATTCCAGATTGCTGCCTCTTGGCTCCTGGTATATAAAGGAGGACATTCTTTAATAAACAGTGCTAACCACTTGAGAAGTTTTCTAAAGGCTACTCCATACAATGCCCTGCACAAAGTGGGCACTCAATAAATGTCGTTGATTGACATTAAAGACACTATGAGGAAAGAAGTCTAGGGTGTGAAAGAGCCTTGTGACTTGTTCAACGCAGTCATATTGGACTGCATTTTGAAACACAACATGAAGAAAACAATTTAGCCACTGTCCACTCCTACTTTTTCTGAAGAAAAATACGTATCCACAGAATACTCAGAAAACGGTTAACTACTACAACAGGGACTCCCCAAAAGCTTTATTTGTAGAAAAAGTCAAGGATGAAAATAAAAAAGTGGGAAGCTCCATTGCAATCTGACTTTAAGAGTTACTTTCTAAAACCTAAGTCAGTATTTTAATTTACTGACATTTCTTGTAAATTTCCATCTGTAAATTAGGGAGAGTGGAGAGAGGTAATCTGAAAAGGACGCTGTTAAGGAGATATTAAGATGAGTAATGGTGCACAGCACAACTGTTGATCACTTAATAGGGTAAAGTCCAGTGCCCAAAGGAGCAATGTTCTTACAGGATGTAACTCTTCACAATAAGCTGACCAGTTATGCTCTATAGGATGCATGCCACAGTTGACTAGACTTATCTATCAAAATGGTTTCTCACATGCCATGGTAGTTAGACACCATGCTTGATCATTAGGACAAGATAAATAGGAGTGTTGTCCTAATGAGAATTCATAATCAACCTCTCCAAATAATGTCTTAAGCATATAAGAAACTCCACCACTAAACTCAAATAAATTATCCATGACCGAGATTAACAAATAAAAATTCATTTATCCTTTCCATAAGAATATTGTCAAATCTTATTTCACTAAGTATATGGACAGTTTTGCTTTGATGATTCACAGGCATCAATATAAAGTTTCATACATTTATATTCATAGTTTGTACATTCACCCTAAAGGTTCTAGAAAAATAGCAACTTTTCAAGAGCTTTTGGGTTATGACATACTATATGAAGGCTTAAATGTTTTGATATATTTGTCATTACTGAAAAAAAAAGTCTTCAGTTTAAAACAGAGCCCAGTTCAGTGTAATCATATACTCAAATATTGTAATCTTTTGGTCTCAAAGAATTTTAAAATAATAATTTCTCGAAACAAATGCACACGTACACATCCACACACACATGCATACACATGTCATTTGAAATGAAATAGGAGACAGACATTTAAAATACACTGCCAGGGATCCCTGGGTGGCGCAGCGGTTTGGCGCCTGCCTTTGGCCCAGGGCGTGATCCTGGAGACCCGGGATCGAATCCCATGTCGGGCTCCCGGTGCATGGAGCCTGCTTCTCCCTCTGCCTATGTCTCTGCCTCTCTCTCTGTGTGACTATCATAAATAAATTAAAATTAAAATAAATAAATAAATAAATAAATAAAAAATAAAATACACTGCCAGGTGGGGTTGCCTGGGTGGCTCAGTCCATTAAGCATTGGCTCTTGGTTTCCACTCAGGTCATGATCCCAGGGTCATAGGAGTCCCATGTCAGGCTCCAGGCTTAGCATGGAGTCAACTTGAGGTTCTCTCTCTCTCCCTTTCCTTCCCTCTCCCATTTTCTCCCCCTCTGACCCATGCACCCCCTCCCTGCTCGAATGCACACACCTCTATCTCTATCAAACAAATCTAAAAATCTCTTAAAAATTAATTAATTAATTAAATACAACTGCCAAGCTTTGATCAATAGAACAAATTCAAGTTCAAACTAAATTTCTAATACTGGTTCAAACTGGAGAAGACATAAGCATTATCAAAATTACCAATTAAACCTGATTTATTATGAGGTTGGTAACTGTTTCCTTGTACTACATAAAATGTTAAATTAAGACGTTTCTGTGATTGTAAAATACAGTATTATTAGGTTTTTTTTAAAGGGGCGCCTGGGTGGCTCAGGTGGTTAAGCATCTTCCTTTGGCTCAGGTCATGATTCCAGGGTCCTGGGATCAAGCCCCGCATCAGCTCCCTGCTCAGAGGGGAGTCTGCTTCTCCCTCTCCCTCTGCCCATCCCCCCACCACCTTGTTCATGCTTGCTCTGTCACTCTCTCAAATAAATAAATAAAATCTTTTAAAAATAATAATAAAAAATAAATAAAAACTACATGTTGAGTGTGCATTTAATCAAGAACTCAATTAACTACAATTATAGAATGATAGACTAAATTCATTTCAAAGGCTGAGAAAACTTAAGAGCACCAAAAATAATCTGAATTTCATTGTCCAATTGATACTTTATTTGGGTTCCATTTCAAGATCTCTCTAGAGAAAATTTGTTCTATGCATCTTAAAGTATAAATAACTGTTTATAATCCTTTACCTATTATTCATACTGGAATAAACATCCTGATTATACATCATTTGTTCCCCCTGGATAATGGGAAATTTTTTGGTAAAGTTTTTAATTATGTCCTACTTTTTTTGGAAGATGGAATAATTTTACAGGCATCAAAAACCCTCCAAATACAAAAATTAAAATATTATAAAATCAATATCATTAATGCAATTCTTCTAAAATTGTATCATTGTGGTCTTATGTCTGCTGAGCTACAATGTTATTGCCCATATGTTGTAAAGAATGAATTCCTGGCAGAGCACTGCCAGCTGCCACTTTTAACTCTAGTATTCCAATCTATATAATAATGAGCTACAGTAAATAGACTCTTATGCTATTTGTATGCATTAAATCATTAGAGTCATAAGTTTATAAATCATGCTATGAAGTCAGAATATGATTTACTTTCTCTGCAGAACGATAAGAAAGAATTAAAGAAGGAGAAGGAAGGTAGGAGAAAGAAAGATTGTAAATATGATACAAAAATACAGATCTATCTCTAAAACTTAAGAAGGGCTTTTTCTTTAAGAGTAGTATTTTTATAATAACGTTTATCTTTTTTACTAGTTCTTTAGAGCTAGTATTTAAATATTCTCAGGGCTTTCCTTGGTCAATAAAGAATCTCTCCCCTAAGCCAGTGTTCTCCTTAAACCTGCTCTTGGCCCTGCCTTCTCTGGCTCACTGACCAGCACCCCTATACTCTTTGCTGCTCAAGTTGGAAATGTTAATGTTTTTGACATTCCCTTTTCTATACATCTAGGCCTGAAGAATCTGCTTTTTTTTTTCCCCATCCCATAGCCACTATTTTAGGTCAGGAATTCATCATTTCCTGACTGAATTACTGTAACTGTCTCCTAAATAGTTTCCTGCTTCTAGCCTTGCTCTATTCCAATCCATTCCCCCACGCAATAACCAGAGCGAGCTTTCCAAAGCTCAAATCTATTCAGGACACATCCTATAATCTCTATGAAAAAAGGCAAAACCTTTAATGTGCTATAGAGTCGTCATCTGGTCCTCCTCCTCCATTTCATCTTTGCCTTTTCTCTCATAATTTCTTCTGGACTTTTATAAACCACGAATCCTCCATCTGGATCACCTCCCTCCCTCTCTCTATATTTACAAGACTTCTTTTGGAATCCTTCCTGGCCAACAAAATTAAGGGCCAATTGTAAGTATAGAGCCAACACAGTGATTGCTACCCTGCACTGTAATCCTCTTTTTACATGCTTGTCTTCTTCACTAGACTATGAGCTCATGATGGACAAACATTATATTTTATTTGTTCCTAGAACTTCTGACAATGCCTCTAATATAGCAGACACTCATAATTGATTACTGAGTAAATAAACAAAAAAATCTTGCTTATGCATTTAAAATATGATTGGTTTTCACAAACATTTATTTCATTCATCCCATAAATATTTGTTCAGCACTCTACGCCAGGCCAGAACATGTCACTTAAATAAAAAGAGGCAAGTGGGCAATATTTCTGATGTACACATAAATTCTTCAATAAATCTCTGGGAATGACAATCTGCAGCAATCTATTCAATTACCAGTAAATGCTCCTTTGTTTGCTCATATTACTATTTTGTCAACACTTGTTATCTTTTCAGATGTTTGATTTTGTCATGAAGCAGACTACTCACTGACCCTACTCAAAAGCATATTATTGCAAATGGCCACAAGAGCAACAGTGACCACAAGCCAAAAGATGGTTTACTAAGTAAGGATAAGACTAATGATCACAATAGTATATATTGTGGATATTTCGGCCATACCTAATACCTATGGAGAGTAATCAGTGCTAATGCCAGAGAAATACCCCTATAATTCACTAGAGGTCCAATAGATTACTCTTACAGACAGTCTACACACACACACACACACACACACACACACACACACCCCTCCATTACTGGTTTGGCCATCATGGGCCTCTAGGGTATTATGTGTGATGGGAACCTCTTTTCATTCCATTTATTACAAATATAGAGCTGCTCTGTGTTCTTTCATGATTGGCTCCCATTTTTACTAGTGATGATGGATCATCCATAG
Source organism: Canis lupus familiaris (assembly GCF_011100685.1). Taxonomy (NCBI): domain Eukaryota; kingdom Metazoa; phylum Chordata; class Mammalia; order Carnivora; family Canidae; genus Canis; species Canis lupus. The sequence goes on from NC_049253.1 coordinate 6,989,204, forward strand.
ATCCCCGTCCTTACTGTCACATCTTTTTTTTTTTAATTTTTTATTGGTGTTCAATTTACTAACATACAGAATAACCCCCAGTGCCCGTCACCCATTCACTCCCACCCCCCGCCCTCCTCCCCTTCTACCACCCCTAGTTCGTTTCCCAGAGTTAGCAGTCTTTACGTTCTGTCTCCCTTTCTGATATTTCCCACACATTTCTTCTCCCTGCCCTTATATTCCCTTTCACTATTATTTATATTCCCCAAATGAATGAGAACATATAATGTTTATCCTTCACTGACTGACTTACTTCACTCAGCATAATACCCTCCAGTTCCATCCTCGTTGAAGCAAATGGTGGGTATTTGTCATTTCTAATAGCTGAGTAATATTCCATTGTATACATGAACCACATCTTCTTTATCCATTCATCTTTCGTTGGACACCGAGGCTCCTTCCACAGTTTGGCTATCGTGGCCATTGCTGCTATAAACATCGGGGTGCAGGTGTCCCGGCGTTTCACTGCATCTGTATCTTTGGGGTAAATCCCCAATAGTGCAATTGCTGGGTCGTAGGGCAGGTCTATTTTTAACTCTTTGAAGAACCTCCACACAGTTTTCCAGAGTGGCTGCACCAGTTCACATTCCCACCAAAAGTGTAAGAGGGTTCCCTTTTCTCCGCATCCCCTCCAACATTTAAAGATTTTATTTATTTATGAGAGAGAGAGAGAGAGGAGGCAAAGGCAGGGAGAAGCAGGCTCCTCATGGAGCTGGGAGCCTGATGCGGAGCTTGATCCCAGGACCCTGGGATCATGATCTGACGGTACGGCAGACATGTAACCGACTGAGCCACCCAAGTGCCCCATTACTGTCTATCTAATCCTCTTTACAGTCCTCACTTTCTTTTGGCCATGACCTTCTCTGACATTGCTTCTTATCTATAATGCTCAATTATTTCTCCTTCTCTCCACTATTTTTATTTCTTCATATATACCTTTACTTCTAACATGTTTTACTTTCAATGCACAACACCTTTTGTAGACAACCACCAATAATCTAGCAAATTCATAAATGCAAGAATACCTCACAGTTATCATCCTATGGCAAGTAGTCATAGAAAAGACATGCATTTCCTGGGTTTTTTTTTTTTTCCATGATAAACAACCAATCAAAGTGCTCAAGTGGAACTCCCCAATCTTTGCCACTATTAGATATCAGTAATTCAGATATATGTTAACTGCAGTAAAGGTGCATCTTGAAGAAAGAAGCACCATAAAAATTCAAAGTCTTGCCTTCTTTTATGACAACCTAATGTTTAAAATTAGTGTTTCCAATTTTTACCTCCCCATGACAATATCATTTATTTCTGACTTCATATTTTGATAACTCATTAAACTATATGGCAAAGGTCTAGTCAAGTTTTGCCAAATTTTATTACACACATAGGTCACATTATATTTGATCAAGAAGTATGTCATGACAATTTAATTTTATACTAAATTCTTTCGAAAAAAGAATCATCAATAAGAGTAAACGCAGTTTCCATTAACCACTGACATTTTAAAATGTCAGTTTTACTGAAATATTTTGTTTCTATTTTGGTAACATTCAATTTTAGCTGCTTTGTTTTATAACCTGATATAGTTCAGTTATTATTATCCCACACTAACATAAGGAAAGAAGGATCTTTCTGTGTTATAAAGGCATCATACAAACCCTTGGTCTCATGGTCCCACAGAGTGTAAATGGCATTTCAAGACTTTTATGCGCTACCTTTTTGTGTCTGTAGCCAGCAGTACCCCAGTAGCCTTCCTTTTCCACTTTGTTATGCATTTATGTCCTTGGGGTCTGTCTGTGGTTTCAGTGAAAAAATTGACTTTCAGGAAATTTTAGTGCTTCTATCTTTATTTTGATAAACTAACTTTATATTAATCATTTGAATTTTGGGTCTGTGAAACCTACTTCATCTGTCCCCCATTCTTATAAGAGATTCCTGTTGAAGACCTCTAGGACTTAGAAATCTTCTTTGATACTATTCCAATCGTCAGTGATGCAGGTAGTACAGATGGTTTGATCACTTGATAATTCAACCATTGTGTCTTCCCATAATCTTATTATTGGAGACCCTGTCACCGGGTAAACCACATTAAAACTCTTAAGAGGCTCCCCCTATCCTGTTTGCTTTGTTCCTTGAAATGTTAGAAATATTTTTGTGTATCATTTGATCCCATGCCTGGCATACTCTGCTGGCCCCAGTGTCTGCAGTTAGACCTATACTAAACCCAGATCCCAAATGCCTTCATGGACTGTGTCTGGTAGAGACAGTACCACCATATATCAGGTTATACTTGCAAAGTACAAAGTTGCTCTGTGGAATGATCCTACACTTTAAATTACAATACTTTTTAACTTATGAAATTTGTTTTCAATTTCACATATTTCAGAAAAGGATCCTTCCCTTTGTTAAACCTTATTAAAATGTTCATTCCCTGAAGTACATTTGAAGTACATACTATAGTAAAAGTGAAACACCATAACTTCAATATATTGAAAATTCAGAGGAAAAAAAAGTAAAGAGAGATGTTATCAAAATACATATAAAAATAAAATTTTGAGAAATATAGATATATATGTATATACATGCATGCATACATATATACATACACATCATACCTTAAGAACAGAATTCCAAGCATGGCTTTTCTCAAGTCAGAACCTACTTTGGATAGCTCAGTCATTAGGCATCTGCCTTCGGCTCAGATCATGATCCTGGGGTCCTGGGATTGAGTGCCACATTGGGCTCTGCTCTACGGGGAACCTACTTCTTCCTCTCCCTCTGCCTGCCACTCACCCTGCTTTGCTCTCTCTCTCTCTCTCTCTCTCTCTGTCAAATAAATAAAATAAAATCTTTAAAGAAAAGAACCTACTTTGAGATGAGCTAATTAGAAAAACAACAATCCTCTAATGGAGTGGTATTAGAGTTTATGGTCTGATAGTTGTGATATCTCAGAATAGTATTCTATTTTTTCTTTTATATGGTAGAGACATTTTCCTAGTCAACTTTACTACCCTGTGAGGTCAAATTCTTGACCTATTTACTCCATGGTATTAAATGATAATCGAGCTCAAAAAGGAAAGAGAAGGGGAAAAAAAAAGAAAAAGCCTTTGAACCTTTAAAGCTTTTGTCTATACATTTCACTCTTATATCTTGCCCGGATGTGTTTTTATCCCTGAATCATCCATGAAAATCTGTGTGGTTTCACACAGAGAAAAACTACTTCTTCAGTAAACGTGGAATCACAAAGATTCCATTTAACTCCACTATGCTTTGGTGTGCAGGAATGTTAGAAGGTTTTAAACTTAGTTACAATATACTGCTTGTTGGAACAGAAGTTTGTCTTTGGTGCTCTGTTCTACAGGTTTCTCTCCATTGGAGAGTCTGCAAAATACTCTGACATGGAACAATCATGTAACCAGTCTTTAAAGTCTAAATGAACATCATACTTCAATGCCTTGCTTTTTATTCCTTTTGCATTGCAAGGATGGACATGCCTTTTAGCGGCTTTCAAAAGGAAGAAACCTCCATATGTCAGAGGAAGGATTCTTCAAAGGTTTTATAGATCAATGGAACACTGATCCATATGAGAAAGAATAGAATCTAGATGTCAGCAATGTGACCTACATCTACATAACCTGTATATGTGAGTCCCTGGCATATAGACACCTCATCACAGGAGCTTGAGCGACATCCATCCAAACAAAGCAAGAAGGAGAACAAGGACAGTTACTGAGTTGAACCTGCTTTAGGGCACCTACATAGGCCACTAATACGTACTGAGTGTGAACAAGAATCAAGGCTAGGGAAAAAACCATGCAATAAGAGTGATGAGAGGATGTTGCCAGCCTGATGTAGTAGCCTTCACATACTCCAGAGGAATATTTCAAGTCCTACAAAGATGAGAAAACTTGTATTGAAAATAGTAAAATTCATAGTATATAAAACTAGTAATTAAAGGGTTTTTTAGAGTCTTTAAACATTAGTGTCACTTTTACATGCAAACATAGTGAATTAACATTTAAATATTACTGGTACAGGGATGCCTGGGTGGCTCAGAGGTTGAGTGACTGCCTTGGGCTCAGGGTGTGATCTTGGGTCCAGGGATCGAGTCCTGCATAGGACTCCCTGTGAGGAGCCTGCTTCACCCTCTGTCTATGTCTCTGCCCCTGTGTCTCTCGTGAATAAATAAATAAGTAAATACTTAAAATAAATAAATAAATAAATAAATAAATAAATAAATAAATAAATAAATAAAATATTACTGGTACAAAGAAAGATAAAATATATTTGTCCAGAAAATTCTTTTGTCCTATCTTTTGTAATGTCTTGAATTTCCTTGTTAATATATGTAAATGAGAATAGCTGATCACAAGAAATTAAAAGCTCTAGTTATGTCATTCTTTAACAAGTGTTTATGCTTGGTATCGTCTACAAGATGCCCAAACAGCCTTTGCTTTCTAGGTTTTTTTTTAAATAATTTTTTTTTTAATTTTTTATTTATTTATTCATGATAGGCACACAGTGAGAGAGAGAGAGGCAGAGACACAGGCAGAGGGAGAAGCAGGCTCCATGCACCGGGAGCCCGATGTGGGATTCGATCCCGGGTCTCCAGGATCGCGCCCTGGGCCAAAGGCAGGCGCTAAACCGCTGCGCCACCCAGGGATCCCTGCTTTCTAGGTTTGATTCAGAAGACTAACCTGTGACAAATTTGAGTTTAAGACACAAAAACAGTAATTTGCAGTAGGGTATTTACTGTGTCTAAGGTGATGTGATATGATAGAGGAAGAAAATCAGTGGTCATTATGGTCGCAGCAAGCTGGTCAAATACCATGACACAAGGGCATTAAGCTGTTCTAGGCAGGATATTGTTCTCATTTTGTGTATTACAACTTCAAAGTGCATGGCTTAGAAAAAGAACCTAAAGTTCCCCTGGGTAAACATGTTTAGGTATCACTATAACATACAGTACGTTACAAAGAGAACATGCATGTTATGTTAATGTAAGTACTTGTGTAGTCTTCGATCAATAGTCAAGTGTCCTTATAGCATTTAAAATATATGCTTAATTTACAATGTCATTATACACTTGATTATAACCAAGAACTTAGTGTCAAGAAGGAACCAACATTACATACCTAAATATTTTACCAAGCTAGATTAAGATAGGCAAGTGAATTACTAAAGCAGAGAAAACAGAAGGAAAAATTTTATTGAGTTTGGCCATTAGGTAGCAAAGTTAATTAAAATGAGAAATGAAGTGCACTTTTCAGAGAGACCAGGGAGTGATACATTAGCTGTGAGAATATTATCTGTATATGGAGAACAGCTCCCTGCTCATGAAAATTATTAGAGAATCAAGTATGGTAAATAAAAGAGAAAGTTAATTCTCATGGCTAGAGTGAAAAGGGTAACTCAGTCATACATTATCCCCACTGCAACAGAAGCAGTGTATTACACAGGTTCCTGTACAGACTCATGGTATAGCTTAATTCCAAGAAAGCAGCAAAGAGAGCAAAGGAAACAGTCGACAAAACCGAAAGACAACCTACAGAATGGGAGAAGATATTTGCAAATGAAAGGTCAAAGAACTAATATCCAGAATCTATAAAGAATTTATCAAACTCAACACCCAAAGAACAAATAATCCAATCAAGAAATGGGCAGAAGACATGAACAGACTTTTCTCCAAAGAAGACATACATACAGCCGACAGACACGTGAAAAAATGTATAGACAAAAGCTTTAAACGTTCAAAGGCTTTTTCTTTTTTTTTTCCTTCTCTTTCCTTTTTGAGCTCAATTATCATTTAATACCATGGAGTAAATAGGTCAAGGATTTGACCTCACAGGGTAGTAAAGTTGACTAGAAAAATGTCTCATTTGGCATCAGAGAAATACAAATCAAAACCACAATGAGATTACCACCTTACATCAGTCACAATGGCTAAAATGAACAAATCAGGAAATGACAAGTGTTGGTGAGGATGCAGAGAAAGGGAAACTCTCTTACACTGTTGGTGGGAATGCAAGCTGGTGCGGCCACTCTGGAAAACAGTATGGAGGTTCCTCAAAAAGTTGAAAATTGAGCTACCCTATGACCTAGCAATTGCACTACTGGGTATTTACCCCACAGATACAAATGGAGTGATCCAAAGGGGCACCTGGACCCCAATGTTTATAGCAACAGTGTTCACAATAGCCAAACTATGGAAAGAGCCCAGATGTCCACTGACAGATGAATGGATAAAGAAGATGTGGTAGGGATCCCTGGGTGGCGCAGCGGTTTGGCGCCTGCCTTTGGCCCAGGGCGCGATCCTGGAGACCCGGGATCGAATCCCACGTCGGGCTCCCGGTGCATGGAGCCTGCTTCTCCCTCTGCCTATGTCTCCGCCTCTCTCTCTCTCTCTCTCTCTCTCTCTGTGACTATCATAAATAAATAAAAATTAAAAAAAAAACAAAAAAAAAAAAACCAAAACTAGCATTTTCATAAAAAAAAAAAAGAAGATGTGGTATATATATACAATGGACTGCTACTCAGCCAACAAAAAAGTGAATCCTTACCATTTGCAACTACGTGGATGGAATTAGAGGATATTATGCTAAGTAAAAGAAGTCAATCAGAGAAAGACAAGTATCATATGATCTCATTCATATGTGGAATTTAAGACACAAAACAGGGTATCATAGGGGAAGACAGGAAAAAATAAAACAAGATGAACTCAGAGAGGGAGACAAACCATAAGAGACTCTTAGTCATAGGAAACAAACCGAGGGTCACTAGAGAGGAGGGAGGTGAGGGGACAGGGTAACTGGGTGATGAACATTTAGGAGGGCACACAAGACTGATGAATCACTGACCTCAACCTCTGAAACCAATATTATACTATATGTTAATTAATTTAATTTAAATAAAAAAATTTAAAAGCAAGAAGTAAGACAATTATTCAAGTAATTCCAACTAAGTAAAATGAAATCTTCCACACCAGTAGGAAGATAAAAAAATGCTAAACAAATGTTAGCTATCAATGTAATGTTATATATTAAATATTATTTATCACCAGCAAATAACTAAATATACTTCCACCCATTTCTGTAAAAAACTCCTATCTTTCAAATAACCATTTTACTAAAAAAGAATTCAGTAATAAAATGGAAAAATAAGTAAAGCACTGCATCAGTGTCAACATCATCTATGTCAAGGGTGAAGGCAGGGGTTTCATAAAGACCAAATTCAAATATTTGGAAAAAATTATCACAAACAAAATACTGTTCTGATAATTTTGGTTATATCCTTCAATATACTATACAAAAGTTCTTTACATGTTCCATTTCCTAAAAGAGCAATTTATGTAAAACCCTGCAGAAATACATTTTTTAAAAACCCAAAATAATTCTGGTTTGCATTTATGATTTCATTATGTCTTTAAAATAAATCATTAAAAATATCGTAACAATCTCTTTTTCTGAACGTGTCTGGGAGTTAAAGAGAGAACAAAAGCTATTCTAAACTAGGTGATTGTGGCTCTTAAACTTTTCTTTCTGTGATGACTGAGACACCATCATTAAGTTTTACTGAATTCTGTAGTTAAAAACAATTCACTAATAGAACTTTTGGTAATCTGAACTATCAAATAGACTAGATTGCTGACCTTTGTATCAATTACAGTTTACATGATTTCTTCCAGATGTGTTAAGTGGACTACTAGAAGAAGAAGCTTTTCCTTCTCCCTACTTATTTATTCATTTATTCAATGATTTATTTCTGTTAGTAAGAATTCATAGGTATTCATTTTATTCTATGAGTTATAATTTCTTACTTCCATTATTATTTTGTTGCTCAAATTTCTCTCTAGTAGGTCGTTGGGAGCGCCTTCCAGTTGACATGCCCCATTCATTTCCTGAATACTTCCTTACTTGAATTGGCCATTTCCTCAAGAAGTTTCTGGTTCTTCCCATTGGAAAATGGTATTTAGAAAAAATCTGGATGACATGTTCTCATCACTATTGAGGTATCATTGCTGCCAGACCCTCCCCATGGACAGAGCTAGGAAACATGCGTATGTACAGACAAATATAACACACATCTCTATACATTTCATTCATATATATATATATATATATACACACACACACACATATATTAGAAGAAATAAGTTAATACTGATGCTTTGATGGACATTTTAATGCTTTGGTAAGTATATTTCCTTACATAAAAAGTGGGGAAGCCTAGGAATATAATAATGAATAATATCATTTTGCATAGTGATTTCAAAAATATTGTTTCATTTTAGTCCTTACAATTACTCTGTGATATATATATTCTTAATTATTAGAGTTAATTATTATTAACCCAGATTGACAAAAAAGAAAACCAATTTGAGGATCAGAACACCAAAATGTGGTAGAGCTGAGCAGTGTATTCTGACTCTACATTTCATACTTCTTCCACTATACCAAACCAGAATGATAACATTTTTATTTTTTGGCCTTTTATATATAAATTTTCTGTATTTAAGTATGACAGACATCATCTTGCCATCATTTCAGTTTCACCATATATAAAGTAATGCATTTTTATTTTCCTCTTGAGTTGTACTTGAACTTTTTCTGTTTCTGTCAATGACACCACCGTCTTTTAAATATCACTAAAATGTGTAATCTTAAATCATGTTTATTTAACTCTCTTTTCTTTCACTATTCCCAGTTGACTGCTAATATCCATCCTATTTCCCTCCCCACTGATTTTCCTGTGCAACTCTTCTAATCTTGCCCTGTTCATATATCTTGGATTACTTTACAGTCTCCTGGGTGACCTGCACTTTCCTCCCTATAATCTTATGATCTTATATGATCTTCCATAGTTTTGTTTTGTTTCTTTTCTTTTCTCTTTCTTTTTTCCTTATTAGGTTCAGTTACCTCTTCCTTCCTCTGTGCAGTCAGCATTATTTCCATCTACCAACTCTCTTTTTTTTTTTTTTAAGAATCTATTTATTTATTCATGAGAGACACAGTGAGAGAAAGGCAGAGACACAGGCAGAGGGAGAAGCAGGCTCCATGCAGGAAGCCCAACGCGGGACTCGATCCCAGGTCTGCAAGATCACAACCTGGGCTGAAGGCAGCGCCAAACCGCTGAGCCATCCAGGCTGCCCCTCCATCTACCAACTCTTCTTATCCAGCCCTGGCACCCCGGTCATGTCATTCAATTCCTATGAGTGTACTCTGAGATGTTCCCTCCATGTTTAAGTCAACCTTAACTATCTTCCCTAGGCCCAATTTGAAGTCCTCAACCTCTATAAAAATAAAAAGCTAGAATATCCGATCTGGGAGTGTCCTCTACTTTATCCCCATTCACAATAACCTTAAATATTTATTTATTTATTTATTTATTTATTTATTTATTTATTATCTATTTATTTAAAAGATTTTATTTGACAGAGAGAGAGAGAGCAAAAACAGGGAGAGGGAGAAGCAGACTCCCCGCTGAACAGGGCCCCAGATGTGGGGCTCGATCCCAGGACTCTGGGATCATGACCTGAGCTGAAGGTAGACACTTAACCGACTGAGCTACCCAGGCACCCCTTAAATACCTATTTAGAAGAGAAACTGCTTGAGGAAAACATATTCTTTAAATCAACCAAAATCTTGACCAGTCTTAACCTAAAATTTAGCTCATACTAGCTGTTCATTTAATAATTGTTTGATCCAAAGGACTGCAGTATCCTACATTATGTTACACGTGTTATACACATCAAACTCACATCTGAAATAGAGAAGATGATTGATGGAAAATGAAGCATGATCATTTTTTTTATCCAACACAAGAAAGAAGAGAAACAAACTATAACTTGAAGGAGCTTCTGGTTGACCCTAGGTGGAAAATATAATCAAAACTAGAAAGCATAATTATCTGAGTTTCTTGATTAATCAAATTTTATAGAATGTTAAAGATCATTGGAATGACTAACTTGTTTCATAAGCTCTTATACAGCTTACTATGGAATATACAATCTAGAAGGATCATGTGAGAAAGTCAAGTGCAGGGACTAAAAAGGAATACATCTCTGTTACCAAGTGTCCTTCCATGGCAAAATACTTCTCATATTGGCTTATTACAAATTCTTCTCTCTCCAGTGCTATTTTCTAATAGAAAAGCCAGAGGTGGGCAGCCCCGGTGGCGCAGTGGTTTAGCGCCGCCTGCAGCCCAGGGCGTGATCCTGGAGACCCTGGATCGAGTCCTACGTCAGGCTCCCTGCATGGAGCCTGCTTCTCCCTCTGCCTGTGTCTCTGCCTCTCTCTCTCTCTCTCTCTCTCTCTCTGTGTCTCTATGAATAAATAAATAAAATCTTAAAAAAAAAAAAAAAGAAAAGCCAGAGGTCCTGAAATATTGTCTACTTTGTGTGAAATGACTGAGTATGGGTGTTTTATGTTATATAAAAGGCCCTTATACAATTTGATAAAATGTTTGTAGCCACAGAGTTGGCATCTGCCACTTGGTCCTTTGTCATCTGTCTTCTCCCCAGTAAGGACAATTTATGCTTACACAGATGTCTTTTTTTCTCCCCCGGCCCACACTTAGTCTTTGATTCCTGTCCCTCAGAGCCCACACTGAAGCCCCATGTTTTGTAGTTGACCACCCTGAACAGAAGCTTCTGATTTCCTAAGTGACTTCTATTCTCAAAGGAGCTACTGTTTCCAGGTAACCTGTTCCACTTACACTTTTTTGGTTTCAGTTGTATCAGAATGTGACATGGCTTAATTAAGCATTCTGGCCCAGTTTGAGGCTGGAACCGTAAATAAGGAGGAAGTTTCTACTCTTGGAAGAACTCAGGCAGTGTCTTATTTTCACTGAGCTGTGCAGTTGAATGGTTTGTGAATCGCTGAGGTTTAAGTGTTTACATGGGCTCCAACTCATCATAGCATCCTGCAGTTCAAAGGCAACTATCATATGTGATATATGATAGTTGCCTTTGAAGTGCATATATTATATCATATATGATAGTTGCCTTTGAAGTGCAGCTATATGATAGCTATTATATCTTTATAAAATTATTAAAAACACATGATGATGGTGGATAAAGGATTTTATCCTTTGTGCATTTATAAGTCATGGTATTATCGGTATACAGAGGATCCATAAAAACTAAGGGTACCACAATAAACTTTTTTCTGCAAAGTGACTGAAATAAGTATCTGAAATACAAAAGAAAAATGACCACACAGTTTCATAAGATTACTTCATTTCATACATATCCTGCCTTAACAACTTCCAGAAAATTTCAAGTACCACAACAGGAACTATTTCCTTCCATCATTATTTCTTCTGCCAGATAAGAACTTATTAACACAAGACCTATTGAAGAAAACTTACATAATATATATAAAAATAGGCAATCTCTAGTCCAACTTAATGGCCCAAATAACATTTTATTCTTGTTATGTGTATGGGTAGCTTTTACCCCAGGTAGTCTGAGAATCCCTTGGATGAAGGCACTATGACTTGAACATAGTATGAGCTCAAAAAAAAAAAAATCCCTATTAAATAAAGAAAAACTTGGAGATCCCCCTGAATACTTCAATCATTTATAAAAATGAAAAGAGGCAAAGACACAATTAAAAATGGTGCAGTCACACAATATCAGAAAGAATTCTAACATATCTCAGGTCCTGATCGTTTTTTTTAGCTGTGAAAACTAAGGTCAAGTCAGTTGTTTACCTAACATCACAGTTAGTAGATAGATTTAAACGCGGGTCTCCTAAATTTGCCTTTACAAGCTTTAGAAGTGTCTGGTAATCGTGTATAAATATCATTTAAGTTAGTAAATACCTTTCTGGTATGTTGCCTATTCTTTATAGCCTTACAGTCTACATCTACCTCTAATTATGCTTCATGTCCTGAAAGTATTAACAGCTACACTTGGTTTCAAATGCAAAAGTAATATGTGATCTTTGTATTCATAAGAAAACTAATGCAGGTTCTCAGAGTTCATGTTTGTAATGTTAATATAATTTTTAAAATTTAACCTAGAGGGGATCCCTGGGTGGCTCAGCGGTTTGGCGCCTGCCTTTGGCCCAGGGCGCGATCCTGGAGTCCCGCGTCGGGCTCCCGGCATGGGGCCTGCTTCTCCCTCTGCCTCTCTCTCTCTCTCTCTATCACAAATAAATAAATAGGTAAATCTTTAAAAAAAATAAAATAAAATAAAAAATAAAAATAAAATTTAACCTAGAGCTTAAATAACTCCCCTGAAAGAGACATGTGAGAAAATCATCATCACTCCCATACAGACACATAAAAAGAGAAGTCTATGTCTTCTGTGCCTGTGTTTTCTTTCTTTAGATTTATTTTTTCTTTAGATTTATTTATTTATTTGAGAAAGAATGAGAAGAAGAGCACGTGCACAGGCTAGTATGCATGAGTGCAAGCAGGAGGAGAGGCGAAGGGAGAGGATAAAGGAAAAAAGAGCAGACTCCCCACAGAGCACAGAAGCCTACATGGGGCTCTATCTCATGACCCTGAGATCACAATCTGAGATCACTACCTGAGCTGAAACTAAAAGTCAGAAGCTTAACCAACTGGGACATCCAGGCGCCCCACGATTTCCACATTATTTTACAGATGGAATATAAGTAAGTTAAAATTGATAATTAACAGGTCTTTATCCAAAATATATAAAAATCCAAGAAATATATATATATATATATATTTTATGATAGTCACAGAGAGAGAGAGAGAGAGAGAGAGAGAGGCAGAGACATAGGCAGAGGGAGAAGCAGGCTCCATGCACCGGGAGCCCGATGTGGGATTCGATCCCGAGTCTCCAGGATCGCGCCCTGGGCCAAAGGCAGGCGCCAAACCACTGCGCCACCCAGGGATCCCAAGAAATATATATTAATGTAAAATTATTAATGTGAAATAACACTATTATTCCTGACTAAATAAAGACTAAGTTGATACATTTATAATGATTTTTATACCCAGATATTTCTCTTCTTTAATACTACATACATGGTTTTCTATTCAGGTGTTCCCCATTACCTAAGAATCATAGTAATGATATACAATAAGGGAACTTCTCTGGAATAAGGTTATATTGAATTACAGTGAGGCTCTAATGGGAATGAAAAAGGTTTTCCCTGGCGAGCTACTAATAAAGTGAGGGGATACGGAAGGAGCAACCAGGAAAAGAATGAAAAAGCAGTTGGTAAAATATTCATGCAAAAAAAACCCCAAAAACATAACAAACCAACAAAGCTGACACCATAAGAAGTTAATGAGTTAGAAATATTAAAGGGAAATATCTGAAGAGTTAGGGGAGATAATACTTCTATGAGTATCTCATTCCTTCTTCTTCCCCTACATTCATGCATATGTATATGATTTTTTATAAGATACAGAAAATCTATCAAAGTCAAGTACAAGAAATAAAAAGTAGTTGTGGACTTGCATGAGGAGCTCCAGAAGTGTTGACATCTCTAAAGGTTTGAGGACGTCAAGACTGCTAAGTTACCAATTAAATCCCTAGGACATTTACTTGAGTTTATTCAAAATAGCAAAATCTGTTTCAGACATAACTTTTAAATCACATTTTAGTGGCCTTCCTTCAAAAACCTAGCCTGCATAACTGACTTTTTTTTAGCTTAGTTAACATGGAACTCAGAAACACACAAGCCTCATTCCTGACGATTACTCCATTTGGGCAGAGATGCTCATACAGATCATGAAGCTTTACAATTTATCTCTTAAACACTTGGTTCTTCCTCTTTATGCTCAGAATTAATTGGTTATTATATAGACCAGTTAGTCTCATTAAACTTTCAAAATGTTACCAGGGTGCCTTCTATTAGCAAAGGAAAAAATTTTCTCAATGGCAATTTGGAGTTATAATGATTATTAAAAGTAAATTTGTTATTGTTACAAATTCAAAGATGGGACAAAGTAAGAGTTGGGGCCGGGGAGGGGGAGGGACAGAAATATTTATTCCAGTAGATTCCAATTCTGGTAGGAATCACCAGGAGAGCTTTAAAAATATATAGATTTTTGCTTCCTTTCCCTTTTAGTCTACCTCAGGATTCTGGTTTATTATAACTGGGATGAAGCTAGATCATTCTGATGAGATTTTCCACAATGCTGTACACATTTAAAATCATGAGTCATTTCTACACTAAAATGGTCACACTCATATATAGCTGATGAGTCCCCTCCTAATTCATGGAGAACTCCAAAATTTGGAAAGTGCCTTCCTTATACTATTCTTTATTTTAATGTATAGTGTCCCTGTAACTGAGAATAAAAGTAAGTATTCCTTGTGAGGAAGAAATTATTTTGAGAAATACAAATGAAAAAGGGTGACATGTTGGAAAACGTAAACCATAAAAAGATTAAGTATGTGTGTGGAATTGTTAACTTCCTTGTATTTTTCACTGACTCTACAACACTCCTAAAATACTTCTACAATATATTCAGTATTCTTTACAATGTCAAAATGTGCTGTAATATTATTGATGAATGGGGTAACTAATAAAATTAAAAGTTTCATAATAAAGATCACCAATGAATTAATTCTGATTTTTTTCAAGATAAAAACATAAAAACTTAGATTAATGTAACAAAAGAGAAAAAATTATACCGGGTTGTATTTAAAGATTTTAGATTCCAAAAGTAAACACAGATTCATAGTAGCTTTCTTACATTAAGAGTGTGTCTTTTGGGATCCCTGGGTGGCGCAGCAGTTTGGCGCCTGCCTTTGACCCAGGGCATGATCCTGGAGACCCGGGATCGAATCCCATGTCAGGCTCCTGGTGCATGGAGCCTGCTTCTCCCTCTGCCTGTGTCTCTGCCTCTCTCTCTCTCTCTCTCTCTCTCTATCTGTGTGACTATCATAAATAAATAAAAATTAAAAAAAAAGAGTGTGTCTTTTAACAGTCTTCTTAAAAACTTATCTCAAGCCATATAACTGGGACTATTTTTTGCCACAATCCCACAAATTGGACAGCTACAAACCCTAAGTTAGTTGTCACCCACTCAATGGTTGAAAGAGGTTCTTTACAATTAAAAACTAATAAAAACTCAAACTTATGGTGTTGGCAAAGAATGCCATTAAGAGTATAAATCACTTATATGAAGATAATTGTCATAGCCAAGACAGGGTTTGTGAATTGAACAAAGAAAGGGAATAGAAGGAGTGTTAAAGACGAAGAAAGTGGGTTTTTAAAAAATCATGATTTCATAGAAGCCTCCACATGTAAATAGATATTTTTACTTGAACATATTTATTTAGACTCAAATGGGAAATCAAATCAACAAAACATTTAAGTTTTTATTTATGAGTAGACATTAGGACATAAGAACAGCAAATGTCCAGATAAAGCTCAAGATCTCACCAATCTATCTTATATTAGTGTAGTCTCTGAAAGTACTGACATACTGATTGAGGGGTTTTAAGAAATTCTATAAAGGCAATTTGATGTAGGCCCTAAAATTGCTATCGGGGAGGCACCTAGGTGGTTCAGTCAGTTAAGTGTCTGACTTGATTTCAGCTCATGTCATGATCTCAGGGTTGTGAGATCAAGCCCCGATTCAGGCCCATGCCTGGGCATGGAGCCTGCTTAAGATTCTCTCTCCCTCCTCCTCTGACCCTGCCCCTTTAAAAAATGTTATTGGGATTTGCCATCTTTGAATAGTTTTGGCATGTAATACATTATACAGGACCACATTATTATGTTGTCATTGTATTTTTAATCACATTATATTTGGTTTGGTGCCCAGAAATCTTTGTGTACTTGGTTCTTGGCTAAGTATCATTACTCTCAGAGTTGGCCTTCCATTTGGAATCAGACTGCTGAGTGCCTAAGGAGGAAGACTCAAGGACAGGAAGGATGACTGGGCTAACCACCTTCCTCCTATACACTGAGGGTTCACCGACAAAACACCAAGGAAATAGTACAGTTGTCCATTATCTTCTATGTTTATTTGCAACTCATTCTTATAACACAATTCAAAAGTTATAGGATATATTCCTCTCTATACTTGCAAATAAAACATTCTTCCATTTTAATAAAGTATATTAATTAGTAACTTTAAAAAGTCTCCATCTTTCATGTCTCCTTACAACTTGCTGATAGGTATATTATATATACTGAATAAGTATTCTCATTGTCATCAACTTAATAACCATGTGGACAAGGAGAATATGGTGGTGGTTGTGGCAGGGGATGGTGATGGGTTTCCAAAGGTTATCCTAGAAACGATGAGTCTTGTTCCCTTCAAGATAAAAATTATCTATATAAAAGATAAAAGTAAAGAACCAAACAGAACTTTTTCTATGAAATTCAGTAAAAAAGGACTTCGAAAAAAGTTGGCTCTCATTTTCTACATAATCCCTGGCAGAATCACCTTTCTGTATCAGTTTAAAAAAACTGTGAATATTCAAATACATTTTCAAGGCCTGATAAAATTGCAACAAAGAATGATAATATATCAAAGTCTGTCATTGACAGCAACTGCTATATCTAAGGAGCAAATGTTGATTTTAATAGTTGATTTTCCAAGAAATCTCATGAAATATTTTGATGCAGTTATGATAGAATCACAAACCTAAATTCATAGTATCCTCTCAAACATGATATTTAGGGGATCCGTGGGTGGCGCAGTGGTTTAGCGCCTGCCTTCAGCCCAGGGCGTGATCCTGGAGTCCCAGGATCGAGTCCCAGGATCGAGTCCCAGGATCGAGTCCCAGGATGGAGTCCCAAGATGGAGTCCCATATCGGGCTCCCTGCATAGAGCCTGCTTCTCCCTCTGCCTATGTCTCTGCCTCCATCTCTCTGTGTCTCTCATGAATAAATAAATAATTTTAAAAAAACATGATATTTAACTTCTCACAGTAATTAAATTTCTTTCAGTTGTAGGAAGGTATTTTGAAGATTACAAAGTTGAAGCATTCGCAAATTAAATGATTTACTTATTCCCTACATTCAGTGTAGGTACAAGACTAAGAAATCATTAACTCTTTTTCCCAGTGTACTTTGGAGCCTAAGTTCAAATCCCAATTCTGCCACATAGTAGTTGCATATGATTAAGTAAGTTCCATAAGTCTAGGTTTCCTTATTTATAACATGGAGAGAATAATTCCTAATGTATAGACCTGTTTCAGGATTAAATAGTGCAATGTGTGTAAAGTGCCAGATACAGGGCCATATTGGTACTCAATAAGTATTATTATCTTACAATTTTTACAGGAAGCATGAACTCTGGCTTTTTGAATAGTATAAATTATAATACAAAGGAAGAACTTCTTAAAATGTATAATGCTGAGAGCCAGTCATAGAAATTGCCTCTTGAGATATGATTCCAGTGAGTGTTGTAGACACTATGATGAATTGAAGGATGGTTTGTTCATGCTGAGAAATGGAAAACCTATCTATTGTTTGAAAATAACTGGTTATCATAAGTTTAAATGAGAAAGATTATTTAAATATATGCTTTATGTCAGATGGGATTGTTTTGTTTTTGGCAGATTCTGTGAAATTATGTCTTTCCAAATTAAAGTATGTGATTGTAGAGGAAATATTATACTTAAAATCACTTCCTACAATTAAGTCTTAAAAGCTATGAGAGGTCATTCCTTTTGGTATCCTTCTCAAATCTTAAAATTCTCAGATTCTAATATAGAAATAAGACAGTAGACATACAAAGAAGTGACTTAAGTTAACATAAGCTAATAACCAGAACAAAAATATCCTTATTCCTATAAAAAAAAAATGTACTCTTTTGAGAAAATAAATTTAGTTTGCTTCAACTAATCTTAATCTTGGTCCCTTTGCTTTAAGATGAGTCTTATTCTAGCTCTATCATAGTATGACACATACACAATATATATTTGGTACATACTATATTTAAATATTAGTTATCTACACTATAGCTTGAAGAAGCCTAAACATTTTTATTCTTAGATAAAGTCTGCCTATAATGCAGTTGAAACTAGGTCTCCTACTATACAAATAGAGATATTTAAAAAAAATACCACTTGGTAGAGGACTTATAGCTAAGCATGCAATATGTTTCAAGTTTACAGTAATTAAAATTTATTCAAAATGTTTTATAGAGTACAAAATAATAATGCAAAGATTCTTCTAATCAACAGCAAGTTTACAAAAGAATCTTAAAATGAGATCCAAATATGAAGCTGCCTAATTGATTTAATACTTAATAATTTATACTCCAGTAAAAATCTTTTCAAAATCAGCTTATTTTTTTCAAGCTCCACAGCTGACTCTTATCTGCATTGGGGCAGGTCTCATCTGACTTTTGCAAATAACCAGGTTTATTAGCAAGATACTTTACAAATGTATATATGTGATACCTTTAGTCATCACTACAACTGATATATTTTTTATGGTTATAAAATGGCAACAGCAAATAAAGTATAATAATTTTTAGGTTACTTTCTGAAGATGATGTTCCAGAGTGCCACTAATAGGCAACTATCCTTTTCTCATATCTTTATGAACTACAATTCTACATACCTTAGAGAATAATGTAAATTTTTCCTCTCTCAAACCAAATTTTAGAACTAGCTCAAGAAGTTCTATGTGTGGAGGGCTAAAAATTTAATCTGATACAGCTAAAAATCTCAGCCACTCTTCTAGCAAACATTTGTTGTGCTGTGTAAATACTCATATAATACCAAATACATCTGCAGTAGAAAGGGAAGAGGTCGGGTAGGTATGTTCAAAAAAAGAGAGAGGACAAGAACAAGAACAAATAATAGCAATACCATTATTCTCCTAATTTTCTTTGGTTCTAGCTTAATGGTATTATTTAGATGTGAAGAGCAGATAATCCTGTCATACGACCGCATTATTAACCAATGATCTTGCCCACAGTGTTGGATTTAAGCTAAAGCAATGCAGCATCCAAGCAACTGAGATTATCAACAACTATTGGCACTTCTCCATTTTAATGATGTAGTCTTTCAATTTTAATAAAGTATAGGAAAGGGGGGGAAATGAATCATACACAGAAACGATCCAGAGTGAGAATGAGAAATTTTCTAAGTGTATGCATGGTACTCTGGCTATTCAAAGTTACTAGGTCACAACTGAATGCTGAACAAACACTCCTGACCAGGAAGTAATCTTGTGTTTTGGAGAACATAAGATAAAAAAGATATAATCACAGGAAATTGTTTTATGTAGCAATGTTCCATTTAGAGGATTAGAAACAGAACTGTAGTAGCTGTCAAGAAAGAAGCCAACTCCCACAAAAATGGTCAACAATACTTTCGATGTTATAAAAAAAGAATGACTACATCCTTGAAACAAGGCCTTCTAAAGGTCAGACAAGCAATACTAAAGTTTTCCCCCAGAAGGGAAACTATAATATACTGCTAATTTTATTTAATTATGTTGCCTAATAATAGTTACTTAAGCTAACTAGTGATGAAATAAGTAGTAAAACTGAAGTGGGATGAGTCCCTCTGTAGTAAGACCTCAATTTAATGTGGGGTCCTTACGTGTTTTTCCAAAAATGAGGCAAAGATAACATCCCCAAAATGGAAAGATAAACATACCTATGAATGAGGAAGAGAAAAAAAAGGCATTGAGCATATGGATTATTGAGCATCTGGATCCGCAGTGCATCCCTAACCCCAGAGTTATGTTTAACAACAGCTTGTGTACAAACCACTATTTTTATGCTTTGCAAATGTAATATGCCATTTATCACATTCTGAAATTATTCAGTGACCTACTTTGTTAATTATGGCATATACAGAGATCTTCTTCCCCTTTAGAACCAGACCACTGGCTAAATGACTATTTTGGTTTTACCAGGTTACAAGATTATTTTTATTTTAAAGAAAAGAATATTTTAAAGAACAATTCCATAGTTTCATGTAAAGGGAAGCAATGTTTCTTCTCCTTATTTAAACCTTGGTCTTCTCACCTAATTGCTATAGTCAGAAGATAAATTCATAAGATTAATGATGGAAACCAGAAAATAAATTAATTAAAATTTTAAAGATGCAGGGACACAGCTCACTGCACCAATACTCTTCCGTGCAGTTTCACACAGAACAGTCTCAACCTTCAGAAGGGGTGGGGGGAGTAAATAAAACCTGTGGTTTATTCTTAATCAGAGATCTACAACAAATACACAGTCAGTGAGAAGGCACAGGGCTAAAGATCTAGTAGTAAAGCTGAGGAACAAGAAGGGGAAAATATTTTAACCTTCCAACCATAAATCAGCCCTTTCCTTCTACTATGACAAGTGTTGAGAGTTACTTAGTGGAATAAAGCACCTGGCTCTGAGATTGAGTACACAGAACTGAGAAAAACGAAGGGAAGGCTCTGCGTGGTTAAAGCAAAGAAATTTGCCCTGCTCAGGCATCTCCTCCCAATGCAGCAAATTTGGACATGAGCTATAGGCTGCAAACTGAGCTTGGAAATGGTGCAGGGGAATGATGGAGGGAAGGAAAAATGAAGTTGCCAGTTCTGAGGCTGGATGGTTCTACACGGAGCCTCAGAGGGAAGGGGCTAAAGGGATGCTCCTCATACCTTTCTTTTCCGTTCCATACGTTCCCTGGGGATTTTCCGTTGTTTTTTCCTCTCCCTCTCAAGGGTTTTTTCCTTTTCATCCAGTTCAGCCTCTCGAACTTTTTTAATAGAAGCAGCAGCGTGAGCCATTTTGCAGAGAAAATCAGCAGAAGCAGTTACCGCGGCTCAATTTCCACTCCCCAGCAAGCCAGGTGATTTTTAGAGCTAGATGGAGATGTGATTTTTCCCCACCAGGGCAATGGCTGGCAGCCAGAGCACTCACAAAATAATCCACTCCGCCCCGGAGCTAGGTCATAATCTTGCTCCAGCCTCTGCAGCACCCATAATTCACCAGAACGTACCAAGGTCCCAGGCCAAGCCCCCCAGCAGCGCACACCTGCACACACGCAGGCATAGGTGTGCACCCACACTCGGAAATGGTCCCGGGGGAAGGCGGAGCACTAGACTTGGAGCTCTTCAGCAGTTGGGTGGCCGCAAGTGCAGGCAAGCATCCTACTAGTTGAAAAAGCCTTCCTTAGACACACATCACCAATTGGAACAGTCTTTGGGGACTCCTCCAGACAGTCTGTGTCTTCCGACTGGAGCCAGGAAGAGGCCACCTCTGTGCAACTGCTAGGGGGTGGGTAGTTTATTGCCGCTTCCAACCACACCTCTATGCAGGGTGAGAAGAAAATGGTGCAGTCTCACTAAATGACTCGCTGCTGCTGCTGCTGCTGCTGCTAGTGCTGTTGCTACGGCAGCTCTGCTGTAGCACATGACATGAATTCCTGCCTTTTAAATCTCAGCCCTTCCCTCCTCCAAGGTTCATTTCTAGAAAAGAACCAACGCTGCCATTCTGGGAGAAGACAAGCACCGTTGGAGGTACTTGCCAGGCCACCGCTATAGCAATACACGGGTGAGCAGTCTGGGAAGGGCTGGGAGTAGCCCGGTCCTCACTGTGTCATTTACAGACCCACGTGAGGCTGCATTAGGGAGCTGCATTAAGCTGGGACTCGAAAGGAGCTGTCAGTGAGCACACAGCATAATCTGGGCTCAGCCAGGTTATCCCCCTACCCCCACCCCCTGGAGAAAGAGAGGGCCCTCAAAAGAGGCAGAGGAGGGCAGAGGTTGAGAAAGGGTGACAGGAAGGCCGGCAACACCTAAGACAACTCTCTCTCATTCTAACAGGCACACAGGTACTCATTATTTAATTACCAAAGGCTTTTGTTAAATACCAAGGTAACATTAAGTAATGTGATGAAGTAAAGTGGGATTAATGTTTCTAGATGTTCCTGGATATAGACCCACAAAGGGAAACACAATGAAAGAAGAAGATACAACCTGGTAACTCAGGATGAACCCAGCACTTAATCTGATCCAAAAGTCAGTCAAAGGAAAAAATAATTGCCATGGCAGGGGCTAGCCTTCATGGGCACCGTGACGGTTCACGGGTCAACTAACTTCCAGCCGGCACTATTAGTTTCTTATGCATGGGAAGCATAGCCCTCTCTGACATAAACAGCTGAGAATTCATCTCCTTAAGAGAAATAAATAAAATTAGCTTTTATTAACTCCCTCCTCTGGAAAATCTTGTACGTATTTGCAAGGAAACACACATAGGTATTTAAGCTTCCTGGGAAGATAATATGTGGATGTGGGGAGGATTCCTATATGTTCTTAACTAGGTGAGTCATTGCCTGCCACTTGATATAACATAATTGAAATCTTTTCTCCTCTGAGTTACTTCAAGATAATCAGTGGTGAGGACTTCGAGATAATCAGTGGTGAGGATGTCAAAGCAGTCATTAGGAGTGAAGGTGGTTCAGGGAAAGCAGTGAGACTGGAGCACAATGTGTTCTTAACACCATCTGGCCTTTTTTCTTCATCTAAATACTTTCTTAAAATGTTTACAACCAAGCTAGTCTGTTTTGATTCATGGATGTCCTTTTAACTTAAAAACATGTGTCCCAAAAAAAATGTGGCTGAGCTACAGACACACAGTGGTTTCCCTGTTAGTAAGGCTGACTCTTTCTGGCTTCTGCAGGAACAATGCTCTTTTCCCCAGTCCCTCTAGCACCTGTTCATCTTGTCTCACAATATAGTCTCCCCTCTGTGGATTTCCCAAAAGGAAGGTGGAAAATCACAAACACAGCTAGGGAAGAAAGTGGGGAATTCCTGTTTGTTTGTTTTTTTTTAAAAAAGCAAAAACAAACAAAAACCCAAGTTTATTTCATTAGCCTTTAATGAGCTCGATAGACCTACTTATAAAATTGAACAGTATCAATTGAATTATGTTGTTTTCTAATGCCGGGAAAATTACACATTTTTAAAACTTTAATCTGATAACAAGCTCTTGCAGGATTAACCATTTTAGTCCCCAAGATTCCCTCCCTTTTTCTTTTCTTTTTTCTTTCCTTTTCCTTTCCTTTTCTCTCCTCTTTCTCTCTCCCTTTCTTTCTTTCTTTCTTTTTCCTCTTTCTTTCTTTTTCCTTTCTTTCATAAAGTCTTTGCCCAACTGGGAGCTCAAGCTCATGATCAAGAGCCGCATGCTCTAGGGACTGAACCAGCCAAGTGCCTCTGCTTTCCCTTTTCTACAACAGTGTTTGAGAACTTTTTCATTACTTTGTCTGGAAGAAATGGTAATCAATCAGATGTTACTTTGTTAGGTGTTAGTTTGAATGACATAAATATTTCACAAAGCATGTGATTGCCAAATCTTTAAAAACAATAATTAAACTACTTCGCTTACGTATTTTCATTATATCTTAGATGCAATGCAGAGAAGCAAAGTCACTGTGTTTTTATAGTACACTAGAGGGCAAATAACTTGTTCCAGATAGCTTTCCCAGGACAGTTTGCAATGGCAAGAGGGCCAAGTTTAAGTACTCTCAAATTGGCCCACCTCAGGAGAAGGAACCCACTCTAAAAAAAAACAAAACAAAACAAAAACAACAACAACAACAAAAAAAAAACCCATTCTGGGTTCTACTACTCAAATCACAAAACAGGAAATCTCAGACGGCTGTAAATATTTTTAAGTGAAATAAACCGACTACAAGTCCTTTCTTAGTGTACAATGTTTCATTTATCTTTTTTCTAATCATAGAACACATTGCTTCCCCCTGAGGTGGATGGCCCTGTAGAATTCTTTTTGGAGCACCAGGCACATTAGACATTCCCATGCAGTGATAATGTCTCTCTACAACTAACTTATTCAATAGTAAGCTGTTGAGGAAAGGATTTTTTAAACTGTATCTTCTTGTATATTTGTGTTGCTCAAATTTTCCTATGATTTCTGTTTGAATGGGAAAAAAAAATCAGTGTCAGTCTTTCTGAGGAAAGAGAGTAGGGCACACTCACCAACTGACCTCTGCACAGACAGGGCACCAGGTTCCAGTCCCAGGAGCTCCCAGCCATTTAAAGGATACATGCGCCACATTAAAGTAGTCTTCCCATCAAGCTTCCAGCAGAGATATAATACTGGCTGAATTTTAAACTTGTAACAAAAGCTGCTTCCTTCCACAAAGCATCTTGGCCATCAATGGGATAAGCTTGTGTCTGCCTTCAAAGTAAGGAACACTGTGTCGTTTACATTTAAACTTGAGAGCCAGCCTACATAGATTGCCCTTCAGAGAGGACATACTTCATTTTAAAGACAAGAGAGAAAATGGCCATTTGCTGTTCTCAGAATCCAGCACTCCATTGATCAGAATCCAAAGAAAATCCTCTGCAGACATCAGGCATCAGTCAGGGCATCGTTCAATAACAACTGAGCTAGCCATATGCAACTTAATCCCCACTCTCTCTCCCAACCTCACCCAGGAGAAGCAGCTATGCAATTAAACAGCATATATTGTCACTCTACCACAAATGGAGTGTGGGTGGTAAGTGGGAAAAGAAGCAGATGCACCACAAAGACAGTTAAATCATCACCTAATCAGGAAAAAAAAAGAAAGAAAGAAAGAAAGATTCTGCTCACTTGAGCTATCAGCCAAGAGTTCATTCTACTCAAGTTCAATGGTGTTTTTTTTGTATTTGAGGATTCATGTGTGTTCTGAGACTCTCGAATGGTCAGGTAAGGTAAAGCAAACAGAACGAATGACAATAATGATACCTCATTTCCAGTTTGTTTTACTTGAAACCAAATCCAAAAGCCAATTTTACAACACAAAATTAATAAAGCAGAGCTTGCTAAGAATACTAGATCCTACTTTCTGTTGAAAACAGTTTTGTGAGGAGAGGATTTGATTAAAATTAGAATATCAAAGTGGTGTAGTTCTACTTCTGCCTGAGGAATGGAAGCAAGGACACCCCAGTTCCAAGTCAAAATATATTCTATAGTTTAAGATGAGGAAGGAGAAGTGGTCTCAAGATCCCTGTCTTCAAGCCTCTGAAACAAGCTCTGAGCACTTCTGATGTTTGGTAGAAACTTTCCAGCTAATAACAAGGGTAAGTACACAAGAAGCGAAAAGCTTCCCTCTGGTGATCGCTTTACATAAAGAAGATAAAGCCACATGAAGTGTAGGTCACAAATAGTTAGCATTTTATCACCATGGACTGTGGCCCTATAAGGACTGTGAGGATGGTCAAGGGATTACTGGCAGCAGCCACATCTGCAGTGAGCAGAGGGAAGGAAAAGGCACAGAGAAAGAAAAAAAAAAAAATAGCCACAAGGAAAAGAGAGACACAGCCTATTTCTCCCTGCATCCCCCTGACCCTTATCCCTGGCTCTATTCATTCATCCCCAAGGTGTGAACCCAGGTGAAAAAAGATGAATATGCATTAGCCTAGCTTGCGTAAATTGGAGTCAGCTCCTGTAAAGGCGCTTGGATTTACACATTGTAAAAAAACTCTTCTGACAGAAAAATCCCTTTGCTGAGGCTTCTTAATCAAATTTACCTTCTCTGTGCTCACTTTGACAGGAAATAAAGAAATAAGTTCATTCAGAAATTGGAAAAGCCTCACAAGGCTAAAATCTGTCGTCCTTTTAATTTACTATATGTTATTTTAGATTGAAAGACCGGAAATTAATATTTGCCTTTTAAAGACACTTTGTTTCAGTTAAAATTTTTCTCCCTGTCATCTCATTACTGCATGGCTTCTATCTCTGGTGCCACCTTTTTATCAAATACAGTAACTGAGGGTCTAATATGAGCCAGTCAAGAAGGACTGGGCATCCACTAGTGAAAATGATAGTCTTAACAATCCAGCTGTTGTAAGTGAATTATTTTCAGACTTCTACACCATCTCAGTCACTGTGTAGGATCTACAGTCACTCTAACTACAGATACTCAGATCTCAAATAGAAGGTGGCTTCACAATCTTCAAATGCTTGGCTTCAAGTGTGAAGCCATTTCTACATATCTTTAAATGTCTTCTCGGGGCTCTTCTCTTCTCATAAATGGACTTTTATTCTGAAAAACTTACTGATCTTGGATCAGAATGCCCCATAGTCCATTAGGGATTAAGACCTTGGAGTTAAGCTCTAACTCCTGCTAACAATTTACTGTCTTGGTTTAAAACACATATAAGTTGCCTTTTGGGTATGTAACAGCTTTTCATGAAAACTCTGGGCATATTTCTGAGCCCTTTTATTTTGGTCAAATAAAAAGCGCTAAACTGTGGTTAAGATGTAAGCCTGTTAGTCCTAAAGATCCCTGAAGACAAGATTTGTGTCTTTATCCATAAAGAAATTTTTATTTTTATTTTTATTTTAGGAATTATATTTTTATTCAGGAATTATATGTTAGTGGTTTTAGCATCTCAAAAGAAATAACTTTATTGGTAATGGAGAGAGAAGTTGGATAAATACTTGAAATTTTTACATTTACATAATGTCAATGAGAAGTGCTACTGGGAAATATGATAGACCATGTTTTAATTAGATTATTTACAAAAGGCAAAGATTAATTTTTCTTGATTGAGACAAAACTATTTTTTAATGGTTACCTGATAATGTACTTATTTTATTTTGTTTTATTTATTTTTATTTAAATTCAAGTTACTGAACTTAGAGTGCAGCACTGGTTTCAGGAGCAGAATCCAGTAACTCATCTACCAGCATACAACACCCAGTGCTCATCCCAACAAGTGCCCTCCTTAATGCCCATCACTCATTTACCCCATATCCTCACCCACCTCTCCTACAGCAACCCCTCAGTATGCTCTCTATGGTTAAGGGTCTCTTATGGTTTGCCTCTTCTTTGTTTTCATATTATTTTATTTTCCCTTCCCTTCCCCTATGTTCATTTGTTTTGTTTCTTAAATTCCACATATGAGTGAAATCATATGGCATTGAGACAAAACTATTTTTAATTGTTATTCCTTACATGACTCCAAATTTAAGCCATGTCTATCTTAAATTTTTGTGAAATAATTTATATTTGCATATAAGTCAGTAAGGCTTAAAAGCTAGTAAATATGCATTTTTAATGACTGGGCTATATTAATCCTATACTTTCTATGGACCATGGAATTATAGCTTTCTTACTCAGCATTCCTGGCCAATTGTTAGCAAAAATATCTCGTTATTTTCCAAGATTAACAATAGAAAGATGGTAAAATGTAATCTTAGAGTATATCCAAATCTGCTGAAGATCAAACATCAAATCAGTGACAGATGTTTCAGATCTCCAGTTTTCCAACCCAATGCCCTTATCACTAAAGCATGGAAATAAACACTTTTGGCAATTCCTACAATCAATTCTATACCCAGTAGAGCTTTTGTGCAGTGGATACAGCAATAAATATAAAACACTTATAAAATATGTTGTTTCAATAAACACAGCCATTCAAAAAACAATCCTCCTTGTGGTTGTATTGCTGGTACCAGAAAATTGAACTGCTACAAAGTGCCACTCTTGTATCCATGAGTGGTTAGTAATATTTATGAAGGTATAAACATCTGGATTATTACTGCTTCTGGATGCTACCACATTTAGTTAACTATCTCCCCGCCCTCCTCACATATACACTGATAAAGAGTTTCCATGAACCATTTTCATTTCTTCAGCAACAGATATAAGCTATCCTTTTTATTGCAACCCCTGTTTAATTGACCTATAAATAAAATCTGTTGCTAGGCAGTCAATGTTTCTTGCTTTAGGCATGACCAGCACTTTTCATTTTATACCTACTCATGCAGAGTCATGGTCCATAAATATGGAAACCAAAGCATAAAATTCAATCAAACTTTCTCTGGAAACCACATTTTCAATGCTACAGCATAATCAAACCTTTTTGGCAATGTAGTGTTTCTATCACTTCTAAATCAAATCAATCACCGAAATACAAAGCATATATATATATATATATATATCATATGTTTCCAGTGAATAGAAGCCAGTCATTCAGACCAACCCTCCCCCTGAAACAAGCTAGGAATGTTGGATAAAATATAAATAACTTCTTATAAGCAATAAATAGCTTACATGATAATAAGGATTTTCTGAAGGAAAATGGAACCACTGGGAGATAAACAAGCAGAGAATTTGCTTTTGTTTCCTGAGTATATTTCCCTAGAAAATTTTAACTTTTGTTTTGAAAACATCATAAGCAAGGGGGTAGAAATCAAATGTCAGTATCTATATAAGGTGCAGGGTCTAATGAGGGGCCTCCCTACAATCATCTGAAACCTCAAAAATCTAAAGTCTTAGGCTATGGGTAGAATAATAAATAACCAGCTCTCCAGCAGATTTACAGCCGGGTTTTATTGCCTGGAGTTTCAACAAAACTCAAGCCTTGAACTTGGTTTAGAGTGATGTTCAAATCATTTTTAACCACAGGGCCTTAAGTAAATATATATCTTCTGTGAAGGAGTGACCTTCATCCTTGGCCTCAAATTATTTGCATAAATAATTTTCCAAGAACAGTAATTAGCCAAAAAAATAAAAGACAGCCTAGCATACAGCAGAAACAACAAAACAGAGAAACAGACCCATAAAGACTTAAAATAATAAAACTGTGTATAGACAAGACAATGACACAAAAGGGATGAGTTATAAAAATAAAAAAACAAACATACAGTCTGGTTCCCCCAATGTAATATCACTTAGTTGAGAGGTCAGTAATCTGAATTCATAGAGTTCAACTTATTTCACTTTTTTTTCTACCTCTCCACCAACCTATACTAATTTGCATAAGAACAGATACTAATAAATGTTGGCAAATGAGCATTTTAAGCACCAAATAAATTGTAGAAACAATATGTACTGTAGGATGATATATATTTTAGGATTTCAGAAGCTTTATTTTTTTCTTAATAAACAGTTTTGATAATGAATAAATCTTAACAGAAAGTTGCACCCCTAAACATTTGACAACACAAAAAAGTCACCAAAATCTGATAAGGTTAACTGAAAAATTGCAATAGATTATATTTCACATGTTGAAAATTTTATATGAAAACAAACTTGATGGTTTAGGTAGAAACTTTAGCCAATATTCAATCCAACCAACTTAGTAAAATTAAAAATTAAAAAGGGGTGAGATATATACATATATATGATTTATATGTATATGCAATGGAATATTACTCAGCCATTAAAAAGAAAGAAATCTTGCCATTTGCAATGATGTGAATGGAGCTGGAGTGTATTATCCTAAGCAACATAAGTCAGTGAGTAAAAGACAAATACCATTTGGTTTCACTCATATGTGGAATTTAAGAAACAAAACAGATGAACATAAGGAAAGGGAAAAGAGAGAAAGAGAGGCAAATGGTAAGAGATTCTAAACTACAGAGAACAAACTGAGGGTTGCTGGAGGGGAGGTGAATGGGGAATGGGCTAAATGGGTGATAAGTATTTAAGAAGATGCTTGTTATGATGAGCACTGGGTGTTATATATAAGTCATGAATCACTAAATTCTACTCCTGAAACCCAATTATACTGTTTTAACTAACTAAAATTTAAATAGAAACTTGAAACAAGGGACTCCTGGATGGCTCAGCGGTTAAGCTCTGCTTTCGGCTCAGGGTGTGATCCTGGAGTCCCAGGATCAAGTCCCACATCAGGCTCCCTGAGGGTAGCCTGTTTCTCCCTCTGCCTCTCTCTCTGAGTCTCTCATGAATAAATAAATAAAATCTTAAAAAAAAAAAAAAAAAACTTGAAACAAAAAAAAGCTTTCTTAAAAAAAAAAAAAAAAAAAGCGTGTGTATCTTCTTCTCCCACCAACAAATTTGTATGTTTACCAAGAGCCATGTATGTTTACTACCAAATTTTTTATCCCAGTTGTATTTGTTATAACAGTAACATAATTTAAATAAGTCTTCTATTATGTAATGAACTATAAGTGCAAGAAAGCTTTTGTTTTATGAAAATTAATATGAATGCTTTTCAAGGACTTAATAAAGATGAATACCTGACAAATACCACTGTTCCATTACAGATATGTCCAAAACACGTGTAAAAACCTAGGGAGGAGGTTTTGGGAACCTCTAGAAATTCTGTGATCAGATTGTTTTGCAAGTGTCTTTAAGAGTAGGTATTAGTGCTTATTTGTCAACTAGAATGTTTAAGCCATTAGCACCAAATAGCTCTAAAGTTGACGTGACCCTCTTGTACATGAATCTTGTAGCTTCGGCTTCCTTTCCTCTGTAAGAGGTGTGAGGAAGTGCAGACACCAGGTATAAGGAAAAGGAATCATTAAGTTCTGACTCCAATTAAGATAGCAAACCAGAAAATACAAATAATACCTATCAGGACATACCATTTATTCAAAAAAAAAAAAAAAAAAAAAAGCAAAGCAAAACCCCACATGGTGGAAAACTTTTAAACAAAACGCAATCACCCAACATTAAATCATTGGCAAAAGAATTCCAATCTACATGTTTCAGGTTAAAACACTTAAAGTATGTACACATTATTGTTTATGATTCTTTAACCATCGTTTTCTTAAAGTCTACCTTTTTTATTACCTATAAGCACATTACATAATATTAAATATTAAATAAGCCAACTAGATGTTGTTTACTAAAGGTTTTGATTTAATGTTTGACATTTTCAAAATTAGTACACCAAGGTATAGCTGAGGCATTAACAACTTCCTGTTTAGGTGTTAAAAGCTCCTAAGCACTATTCACCGTTTTGTAGTCTAACTAATTTTTTTAAATCAATTAATCATATAACATAGTTCTAATATGTTATAAAATAGAGCTTTTATTTGTGTGGTGAAGGGTCTTGAGTTTGAATTTTGAATTCCAACTTGGACTCTGTAACTTCAGGTACATTACCTAGCTTTTGTAAGCTCCAATCTCATTTTATATAGATTTTTAGATAATGTCTACCTAACAGACCCAAGAGAAATAGCATACATAAAACATCTAGTAAGTGCTCAATAAATAGTAAATACTATGATTATTGTTCTGAGAAAAACAAACAAATATAAAACATAAATACAAAACCATGAAAGAGTAGAAAAGTAGACTAAGTAGACTTTTGAGACAGAAATTCAGGGAATAGTAGGAAATAAGATAGGATCACCCCCAAAAATAGTGTGTGGGAAGAAATGCCAGTCACTCTGTATGATCATTATCTTTAATAAGTTCACACTTTGTAAGACTATTTGGTAATGATAAAATCTAACACAAAGCTTGTAACACTGTGGAACGAGTCTTAAAAATCAGTGAATATTAGCTATGGTTTGAATGTCTATGTCCCTCCCACAAAATTCATACATTGAAATCATAATGCCAAATGCATTAGAATGATATTAGTAGAAGTCCTTTAAGAAGTGATTAGGCCATGAATGAGATTCATATCTTTATAAAAGAGACCTCACAGAGCTCCCTACCTCCTTTCCACCATGTTCCGATACAAGAAGTCAGCCACCTGGAAGAGAGCCCTCATTTCACCTGACCATGTTGGCACCCCGATCTTGGATTTCCAGGCTCCAGAGCTCTGAGAGATTAACTTCTATTGTTTACAAACTGCTCAGTCTATAGGATTTGTTATAGCAGCCTGAACAGACTAAGACAAAGTATGTACCTGGGAGCTCAGAGAGCTCCATGCTCAGTGAGGAGTCTGAAGATTCACTCCCACTGCCCTTTCTCCTCCAATAAATAAATAAATTTTATTTTAAAAAAATATGGGCCTGAGAGAGTATTTATTAACCCCATGATAACACAGCTCTTTATGCTCATTTTACTTAAGTGAATTCAGTACCAGGCCTCAATACAAATAAAGGGACACCACGTAAAAGCTTTGTTTTGAATGGAAAAAACAAACAAGCAAAGAACAATTACGATTAGACCACCAAGTAGGCATCATTCCAAAGGGAAGGCTCTATAAGAAGTTCTTCTGCCAATGGATTTATTACTAAGGCAAAGTAATAAATAGTCTGGAGATGGAATACTTTTTCACTCTTTTATAATTAACCCCTAAAATTCAGTTTTAGTAGAAGGCAAAACTTGCTCCATTACCGTAATAGATATAGAAGGACACAATCAACCAGTACATCAATGTGGCACACCTATGAAATACTGTGAAGAAAATTTATTAAAATAAATACTTTCTTCACTCATAAGATTGTAGATAAAATGCCATCTTTCCTAAACAAAATAAAAGCAAAAAAGACATACAACCACATAGTAGGAATTACAATGAACTTCCATAACTTGGACATTATTCTGCTTAAGTATTTTCCCTGCAGTGTCAGCATTTGGATTTTTACAGAGGAAAAATATTTACAACTCTACTCAAGAAGAGCTGACTTTGAATTTGGAAGAGTAATTGTGGATAGATCAGAGTGGAGAGTTTCCATTATCCTCGACAGCTTGCTGGGGTTTTTGCAGAGACAGTTCCGACCTCTTCTGCAATTAGAGCAGCTGCAGATATATTTCCTTTGCATATTGATAATCTCCATTTTTTAAAGATTTATTTGTTTATGAGAGAGAGTGTGCACAGGGTGCGGTAAAGGGAGAGGGAAAGAGAATCCCAAGCAGGCTCTGTGCTGAGCATGGAGCCCTACACGAGACTCAATCTCACTACCCTGAGATCATTACCTGAGTGAAACCTAAGAGTCAGACACTAAACGGATTGTGGCACCTAGGCTCCCTAATAATCTCCATTTTGAGAAAAACTTACTGCTTAGAAAAAAACAAAACAAAACAAAACAGAAGAGTAAAATAAACTATATGCTGTCGTGTGTGTGTGTGTGTGTGTGTGTGTGTGTGTGTGTGTGTGTGTAAATGGAAAGTAATGGAGTGTGATAGCCCTCTGCTGGATGAGAGAGATTAAATCTTGTTACAGGAAAGTACTATTTGAGGAACTCAATGTTTCACGAGATTTAGAGGACTACTCTACTGCTTGCTACCTATATATTTTATTGTAGTTTAATGGATATTTTTCTGTTTTACAGAAAGACAGGAAATATCCTTTATGCCAAGCCATACAATGTAGCATTAAACTAGAAGAATCTAACGCAGATTATAAATTCAAATATTGTGCAGGATTCTTTTTAATAAAAATAGAAATTGAAACAAAGTACAATTTGAGCACAAAAGATATTTTGAGTTCTCAGTTGTCAAATCCCTAGCTGGTATTTCTCTTAACCTCATTCTAGGCTAGATTACAATATTCATAATTAATATTAAAAATCATTTGCTAATATAGTCTCAAACTATACACTAATATGCATTAAGTCAGTTCTAGTCTTACGGACGTTTGAGCAGTACAGTATGATCAGGTTTGGGTTTTTTTTTTTTTAAGATTTGATTTGAGAAAGAAAGACAGTAAGTACCAGCAAGGGGAGGGCAGAGAGAGAGGGAAAATCAGGCTTCTCGCTGGCCGAACTTGAGTTCAGAACTGGTTCTCAATCCCAGGATCTTAAGAACATGAACTGAGCCAAAGGCAGAAGTTTAACTGATTGAGCTGCCCAGGCACCCAGGCATTTTGTTTAGTGTAAGAAAATTTCTCAATACAAAGGCAGAATCACTCTACAGTATTCAACTCTTAATATGGATATAAAATTTCTGAAGCATGTCCTAGAATATTATTATCTTTACAAAAATTGTTTTACAAACGGACCCTTCATGCTTATACCAATACCAATTGGAAAATTATTTGATTTGTGTTTGAAAACCTCAATGGTAAGCCTTAAAATGATTGAGTCTTGAAAAAGTCTCAAGATCCTGGGTCAATCATTAATTTTACTTCACATATCTGATCTTTTCAAAATCCCATCTTCCTGTGTATCACTTAAAACTCCTTATTTTCAGCCCTCTCTGCATATGCCTCGCTTCTGTCCCTGCTGCTTCCTAAACCATTGATAAAGTTTTGCCTGGTTCACAGTCTCTTCAACTTCCACACACTCACGATACTGGCCATTTGATATACACTTCCAAATTCTGCTAATCCTATCTTGAGGCAAAAAGGGATTGAGGAATTCCTTCCAGTTTGCCAAAGTGTAGGATTAATTCATTTCACATTTCATTTTAGATAACTGTGTCTACGCTTTGATGTTAAATTTAATCCCTAACTGGGTTGGTAAAATGTGTAGAACTTCAGAAGTACTACCTATTGACAAGATTTGCCTGTTTACCAACTGTTCATAATTCTACTAAATCGCCAAACCTCTCCTGAATTTCTGTTTCCACTCTACCTGCCTGCTGGGACACTGCTGTCATGTCCATTAGACTTTTTCAATCTGGGTGGATTATTACCTATTTCCTGGGGCCATTTTCTATGAACACCCCAATCATTGAGTATTTGGAGTCTAGCTACTTCCTATGTCTGCTGTTCATTGTCCTTAATTAGACACTGCCAGGAGGGGTCCCAAGACCCTATAACAACACTCCTACTGTTTTTTTCTTTTTTAAGAATTTTTTTTAGATTTGTTTATTTATTCATGAGAGACACAGAGAGAGAGGTAGAGACATAGGCAGAGGGAGAAGCAGGCTCCCTGTGGGGAGCCCGATGAAGAACTTGATCTCAGGATCCTAGGATCACAACCTGAGCCAAAAGCTCAATCTCTGACTCACCCTGGCATCCCACTCCAACTAGTCTTGAGTTAAGCTTGCTTCAAACTTATGTACTCCTTGCTTGTGACCTAAGTCCCTTACAGACCTAAGTCTGCCGCAGAAATAACCTACATGCCTTGAAATTTGCAGACCAGTAGCCTTGAAGAGTGAAGGACCAGACCTTCCCAGAAGATAAGCCCTGACTACAATCCAAAATGCTGTCCCGGAGAATAGCATGTCTGTTCAGGATCATATCAACAAGCAACTAGCCTGGGTACCTGCATCTCCTGAACATAGGCCCCCTTCCCTTTTTCTGCACCTTCCCCCTTTAAGACCCTCCAGCCTCATCTAGGTGTAGAAGAGGGTCTTTGAATAGTAGTCTAAAATCTCCCCAGGCTGCTGGCTCTCTGGATAAAGCAACCTTTCCTTTCCTACCATCACTTGTCTCTTGAGTATTGATTTTCAAGTGGCAAGTAGCCAAACTTGAGCTCAGCTCAGAACTGGTTCTCTGTCCAGTAACAATACTACACTTTTACCAATATTAGGTTTTTCCACCCTCACCCATTATATTTTATTTTCCTAAATTTATTTTATTTACTTTTGAAGGATTTTGGGGTTTCTTTTTTTAAGATTTTATCTTATTAAGAGAGAGCACAAGCAGGGGGAGGGGCAAAGGGAGAGGGAGAAGCAGACTTCTTGCTGTGGGGCTCAATCTCAGGACCCTGAGATCATGGTGTGAGCCGAAGGCAGATGCTTAACTGACTGAGCCAGCCAGGCCTCTCTCTATTTTACTAATTTTAAGTAACAGACGTACTTCACTTGCCTTCCTTTTTTTTTTTTTTTTTTTGATCCTATCTTCTCTTTCAATTTTTTCTTAATTACACATTTTTCACAATTCTTTTCTTCAAAGCAACTGTCCAGATTTGTAAAGTTCTTAGTGTGATAAAGTCTGCCAAAATTCTTAAAAGAGCAAAAACTCCTTTCTTTTTCTACCCCTTTTCCCAACCCAGAATTCCTACCACGTCTCCATCAAAATCTCTGTTTCTCTGTCTCTCTGTCTCTGTCTGTCTGTCTCTCTCTCTCTTACACACACACACACACACACACACACACACACACACAGCATTTAACTTTGAAAAAAAAAGGATTGTGGTATTTCACTGAGGGAACAAGAACATTATTAAGTAGAGGTTATACTCCTAACTTAATATTGAAAAGAGAAACAGACTGGAGAATGATAATGTGGACAAAGAAGATTTACCCTTCAGCCTGTTCTAACACTATCAAATACTACAAAACCCCAGGTTTCCGAGATCATTGCTATTTTAAAAATTACTGCCTGGGTAAGCAGTTTGTGTGTCTTCAGAGGGAAAGAATGAGAGGCATGAAGGAGGAAGGGGACAAAAAGAACAACTAATTTTTTTTAACTTGCTACAATTCAAATATTAGTCTTTTACTACAAAGCTAGGCTTATCTTCCTCTTGTTTTAGATTTAAATAAACATCTAGATTTTTTTTAAAGATTTTACCTATTTATTCACGAAAGACAGAGAGAGGCAGAGACACAGGCAGAGGGAGAAGCGGGCTCCATGCAGGGAGCCCGACATGGGACTCGATCCTGGGACTCCAGGATCCCGCCCTAGGCTGAAAGTGGTGCCAAACCACTGAGCCACCGGGGCTGCCCCTAAACATCTAGATTTACACGCGTACTCCATTTCCTGAAAAATGACTAACGTATATACTCTATCAACTCCATATAGCTGACTTTTAAAACACTGACAATAAAAGCTTGTCCTCCTGAATGTTGATGAATCATTCAATGTACAAATAGTATTCAGTAATGCATTTCCAGAGATCCTAGGTGCTTCAAAAGTACTAAGCACATATTTCAGCTGGATTTTGCTTAGTGCTAAGCCGGATTCTCCATTATTTTAGCCACTTACAATAAATTCATGGTGATGTATACTAGAGCAACATTTGACTACTTTCAAAAATTGCTGTTTAATATTTCCCTTTATTTCAAAAAATCACTAATATTTCCCTTTATTTCAAAAAATCATTTTCCACTTCAAAGAACTCTATAGTCTTAGATAACACTGTTTTTAACAGTTGCTGTTTGGGATGCCTGGGTAGCTCAGTGATTGAGCAACTGCCTTTGGCTCAGGTCGTGATCCTGGGGTCCTGGGATTGAGTCCCGCATTGGGCTCCCTGCAAGGAACCTGCTTCTCCCTCTGCCTATGTCTCTACCTCTCTCCGTGTCTCTCATGAATAAATAAATAAAATCTTAAAAAAAAAAAAAAAAAGCAGTATCACAGTATTTGTGTTTCACACTAAGATCAATTGCATTTTATGTTATGGATTACAGCAATACAAAAAAGCCCCATTTTGTGATTTAATTACACCAGGAGGAGACAAAACAAGGGTGTATTTACATGGGTTTGATGAAAAGTTCCCCTCGGGTCCCTACTGAATTTCAGACAATTCAGATATTAAACAGATATTTTATAATTGAATTTTCTAAGTAGATGAAGGCGAGTAACTTAGGTAAATGTAACAGGAAGGAAAAGTAATTCTGTGAAGAACAGAACAACGTAATTAGATGTTGCATGTCTGTTGTATTAACTTTTTCTTTTGTCCTCTACCTCCCCTCTCTCTGCAACATCCTTTTCTTTTTTCTTTTCTTTTTTTTAACATCCTTTTCTTTTGATCCAAAGAGGAGAAAACTTAGAAGTATAGGGGGAAATAATGTGAGATGTCAGTCAGGTATCCAACATTAAAGGATCGTACAAAATAGTTTCACCATCTTAAATATCTCCATGCTTCAGCTATCACTCTTCCATCTCAGCACAGAAACCCTGACAAACACTGATCTTTCTATTATCTCTATACTGTTGCCTTTTCCAGAATGGCATATAGTTGAAATCAAATAGCATTAAGTCTTTTCAGTCTTGGTTCTTTCACTCAGCAATATGCATTTAAAATTCTTCCATGTTCATAGCAGCCATGTCCACAATAGCCAAACTGTGTAAGGAGCCTCAGTGTCCATCAACAGATGAATGGATGAAGAAGACGTGGTCTATATACACAATGGAATATTACTCATCCATAAGAAAGGACGAATACCCACCATTTGCTTCGATGTGGATGGAACTGGAGGGTATTATGCTGAGTGAAGTAAGTCAGTTGGAGAAGGACAATCATCGTATGGTTTAACTCATACGGGGAATATAAGAAATAGTGAAAGGGATTATAAGGGAAAGGAGGGGAATTGAGTGGGAAAAATTAGTGAGGGAGACAAACCATGAGAGACTCCTAACTCTGGGAAACGAACAAGGGGTAGTGGAAGGGGAGGTGGGTGGGGGGATGGGGTGACTTGGTGACGGGCACTGAGGAGGGCACTTGACAGGATGAGCACTGGGTGTTATACTATATGTTGGCAAATTGAACTACAATAAATAAATAAATAAAACTATATATAACTCCTCCATGTCTTTTTTGTCACTTGAGAGTTCATTTCTTTTTTCCTTTTTTTTTTTTTTTTTTTTATGATAGTCACACAGAGAGAGAAAGAGAGAGAGAGGCAGAGACACAGGCAGAGGGAGAAGCAGGCTCCATGCACCGGGAGCCCGACGTGGGATTCGATCCCGGGTCTCTAGGATTGCGCCCTGGGCCAAAGGCAGGCGCTAAACTGCTGCGCCACCCAGGGATCCCCGAGAGTTCATTTCTTTTGATCACTGAATAGTGTTCCATTACATAGATCAACACAGTTCACTTATCCATTCACATATTAAGGGACATCTTGATTGTTTCAGGTTTTGCATAATTATGATTAAAGCTGCTGTAAACGTGCAGTTTTTGTGTGGACAGAAGTTTTCATCTCACTTGGGTGAATACCCAGGAACATGACTGCTGGATTGCATGGTAAAACTATGTTTAGCTTTGCTAAGAAACTGTCAAACTGACTTCCCAAGTGACTGTGCCACTGGCATTCCCACAGTAATAAATAAGGGTCCTTATTACTCCACACCTTTACCAGTATTTGATAGTATCAGGGATTTTTTTTTTTTTTTGGATTTCAATAATTCCAATAGGTGTACAATGGTGTCTCGTTATTTTAACTTGCAATTCCTTAAATTTACTGTGTCCAGCATATTTTAACATGTGTATTTGCCATCTTTCTATTTCTTTCCCCCAATATTTTTATACATTCCTTTTCTTGTCTTTTTGTATTAACTAAGCTTCCCCTGTGAGGTAGAATAAGAAAAGTGAGAGAGAACATTCTTGTCTCTTCTCAGTCTCAGGGGAAAGCATTTAATTTCTCACCATTTAATATAATGCTAGCTGTAGGTTTTTTGTATATGTTCTTTTTTTTTTTGTATATGTTCATTATCAAGCTGAGTAAGTTTCCTCTATTGTTAGTTTGATATATATATATATATATATATATATATATAAACTTGATATTGGGAGTGCCTGGCTGCCTTAGTAAGTGGAGCATGTGACTCTTGATCTTGAGGTTGTGAGTTTGAGCCCAACGTTGGGAGTAGAACTTACTTAAAAACAAAACAAAACAAAACAAAACTTGATATTGCATTTTGTCAAATGTTTTTTCTACATGTGATTTTTCTTCTTTACCTTGTTGATCTAATTGATTTTTTTAATGTTGAACCTAACATGTCTATCTAGAATAAATGCCAGTCATGATGTATAAATCTTTCTTATACATTCTCTTTGCTAGTATTTTATTGAGAAGTTTCACATCTATTTTCATGACAGATATTGGTCTATAGTTTGGCTTTTTTGTTATGTCTTTATCTCATTCCCTTGTTTTGTCATCAAGGGAATGAATACTTGTCATCATAGCATGCCATCTGACACAATTTGGTACAAAGAGCATAGTCAGGTAATCAATCACATCATATAGATAATTCTAGCACAGCACAGAGAATGAGTGTCTCACTTTAAGCTAATCCAATGAGATAAAAGGAAAAGGAAAAGTGCACTGGGCGATTTTTTAAAAAGAATTAACAGACAACCTTAGCCAGAAGAGAAATTAAAGGAGTGGTAATAATTTGTCATACAGAGGACCAAATAAAATAGCCTAAGATGGCCTTAAAAGCAATTAATACTGGTTTGGTCTAAGGTTGACTGGTAGGCTGGGTGTTCCAGAAATCTATTTGAATGGTACTGTGAAAAAATCCAATTGTCTTTCCTTAGTAGCTGTTCTCCTTTCTTGCTTTGATAAAATCACCATAATAATAATTGGACACATGCATAGTAGAAGGCTATATTTTCCAGCCTCATCAGAAGCCAAGTGTGATGACATAACTCTGTGATGACCAATAGGATTTTTTAAAAAGTTGCTTGCAACTTTTGAAATTGTCCTTAAAGACAAAGCATGACTACCCCTCCCTTTCTGCACTCTGCTGGACATAATGGTTAGATCTTGAGCCATCAGTTCAGGCTATGAGGTAGAAACCTCATGGTGAGAATGGCAGAGCAAAAGATAGGTGAACCCTGGATTCCTGACCCAGTCAAGTGCGTACCATACCAGCCCCAGGTTATTCACGTCTCGATTTATTTGATGAGAGAGAAATGAACTTCCAACTCATTTAAGCCACTGTTGCTGTGGATCTTCACCGGTTCTAATGGCAAATCAATTATTTAATCAATTAATCCTAATTAATAAAGAGACCAGGGAGCCTTTTGGTAAAGAACTCATCCAAATGGAAAGAGGATCAAATCACAGGAGATTCATGTAGTAACAAGGTCTTCTTCATAAAACAGGAAGAGCTGGCTGCTGTCACAGACATTTAACTCCTTATCAGCTCCCAAGTCTTCCTCATATTTGAACCTTATTCAAAGAATTAGGATGGATTTTGTAAGGCACTGGGACACAAGCAACATTACACCCTTCAACATAACACAATGGGGAATGAGCTCCAATCAGATAACATGTATCTTTGGCACCTGAGTGCTGGTGACTCAGTGGAGCCTGGTGATAGAGCAGTAGGCAGTGGAAGAAAAGGGACAATGTGTTCAGGCACTCTATGGCAGCTGATAAGATAGTTCACATGACTTGTTCATGAGCACACGTTAGACCCCATCTGGAGAGGCCCCCTCCTAAAAAGAAATACAAGAGTAGTGAATGGAACAAGAAGAGCTGGCTTTTCAGGAGATTGAGATGCTGATATGCATAAAAGAAGACATGTGACTATTAAACTAACTTTATTTGGATTCATGGCTGAAGAGACCTAAGAAATTTGGACATCTGGATATGGTCTCCATCTGCCATTGCCTGAATTACACTTACCTAATACAAACCCACATGTACAAAAACCATAGAAGAACATAAATGTAAGCATACACAGACAATGAGAGGTACAGTAGAAATGTATTTAGATGAGATACTAGGCAAAAATAAATATTCCAGAGTTCCTGCCCTCAGCCAGAAATCAGAAGGAGAAAGGTATGTAGTGATGGTGGCCTGGAGGAGGTGAGTAGAAAAGTCTGAGAAAAAACCTAAGTGGGCTACAGATACTCATGCCTAACTCATAACTGGCCCTGACCAATCCAAGTATTTGAAGTTCTCTTTTTCCTATGCTGGAGGATTTAATTTTCTATAGACTAATTATTATTACACTTACAACCAGAAAAACACAATATCTGCTTCGCTTATTTTAACTTAGACCCTTTCCCTGGTTTCCCTCATTTTATTTATGATTCCTCTTTTCTACTGCTGTGGACAATAGAATAATAGAAATACTATCAAGAAAGGACATGCTAAAAAATAATCATTTAAAATCTGAATACTGAATACTGCTTGTCTTCCTGCCTGATACTAATCACAAGCAAACTTCCTGGTTACGTACGTTCATCATTAAAATCACTTCAAATTAACAATGCCATTGTTATGTAGATCATTGATGTTTACATATACAGGCACAATTTCAGAGTTCTTGGAGTATTTAACCAAAATTAAAAGCTGTAAGAAAAAAACAAAAAACAGGTAATATAATAAAGATAGATAGATTAGATAGATAGATAGATAGATAGATAGATAGATGATAGATAGATAGATTTTATTTATTTGAGAGATAGAATGAGTGAGAGAGAGAGCACAAGCTGGGGTGGAAGCAGAGAGAGAGGAAGAAGCAGATTCCCCACTGAGCAGGGAGACTGTGGGATCATGACCTGAGCTGAAGGCATGACCGAGCCACCCAGGCACCTCTAATAAATATATATATTGAGGAAGTATCAGCAGGGTAGAGAAAAGATAGCCAGAGAGAATTAAGTGTCTTCTCTTAGAAAATGAAAAGCAGGGACACCTGGGTGGCTCAGCGGTTGAGCATCTGCCTTTGGCCCAGGGCCTGATCCTGGAGACCTGGGATTGAGTCCCACATCAGGCTCCCTGCATGGAACCTGCTTCTCCTCTGTCTGCCTGTATCTCTGCCTCTCTCTCTGTGTCTCTCATGAGTAAATAAATTAAAAAAAAAAAAAAAAAGAAAGAAAATGAAAAGCAGTGTAATTCTTCCTCTATCAAAAAGTTGTGAGCAACAATTGCATTAAAGTATCAGCTAGCATCAGAACACTTTTTCCATACGAGAGAATCCTGAGATTAGAGGAAAATAGTTCCCACCTCCCATCATGGATGTTCCATTTCGCCAGCCCTGCCCATTAGTGCATAGGATCTTAGCTAACGTGTGATGACTCTTTGCTAAAATCTCGCCTCTTTGAATCTCGCAGCAGTGCTATTCTTCAAAGACACCACTGGAGGCCAGTCATGCTACAGTTTATACTCCAGCCACACCCCGAATTTAAAAATGAATATATCTAACCTATAGTTAGAAATCAGTGCTTTGTGACTAAACACAAATAAATGCAGACAAATCTCACTTTAATGTTAAAATTCAACTCAGTAGTAAAATTTTTGCTGGAGAAAAAATGGAATCTGGTTCTGATATCTCAAATACCACCATCCATCCAAAGATCACTAAATATGTTGATTCTCTCAATGTGGTGATGGCTTTTTGGCTTATATATATGTCAAAACATCCAACTGTACCCTACACTAAATATACACACTAAATATCTATATCAATCATATCTGTAAAAGCTGCTGAGAAAAGGAAGATAACTGAGATCCACTGCAGCTTTAACTTTATATTATATACAAGAGCAATACAGTGCTCTCCATGGCAATAAATTCTTTCTGGTCCTCTTGGTGCTGAAGTAATTGTTTTGAATACATAATCAAAGGTTTCCAGTTAAATGTTCAAACTTGTAAACTTTACATAAATGAGATTCCTTCAAGACCGTATCTTTTCTAATGACTTTAAGTCATTGCCTCAAAGATAGGTTGATAAGTCTTTACTTATTTACTAATCTAATGATTAAGCAAAATAGCATGCCTCCACTTTGTTAGAAACTATTCTTTTTAAATCACAGAGGAATTCAATAGGATATGACTTGCAGATATATTAGAATAAGCAGAGAAAATGACTTTGATTTGCAATTACTTCAATTCCAATTTAATTTAAATATTTATTTAATGTGGGGCACCTGGGTGGCTCAGTCAGTCAGGTGTCTGCCTTTGGCTTAAGTCATGATTTCTGAGTCCTGGGTTTGAGCCCAGCATCCAGCTTCCCACTCAGTGAGGAGTCTGCTTCCCCCTCCCCCTCCTCTCTGCACCCTGCCCCCTGCCCCCTCTCATGTGCACTCTCTGTCTCAAATAAATAAATTAAATCTTTAAGACACATACACACACACACACACACACACACACACACGTTTATTTAGTATGTTGGCCATATGTTCACCAGGAAAATTTATCATCATTAATTGAAAAGAGAAACAAAAACAACCAACTAAGGAAGCTCAAGAAGTTCTATTCATTTGTGAAAGTTTCTTTATACACTCGGGTCCAACATAAACACTGGCTGAATTAATTATGAATTTGAGACAGATTTTCATCAAAGAAGAATCACAGTGAATTCCAAACACTTAAGTTCTTGGTTATCATAGAGTTGACATTTTTGCTACAAGCTCTATTACTAAAAAAAGGAAGCAACAAATTTCAGTGAATTTTCAAATGAAGAACAATTAGGGTGAAGTCACTGTCTTTCAATCAGTGAAGATTTGTTGCATGCCTGCGATAATTCAGCCAGTGTGCTCACATAGTGCCTGGACAATAAGGTGATAGAAGAGAGGACAGAAGACTTTTATCTGAAGCTTCAATGAATGTGTCAATACTATTACATAATGAGCAGAATTTCAAAATAGCAAATTATTTCTTGTACAAATAATGAGTTTGGGACTAAATATAGAGAATTAAAGCATATATTTGTGGCCGAAATGGTAATTTAATAACCTGAAAGATTTTCTAAAGCTTCTAAAAGTACCCAACCTAGTGCCACAAAACAGCAGCCCTCTGAACACCTTATCACAAATTCTTATAGATTAAGATAACATATGCATAATAATTGGGTTTTGACAATTCTACAAAATCCGTTACCCAGGCCTTTGGGAAATCCATTGGAGATTGGATGCATGTCTGACAGAGATAAGCCAAGAGACGGTAGAAGAGAATGATTAAGACCAGACATGGTGAAACACCTGGGTGGCTCAGCAATTGAGCGTCCACCTTGGGCTTAGATCATGATCCTGCAGTCCTGGGATCGAGTCCCA
Source organism: Canis lupus familiaris (assembly GCF_011100685.1). Lineage (NCBI taxonomy): Eukaryota > Metazoa > Chordata > Mammalia > Carnivora > Canidae > Canis > Canis lupus. Next base: position 7,033,415 of record NC_049253.1, read on the forward strand.
CATTGGTCTCCCCACAAGGGAGCCTGCTTCTCTCTCTGCCTATGTCTCTGCTTCTCTGTGTCTCTCATGAATAAATAAATAAAATCTTTAAAAATATATATACACATATCTTTAAAAAAAATAAGAGCAGACATGGAAATAAAACTGCCAGAAACAGTTTGTCTAGATTCTCTGTGAATCTAGACAAAGTTTTATTTCCTCCCTATGCTGCAATTTCCTCATCTATGAAGCTGGGCTGTCTAATAGGGATAAATTAGTTAATTAATGTGGAATTCTTAAAATATTGGCACATAATAAGCACTCAATAATGTTAGCTACTATTATTTAAAGCTAATTTGGACAATTTTCAAAATTATCCATGTTCATCTATTTCATCTCTTTGTTTCAGAAAGTTGAACTACCATCATTTGATAATTTTTCTTCCTAATCAATCTTAAAGTTGCCAGCTGGTGTGAAAATCATAACTTCACTCTGAGAAAAAGTTAACAATGACAAACACAATAAAATTCACAACCTTTAAAATATATATATATAGATAAAGTGTCACAACTTATAAAGACCATACCAACCCAAAATTCGATCAAAGAATTGGACTACTCTTCAGTTTGCCTTAATTTCTGAATTTGGAATTCAAGGCAGTTTGGAGTTATAATTCTTCTTCTCCATTCTTTGAAGTAGTTTTACAGGAATATTTTTTATTTAAACTCAATTAACATATAACATATTACTGGTTTCAGAGGTAGATGTCAGTAATTCATCAGTCTTATATAACATCCACTGCTCATTACATCATGTGCCCTCCTTAATGCCCATCAACCAGTTACAGAAATATTGGGAGAAGTCAAAATTTCAGGCTGTCTTGGACTGGATATCAATATAATGCTCCTAAAGATGCCTGATAAGCAGCATTTTAAGAGCAGCAGGTGCAATCTGTGCTAAAGTATTACTGCCCAAATCGGCTTTTATGGTATGGTTCGTAGACAGACTGAATCTGTATCACTTATTCAGAGCTTGATCAGGAGGCAGATACATGAACTCTTATGTTCATCTCTTCACTTTGCACCCTGACACCAGAGAGTCTCCTCTTTGTCACTAATGTACCATTGATATGCCCAGCAGCAGCCCCCAAATTCTTTAGTTATTAAACATCAGGGAGTTTGGCTCTGTTCAGCCATAATTCTGTCACCATTTCAAACTCAATGCCTCACACAGGCAAGCAGCTTATGTGAGTATGGGAAGTAGGGTCATGGTGACCAGCTTATAAATCCTTTTTGACACATCAATACATTTTTTCAATTTGACCACAGTTGAGACACAGTTTAACATTAATTCAAGGCATAAAATATAGTGATTCAACAACTGTATACATTATGCTATGCTCACAATTGTGCTATGCTCACCACCATTTGTCACCATGCAATGCTATTGCAATACCATTCACTATATTCCCTATGCTGTACCTTTTATTCTCATGACTTCTTCATTCCCTAATTGGAAACCTGCATCTCTGAAGGTTGTTAATTTTTAAGAACTTCTTCCTAAATAAAGTCCCAACATCTCACTCAGCCCTCCCTTAGAAAAGAAATCCCATATCTTTTTTGTAGCACCATTGCGGTTTCTCATTTTAGAACTCATTTTTGCACACTGCAACAATATTTTGAGATGCCAAAAGGAATTAGATTTTAGAAGGAGGAATTGGGATTGAGTTATCTGGCATTTCTGCATTAGTCAGGATGATCCCATGTCCATAATATGATTCCACAGACTTCTTGGTGTGGGAGTATCTGGGTCTAATACTATTAACTACCCAAAAGATGGCAAGACTTTGACTTCACACAACTTTTACTCATTGCTTTATTCTACACACACAAGCAACAAAACATTTAATTTTTAAAAATCACATTTTATTACATTTCAAAAAACCAATAATGCTTCCGAGTCTTGAGGAAAATTTCTATGCCCTATGAACAAGATTTTGTTTCAAATCTCTCTTTCATTTATTTTTAATCTATTAAAAATGCCTTTCAACTATAAATCCCAGCATCTTCTATAAATCTTAAATAACACCTTAGCTTACAGAGGGTTCTATTTATAGGCTTTCAAGGTACCTTCACACTCATTTTCTTCTTTCAAATAGCTCCTTCACAGTGATAAAGTAGGACAAAATTAGAAGACACATTTAAGAATCTAAATCTGCATTCTAACATTTTTAAGTGCTTTGGTAATAGTGCAACATAATACGTCTTAAAAAGCAAAATCGGAAAAGAATAGTGGCTGATTAAGTTGGTCATAGAATATTTGCAATTCCTCCCACAAGAGATAAAATCTATTTTCCACCTGTTGAACCTGGGATGGCCTTATGACTAAAAGAACGTGGTGAAGTGGCACCGTGGGACTTCTAGAGCCTAGTCCTTAAGACATCCTACAACTTCCATTTTCACCTTCTTGGAATGCTGTCCTGAGACTACACTATAAGAAAGCTAATGGAGTCTAGTGGAGCATGAGAGAATTTAAATTATTGTTGTTTTAAGCATTAAGTGTTGGGGTAGTTCATTACGCTGTGATAATTAACTATGAGAACTATAGCTGAGAAAGATCAAATGATGCATTTAAGCAGAACTGATAGGTGACACCATACACAGGAGAGCCAGAAAAGCCTGTATTCCAATTCGGGATACAGTCATCCAACTTCTCTGGGCCTCAGTTTACACATTTGTATAGTATGGTGCTAATTATGTCTGTGTAACAATTGTAGCGGGTCAATGAACTACGGTGTTCCACTAGCAGAGGTAAAGGCCCATATGCAGATAAATGTTAGTTTCCTTTCCAGCTCAGGTCATTTGACTTCTGTTTCAGTGTCTTTTGGAGACATACAATGTTCTTCTTTTCTAAATACCATTTTGTAAAAGATTAATATTCCGAGGTTTTTGAGCTTTGTTACATGAAGTCCATTAAAATAAGACTATGATCATGCTTTTAGAACTGTGAGGCCAATTGTTCATGATGGTGTGCTCTTAAATCCTCACCTTACACAGGTAAACACTTCCACTTTAAAATTATGTTTGAAAATGAAGGATGGTGCTTGCTTTGGCAGCACATATACTAAAATTGGAACAAACAGAGAAGATTAGCATGGCCCCTGCACAAGGATGACGTGTAAATTCATGAAGCGTTCTGTATTTTTTATATGTTGGCATATCGAACTTCAATAAAAACAAATTAAAAATAAAAAAATTTTAAAAAAGAAAATGAAGCATGATGCTAATGCTAATACTAATGGCATATAGAACTTCAATAAAAACAAATTAAAAATAAAAAAAATTTTTAAAAAGAAAATGAAGCATGATGCTAATGCTAACACTAATGAAGGCCCTCTCACATAGCCAGAAAGGCGCCTGTGAAAACTCCCAGTGACTCAATTGTGCCTCTCAGGGAGATGCCTCCTCCTCTGGAGAACTCCAGAGTCCCTGAGCCCTACACAGCCTGCAGTTCCCAAAACATTACTAGTTCGCCACAGTACTTATTATAATGAAGAGCATCAAGAGATAGCTGACACTGGAATTTATACATACCCAGTAAAAAAACATTCATGGTTTCTGATTTCTTATAGACAGCATATGATGCTATTCGGGGAATTCTAGAAGCACTTCAATCTTCAAAAAGAGGACCAATGAGGTTTTGCAGATGCCACCAACAATGCTGCCACCCAGCCAAGGTCAATCCACCCTGTTCTTGAACATTGCAGTCAAGGACAAGCCCTTAGGTTGCATCACCTTCACACTATTTGCAAAGTTCCAAAGACTGCAGAAACCTTTTGCATTCCGAACACTGGGATTTGGTTATAAAGGTTCCACGTTTCACGGAATTATTTGGGAATTTATGTGTCAAGGTGGTGATTTCACACACCATAATGGCACTAGTAGCAAGTCTATCCATGGGGAGAAATTTGCTGATGAGAACTTTATCCCAAAACATATAGGTCCTGGCATCTTGCCCACAGCAAATACTAAACCCAATACAAATGATTCCCAGTTTTTCACCTGCACTGCTAAGACTGTGTGGTTGATGGCAAGCATAAGGTCTTTGGCAAAGTGAAAGAGGATGTGAAGATTGTAGAAACCATGGAGCATTTTGGGTTCAAGAAAGTCAAGAACAGCAAGAAGTTCATCATTGCTCACTGTGGACAACTCAAATAAATTTGACTTGTGCTTTATCTTAATGACCAGACCAGACTTTCTATCTTTCCCTTTCTCTCCTACAGTCATGCAGCACTCCTAATAAACTGTTTCAGAAGATACGAATTTATCTCTCTTAAAAGAAAATTAGATAAAGGTTTTTGTTTTCACATACAAAGTCAAAATTTGCAAACATGGATGACATCTAGGTAGGCAATCTATATTGCCCTGGGAATAATGAAAAAAAAAAAACAACCCACAGAAATGTAAGTGCTACAGAAATCTATGAAAGATGAGGGCTGATACAATGAGACTAGGCATAAATAATCAACCAACATACATAATATTTATATACTTATGGGAAAAAATACATATAATAAGTGCCTCACAGTGGGTGTATGGACATATTTCATTTAGGATAACTAGAGTCAGAACAGGGACAGAGTTAAAGAAAAGGATAAACTTTACAAATCAAGAAATATATGTAGGTCACAATAAGTGAGGAAGTACATAATAAGTTCAAGTTCATTATGAATCTAACCATATTTATTTCATGCTGACTTTAGCACCTAGTATTTTTTATTACTTTTGTTTCCCAGTGTTAATGACTTTCTTTTTTTTTTTAATTTTTTATTTATTTATGATAATCACAGAGAGAGAGAGAGAGAGAGGCAGAGACACAGGCAGAGGGAGAAGCAGACTCCATGCACTGGGAGCCCGACGTGGGATTCGATCCCGGGTCTCCAGGATCGCGCCCTGGGCCAAAGGCAGGCGCCAAACCGCTGCGCCACCCAGGGATCCCTGTTAATGACTTTCTACTGAGCTGTCCTTTAAATATTTTTTTCTGAAGCCCAGATGTGGATATAATATTTTAGACTTATTTTACATTTTAAAAAGCAATACATGTCCACTTGAACTCTTACTCATCCTTCCAGAATCAATTCAAATATGACCTCCTCCAGAACACCTTCTACACCACCCATTCTCCATCCTCCCCAAGGCTGTTAACCTCTCTTATAAGGCTTATAAGGGCTCCCTTCTTTCTTCACCTTTATTAGACTATAAGAATTCTCAGCTTCCTCTCGGTCTGTATCTCATGAGACTGTGATCTTGAGTAAAGGGGCCTTGTCTTTTATCTCTGTACTGAACAATCTAGGCAATAAAAACTCAATAAAGAGGCAATGAATAAAGGATGAAAAGTCAATTGTACGAAATAAAAGCAGTTCTTGAAAATAGTAGAAATAGATCTGGGTTTGTTTAGAAATATATACATTGAAGCTACAGTTTTGATGACTTTCGCCTTGTGGATTAAAAGAAAAAATGCATAATATCTGTCCACTCTTGGAATTCTATCCTATAAATATTTAAAAGCCAATACACAAAATATGCCTGCACCAGCAAAATGAAAAAACCAGCAATGCTGATCTGTCATTTCAGTCACCTTGGTGATGCTCACATTATCTGCATCTGTGGTATGTGTATAGATTGTACAAACTGAAAAATCTACAATAATGGTCCTTCCCAGTGTCTGGATAGGTATCACTATGGGTCACGAAAACAGCATCATAATGGTTACAGTTCTCACTCATCTAACCTTTATAATCCAAAGGCTTTTGAGATAGCCATTTAAACTCTATGAGTATCTTAAACAAACAAAAACTCCAACTCTATTATATTCCTTGTCCAAAAGGAGAGCTAAAAATACCTATTCTAACTTTCTCAAAGGGTCATCGAGGGGCCCAAGTGGCATAAAGACCTAGAAATACTTTGCAAAGTATATGAGGACATAGTTATTCTTAATCACAGTAATTTATTTTAGCATCATAGAATATTTATATAATCATTATAACACAAAAGGATGTGTTGTATATATCTTCTAAATAAAACTATCATTCTGCTTAGCAATTTTATTTAAGCTACTGCAGAAAGAGGGATTTTTATCTCTTCACTTAAAAATAATCACCAGAAGTAAAAAAGGGGAACAACTGTTCTGAATTTCTGAAATCTAAGAATATCTCCTTAATCATCTAAATGGGATTCTATTTCATGACATAGCAACCCCTCTAGTTCTAAAACCCTGCTAGTCCTAAACTTACTCAATTACAAATTAATAGTATTTAGTTTCTGGGTTTTTTTTTTTTTTAGATTTATTTATATGAGAGATAGAGAGAGAGAGTGAGTTGGAGAGGGAGCAGAGGGAGAGGGAGAGAGAATCCTCAAGCCGACTCCCCGCAGAGCACAGAGACCAATTCAGGCTGAACCCTGAGATCATGACCTGAGATCGTGACCTGAGCTGAAATCAAGAATCAGAGGTGGGCAGTCCCTGGTGGCGCAGCGGTTTAAGGCTGCCTGCAGCCCAGGGTGTGATCCTGGAGACCCTGGATCGATTCCTAAGTCAGGCTCTCTGCATAGAGCCTTTTTCTCCCTCTGCCTGTGTCTCTGCCTCCCTCTCTCTCTCTCTCTCTGTGTGTGTCTCTATGAATATATAAATAAAATCTTAAAAAAAAAAAGAGGCAGAGGCTTAACTGACTGAGCTACCCAGATGCCCCCTAGTTTCCATTTTTAAAAATAGCCTTGTTTTCAATACCATACTCTAACAACAGTTTTCATTGTTGTTTGAAAATGGCAATCACATTCACTCTCTTAGTAGAGAAGTGAATCACCAAAAACTAATGCTGCCTTTTCATGAAAAAGTGTTGTTTTTGGAAAATGGTCACCCCCCTGAAGACCTCATTTTCTCACACCTTTTTCACTTGGTTAGACCACAAGATAGCTTATGGAACCTAAGCGGAAGATTATATATATATATATACCCCCTCCCAGGGTTGCACAATCCTCCTTTAGACCCCCTGCACCATCCTCCACATTCTCACCTCCTCATTTGGCAGGTGGATGACAACCCCGAGGGAGATCTCAGAAGCCCAATGTGAGAAGAAGCAAAGTCTCTACCAACCGGAGTCTAAGCATATCTGCCATAGCTCTCATATCAGTTAAACTTAGCATAAAATTTCAATATCCTTTGAAGATACAGTCTTAAGAAGGAAAAAAAAAACCTTAAATGAATGGACTCAAAATACCAGATATACAAAATCAAATATTTCCAATTTGCTATTAGCTAGTTTCTTTAATGAGACTAAGATTTCTGGCTGCCTGTTGTCTAGATTTCTTGTTACCCAAGCAACACTAGCACTATCAATGAACATATCTATGTTGCTGTTTTGACCTTCAATGCCTACAAGATTTTGCTTGGCTTAGAGAGTTTTATAGATTACACAGTGGGAGGAATAAATAGTAATCCTGCTTTTCCACTCCTTATAGCCATGGACCCTGTTTAGGAATGGAGTTGAAAACCAGATGCAAGTAACTTGTGCTATCTAACTGCAAGAGGAATTGAGAAATTACAGAGACATGCATCGTGCTCTCAAGAAGGGGCTGAGGGCATGCATCTGAGAGCTGCCCGGACACATTCCTACCTTCCCGTGTGACTCCCAGACAAATTCTATAGTTTTAAGCAAGACCACTTTTATAAAGCTGGCTCAACATTTATGGCAGAACTTATATGATATTTTATTTCAAGAAACATAACAATGAGCACTAAATATATAAAATGTAAAGAGAGAACAGGGAATAAAATACTGAGGCATTCTGCACATAATATTCATAAGATGCAAAGTATTTTAAGTCAGAACATTTAAACCATATTTTCTCTCCTTGCTTATATAATATTCACAACTGAAACAATTATCCACAACAGAGGAATAGTCTCATGTATGTTTCAAATACTGAAGGTGAATTGGTTTTATAATCAGTCCAATGGATAAAGTGGAAGAGGAAATTGTGCATTAAAGCTAAATATCTGGGCAGCCCGAGTGGCTCAGCAGTTTAGCGCTGCCTTCAGCCCAGGGCCTGATCCTGAAGACCTGGGATCGGGTCCCATGCCGGGCTCCCTGCAGGGAGCCTGCTTCTCCCTCTGCCTCTCTCTCTCATTCTCTGTGTGTGTCTCATGAGTAAATAAATAAAATCTTTAAAAAAAAAAAAGGCTAAACATCTTTCATTAAGTTTTAATAATGATGGGCATTTCATCATTAATAGTGATATTAAATTAATTATTAACTAAATTAATAATACGTATAACTTCTTAAAAATCTAAAAATAAATGTAATCTTAATGAAATAAGAAGTAATGCATCCTAGTAGCAAATAAAGCTGAATTATTGTAGATATTTGCTGCATATTTAGATGCAAATTATAAATCATGCAAATTCAAATCCAAGTTAATACAAAAAGTAAAATTTTTGTATATTACATATAGGTTTTCATGTATTTTTTTTAGCAAATATTTATTGAGGACTTGTGTAGAATGTAATGATTAAGTTCATTTAATTATAGGTAGAAAAGATTTCCTTGAAGAAAAAACATCTAAATGAAGACTTGACAGATGAGTGGCCAGTTGTGCTTGTTAATAATAAATAATCTTTCATCATCATTAAAAACACTTTATCACTTACCATGCAAATCTATTTGAAGTCTAAACTAACAACTATTAAGTATTCTCCACAAGTGATTTAAATAATTTCTTCAAGGGAAATTATTTCCCAAGGTGATTCTTATTTAGAGTCATATCATCAAAACACCTTGATTCTACAACAGAAAAGCAAGGAGATTCTGCTAAGAATAATTGCCATGATAGCAAAAATTTCCCCAAGAATTGTCAGTGATAATGAATTTTTCAATTAAAAAACAGATCTTTCTTTCTATTAAATATTCATCTTCTGGGATGCCTGGGTGGCTCAGTGGTTGAGCGTCTGCCTTGGGCTCAGGGCATGATCCTGGAGTTCCAGGACCGAGTCCCACATCAGGCTCCCTGCAGGGATCCTTTGCCTTCTGCCTTTGTCTCTCTTTCATGAATAAATAAATTAAATATTTTAAATAAATAAATAAATACACAGCTTCTTACTACTTCATTGCTAAATAGTCCTACATGTCATGCTGCTAGGATCAAGATAGTTCAATTAGTGATTAATTTAAATTAAATGCAAGCCAGCTTTATTAATTGGGAGAAATGCCTCATCATTCTAGCTGGGCACCAACGAATGTGTTACCCTGGAATGGAATCATCTTCTTTGAAGGAACTAATGACTATTTAGAAGTATACTCCTTTCAAACTTAAAAGCAATCAATGTCTACGGGAACTTCTCACTGATGTCAGTTAACATTGAGTTTTTAAATATAAAGTGGTGAGTGGTACTAGATACATGCAGTAAAATCTTATTAATGGGACTAATTAAAAGAAAAGACATTCTGGGGCACCTGGATGACTCAGTTAAGTATCTGCCTTCAGCTCAGTCATGATCTCAGGGTCCAGGAATGGAGCCCTGCCACATGCTCCCTGCTCAGCAGGGCATCTGCTTCTCCCTCTCTCTGCCTCTTGCCACCCCCTCCCTGCTCATGCATGCACATGTATGCTCTCTCTTTGTCTTAAATAAATAAATAAAATCTTTTAAAAAAAAGATATTCTGAGTTAGTGAAAACTCTATATTGAGGTTTTTGTTTAAAGAAATTCAACTTCTTTATAGTAGACAAAATAAATTTCTGGAGTCTGATAAGAATAATATATATAAGTAATGCCTTTGAAGGACAGTTTGCTCATGTATTTTATAGGTTAAAATGTTTCCATACAATTTTGTCCATATGGTCAATGCACTAATAATAGATCATGTGGAGGTTACTACACTGTCCCTACTGGACTTTCCTGTGTCTTTTTCCTTTCCTCTGTCCATCCACTCCCTTCCCATCTTTGCTGTTTGCTCTTCAAAGCATCCCTGGTTTCATCTTCTTTCACCTCTCCTTTTACCTTTCTGTCATAGAGAAACTGATTCTAAATATAGTCCTACAGAAACAAAGGTTTGATAAAAAAAAACAAAATCAGCAGGTCACTCTCTCACTAACCAACAGGTGACAGGGCACAGATTAAGGAAAATGAGTGAAGCAGACCATGCCAGTTACAGATGTGACAGATATTTTTCCAAGTAGCAGAATGCCTTGCTTTCCCTTTGAAGGGATTCTAATGACCTTGCAGATACTCATAGTAATTCCAGGCTTGAACATTCTAACACTTAAGAGTATAAAGTCGTGAGATTGGTTTTCCTGTGTAGCCTAGTTATAATTCATAATTATAAAAAATTGGTCATGGCTCAATTTAGACAATGATCTTTAATTTGATTAGAATTTAAATCTTATAAATAGTAGAGTTTATATTAATTATATTGAGCATATATTCTCAAAACTATATGAAAAGTAGGCATACCAAACTGTGTACTTGATAAACAAAACCGCTTTTCCAACAGTTTTAAAAGGCTCCCAGGAGCTTTGATTTTATTATTCCTGATTTTTATAGTCTTATAGTGATAAAGAATAACAATGGAAAATACCACCATTCTAGGTTGACCGTGAAATGACAGATTGCTTTAAGAAATGAAAACGATTCCACTGCGATAACCACAAATAAATCTCTTCCTTAGGAGAGTAGTATCGACAGTTTTGCTCTAGAGATAATCTTAAAGTCCAGCTAACCGATATGGCAGGTTCATCATTCTCCAAAGTCATGAAGGACCATACTTAGGTTAGTTAGAACTACAGCCTCCAGAAGCAAGACATTAAGAATGTTGGGCTTGCAACTGGCTCTACTCTCTTAAATTAATAGTTAAAACAGCTTTGAGTTTTCATCTTTGGTTATGTTTGAGTATTTTTGCTTTATTATATTTTGGGTATTTGTGGTACACTGAGGGAAAGTCAATTAAGACAAGGACCCATGTGCAATTGAAATATTTATTTCATCTGATCAGATCATTTTCAATAATGACACAATGATTCAAATTAATGAGAAAGAAAGTCAACATATGTTTAAAAGAAATAAAGTTATAGGGGCACCTGGGTGGTTCAGTGGTCAAGTGTCTGCCTTCAGCCCAGGGCATGATCCCAGGGTCCTGGGATCGAGTCCCACATCAGGCTCCCTGCAGGGAGCCTGCTTCTCCCTCTGCCTATGTCTCTGCCTCTCTCTGTGTCTCTCATGAATAAACAAATAAAAATCTTTAAATAAATAAAAGAAAATAAATACAGTTATAATTATATTCAAGGTGACTCCTTTAAAAAACATTTTTTGAAATGTGCCAAGCAGTGTGCTGAGCAGTAAGAGACCTAAAGCAAACAAAGCATTTTCCTGTCCTCAAGTATCAAACAATCTAAAAGAAAAAAACAAACATAAAAAACAAGTAAATGCAATTTAAAGATGTGGAAATTAAAAGTTCAAGAAACAGTGTAAGTAGACAAAAAGCACTGGTAGCTACTTCTTGATGTATCACCCTAGGGACCTAATCTAGAAAACTGGAATCATCTTTACACCCAGTCTATACTTGTTGATTTTACCTCTTAAATTTTTCTTGAATCCTTCTAATCCCTGACTACTAATGCTCTCATTAAAGAAATCCCCATCTGTCATCTGGATTTTAATAACTTCCTTACATGTCTCCCTGCCTGTAGTCCACATACCTGCCAACATGATCTTTCCATGATTATTATTACCATAACTCCCTGTCTTCATCAAAACTCCACTACCTACAGGACAATGAATTTTAGTTTTTAAGGCTTTAAAAATATGTGGTGCTGACTCAAGTTTCTTTCCTTACCAGGCTCCAGAAAAAAAAGAAAAAAAAAGTCATAGAATGATCTAGGTAGGGTGTCAGGGAAGGTATAATCAGTAAGGTAGAAAGAGAATCAGAACAGTATACTCCCCATTGTAAAATACATCAATAATATTTCTCCTTTCTCAAAAAGGCAGGAATACTGTTCTATAAATTCAGTAATAAAACAGCTAAAGAAAACCGCAGGATGGGTTCACAGCTGGGTATTTTTCTATTTTGACAAAGAAAAGGAAAATGTCCATCTACCACAAAATTAATAAGCTCTTTGAAGGCAAAAGAAATAAGTGCTGACAACTCTTTGGGACATAAGCTTAATTTTAGAAAGAGAACACATAATCCATTGAGTCTAGCTGATGCCTCGAAAAGGCTGTCACCCCTAAATCATTAGTAACTCAGTACTTCAGTTCACTTGACCTTATTTCCCCAGATACCACTGCTACTATTGACCAAGCAGCATTCAATATGTTCATACGATAATGTCATAAACAATCCTCAGCAATTCCGCCTTCTGGAAGTGCTGCTCCTGCCAATGACATCACAGCTTGTCAGCTCAATATGTCACTGGCATATGGGTTCACTTTAAGTGGTGATAATAAATAGCATCAGGCCATCCAGTTGCACTCCATTTTGAGATCACATTAAAAAGCGGCATGAGTCCTGGGCAAAGCAGGAGGACTGCTGCTATTTTACTGTCTCTTTAGCATCACTATATACAAAGGAAAAGAAAAAAAATGTGAAAAAAGGTGAATATTATCATGTAACACCGCAGTTTAGAAACGTCTATCTTACAATATTTTATAGGAGATAATCCGAGAAAGTCATTATGATTCCTATTTTAAAGATAAATAAACTGAAGTGCAATGGAGTTTCCCAAGGTCACCCAATAGGATGTGGCCCTTGTTTTGTCTTTAAATTTTACGTATTTATCATATGAACAGAAGAAGATAGAACCATCCTCAGTGGTGTCTGCTTTTTTATGCAGGCATATTCAAGATATCCGAGCAGGCTCACTCTTGAGAATCTTGGACTCACGCTGTTGTTCTGTGCGACAGCATGGTTGGCCAGCTGCTGGTTTTGATTCAGTAGCTAGTTGTAAAAAGTGAACGCTTGCATAGAAGCAAAGTAAAACAGCCTTCCTTGGGGACAGCTTGAACTCAATAAATAGTCCATTAGTTTAAGGCAGCAGATACGCACAGAGATACAGATAGAACTCACAAAAGCATGGTTTCTTTCTGCCTTTACTAACTGGATAGAATTCCTTTCAGTGGTTACTGGTTAATAGGACTGGGCAGATGGCTAATAGAACTGAAGGACACTAAATGTTCACTTAGCCCATCTACCTGTGGTGTTTTGGTTTTTTTGTTTATTCTGTTTTGTTTTGTTTATTAAGTAAGCTCTCAGCCCAACTCCATGACCCAACCTGGAGATCAAGAATCGAATGCTCTACAGACTGACCCAGCCAGGAGCACCCCCATCTACCTGTTCTTAAGCATAGCTACCCATAAAACAACACAGATTTTTGAAGTTATATTTCTTTAAAATTTTTTCCTAATTTTAAAAGTAATATTAGATCATTGAAGAGATTTTGCATTATACAAGAAGTTATAAAGAAAAAAAAGTTTAAATCATCTGCAATTCAATACTCCAGATATGATCAATGTTGCACTTTCACTTTGACATGTTTCCATCTGAATTTTTAATGTATATATATATATTTTTTATTTTCAAAATTAACTTTCTTATACCTGTTCTTTTTCTCTTTACATTGTATGATGGGAATCTTTGTATGTTATTTTTGGAAAATACTAATTTAAATGGCTGTCTTTTCCTCTCATATGGATATGCCATGATATGTTTACTCATGTTTCTATACAGGTCAATAGTCAAATCTATTATGCTATTGATAAATGATGCTACAATACCTACTTATACAAATCATGCAAGTTTCTAATTATTTCCTGAGACAAATTCCTAGTGAGGGAATTACTAAAATCCCTGATACTTCAGATTTTATGATTTTTATTGCAACACTGACAAGTTGTTTTCAAGAAAGCACCAGTAATATAAAAAATATATAATATATATTATATAATATTAAAAAGGATCCTTTACGTTCAACTTTAAATATTATGTTTGTATTTATGTTTTAATTTTTTTTAAGATTTTATTTATTTACTCAAGAGAGACATGTAGAGAGAGGCAGAGATACAGGCAGAGGAAGAAGCAGGTTCCCCGTGGGGAGCCCAATGTGGGATTCGATCCCAGGACCCCAGAAGCACAACCTGAGCCAAAGGCAGATGCTCAACCACTGAGCCACCCAGGCATCCCATGTTTTACTTTGGTAATACAGAAGTATATATTTCTAAAATATATTTTATTTTTAAAGACATATAGAGAATGAGATTTGACAACCTCCCATGCATGACAAAACCCTGCATGACCGATTGGAGATAAACTGTGTGGAATATAACAAAGTCTAAAATGTTGCAAACACTTAGTGCTGTTGTTTGATGCAACATAAAGTTAGGAACAAGAGATAAAGTAATATGAAACATAAAGGATATTTAATCATCTTTTGGTCATACCATAAATCTTCAAATGTAAGTAACAAAAGTCAATAATATTTTTCTCCCTTATTTGTCAGATAGATCTCAAATTTGTCAACCTCAATATTTAAATTTCTATATCTCCACATATATTAGAAATTCTCTTAGCTCCATTTTACATGGGAATGAAATGAAGTCATTGGCTAGTCATAATTGCAAATATACACTGCTAAACTGAGCATGAGAAATGGTACAAACTCCACACTCTTCCAAAATTAAAAGTTCCTGACATTGATCCATGTAGCAGATTTACAACAGGACAATTGTCTTCTAATATTTCTCAGTCCACTGAAGCACCTCACAATACACATCACTTATTTTCTTTTTATCCTTCCCTCTCACCTCCCTCCCTTCCTTCTTCCTTTCCTCCTATAATGGTAAGTAACTAAGAAAAACAAAAACAAAAAACAAAAACAAACAAACAAAAAAAAAAACCAACTTCCCAGCACCAGTAAAGTCAGATATTAATTTATAGGTTTCTTGTAAAAAAAAAAAAAAAAAAAAAAACCTGACTTATTTCCTAGAAAAATGCAACATGATCAATAATTAAATATAATGGATTGCATATTTCAATGCTTAGAATATGAAATCCTACAGTGAATACAAAATCATTTTCTAATATCTCCTTCAGAAAGCTTGCCTGATTAAGTGGATCAATCTACAATTTACTAGGCTTGGTAATAGACTAGCAATTGGGATTTAAATAATACTGATATTGGAGGAAAGTCAGCAATTTCTAAGAACATAATGCCTTAGAGCAATGTCTTTTCAAAATGTGATATTCTTAGCACCAACAACAGAATTTCCTGGGATGCTTATTTCAGTGCAGATTCCTGAGCCTTTCTCCAAGTTACTGAATCAGAATCTCAGTAGGGTTTGGAATATCTTTTCTGATCAACATTCTCAGATCTTCTTTTGCACACTGAAGTTCAAGAAAGGCAGATAATTTCTGCTAACTAAAGCATATTACAGGGGGAATCCCTGGGTGGCTCAGTGGTTTAGCACCTGCCTTTGGCCCAGGGCGTGATCCTTGCATGGAGCCTGCTTCTCCCTCTGCCTGTGTCTCTGCCTCTCTCTCTCTCTCTCACTCTCTCTCTGTTTCTCATAAATAAATAAAATCTTAAAAAAAATAAAGCATATTATAGCTCTTGTTGCTAAATATCAACCTAAAGGTATTTCACTAGATCACTAAATTAATACTATTTGGGAAAAGAAATATTTTCACAATTATTGGTAAATACACTGTCTTTTCTTGAATCAGAGGCACTGTTGGGAAATAGCCATCCATAAAATATTCTGCTATTTTGCAAAAGTTCTCTGAATCACTATTTACAGTTGTTTAATTCAGATTAACGAGGTAAATAATGGGTAAGCACCCAAGCTAGACCCTCTTCCTGTGTGCCGCAGGTTTACTCTGGCATCCATGTTTCCATGGATAGAGTTTTCCAGCCCCTTCCCTTTCTTTCCCATCTGCCATATGCCACCCAAACCCATGTGCAGTGGGATGGCAGGGAGACAACATCTTAGAATAAAATTGCTTTTCAGAGGTGATTTTGAGGACATTCATTTGAAAAGCACAGGAAATATTGCCAACGTCTAAAGTGAAAAGATCCTTATTCAAGACACGGAGATTGGAACTGTAGAGGAATACCAAGACAAAGTCATGGGAATTTCAATGTGTTCATCACACTTAAATAAATTATTACATGGAGATATATAGTATGACGAATATAAAAAGCTAACTGATTAAATGAGACTGTTGCCTGTCAATACTATTCATTGTTCACACAGTCCAATAGAAATTTAATCCATTAAAACATATATCTATGTCTCTGCTTCCCCCAACTGATTATGGCTAATTATGTAATAGTAATTTAGATACTAAAGTAGTGTTTCTCAGACTTTAGTGTCCATATAAAAATCTTTTTTAAACGCAGATTTTGATTCATTAGGTCTGGAGTAGAACCCAAGATTCTACATTCTAACAAACTACAGATGATCCCAATGCTGATGATCTGTGAACCACATACTTTCAATTGCAAGATACTAAAGTACTTTTTTTTTAATTTTTTTAAGATTTTATTTATTTATTCATGAGAGACAGAGAGAGAGAGGGAGAGACACAGGCAGAGGGAGAAGCAGGCTCCATGCAGGAAGCCCGAAGTGGTACTTGATCCCAGGACTCCAGGATCACAGCCTGGGCCTAAGGCAGGCACCAAACCGCTGAGCCACCCAGGGATCCCCCCTAAAGTACATTTGTAAATCTATGTCTGCTCCATCATATATTAGGTACTTTCAACACTGTTGTTTTGGGAGTGTGAAAAAAAAAAAAAAACTACTGAAATATCCCACCATTTCGTAAATGTATTTGAGTTCTTGCTAGCTAGCTAAAGTTACAAATCCACCGTAACTTCCATAATAGCAATCATTCGTTAGTTATCCAGTGTTCACAGAATTGGCTCAAATTTAGTTTTGTGTTTGATGCTCATCCTGGATGCCTATCTCTGCTGCTCTTGATAACTCCAGTCTTTAAAATATTTATACTTTTCAAATAGACAAATGATTAAAAACAATGTCCCTTGTCCATAGACCGAGACCTGGCCATGTATTACCTTTTACATCAGTTATTCATTCTCAAATCTGGTTGCATGTTATGGACATGAGGAGACAAACAAAAAAAGACTGAGGCCACAAGCCTCACACTGGATGAGTTAAATCAAACTCTCTGAGGAGTGAGAGAATATTTTTTTAAGTCTTTTATGGGGATTCTAATGTGCAGCCCCAGTTGAGAATCACTGTCTTAGAGGGCGGCTCTCCAAGGGCTTGCACTAGGTCTTATTTGCAAATACTTATAATAGTACTCTCAATTCAACTCAATAAATTCTACTGAGGGTCTTGAACATTGTAGGCACTTAATAAATACACACAAGTCGCACATGAGAATTTGTCATATTTGAATACTGGAAAGAAAAGGAAAGCACATCAATCAAAATTTTTTATTATTTTCACAACACATTCTTTAGTGATACATTGACATTAACAGACCAATCCTTTTGTGCAAAAACAAAAACAAAAACGAAACAAAAACAAAAAAAACCTTCGAAGTTACCAACATATTCCTCAATTCCTCTGCCATCAAATATTCACTCTGTAGATTAGGATTTTCCTTAAGACTAGGTCCATTTTACTTTTCTTTTTTTCAGGAAAGCACTTTTCTCTCTTCAAGTTGAATAGCTATTGCAAATCATTAATGGAATTTTCAGCAGCAACCATACTGGAAATAATCAGCTGGCATCCAAGGTAGGACACACTTTTTGCTGCTGTCAAACAAAATTAATCACTAGCTTCCAGCATGCTGAGTAGAGGCGGCCTGGGCACCATTGGATGAGGTGTTTCCATGGCATGGCAGCAGTCGATGATCAGCAGGAGTCAGGCTGTTTTCAGAAAACACAGCAATAGGTTGCTTCTTTCCCTTCATTTCTTTCGTCTTTTCAATTTCTAAGGGAGAACCTCCTGGCAATGCACCCAGGAGACTTTCTTGCCATGGTAACAAGAGAGTCGGGTGTTTCAAAAGCTGACTGTAGGAAAGAATGCCATTCTCCTTGCTTTGTTCTACCCCAGCCTATAGTCTTCTGCAGAGGAATTATTTAAATAATTCAGGTTGAGATCTAGTTTCATTTGAATTACACAGATGATCCAGGTATACTGCATTGCTTTGGATGCATTATCCAGATATATCTATTATGGTATTCTTCAGTTTCATTTAGTAGAGATCTAAATTGTATATATTGAACCAATAATTAGTCTATTGACTCATTATTTAAAAAATAAATTAACTGAGCCACATTTATGTGCCACGCATTGTGCAAAACTAAGAATTAAAAGACACAATCTCTGTGACAGTTGAGAAGATAGGTCTACTAACAGCAAGATATAATTGTCATAAATCCTATCTAGAAATAGTTTGAGTAAAGACACTCTGATATCTACAATTATAGCACCCAATAAAAAGTCTAAACCCATGTTTTAGATGCTGGAAAGGCAGGACAGAAAAAAAAAAAAAAAACCTTTCTTTGAAGGAACAATTTATTTTAGGGGAAAAAATAAGAAAATCAAAGAAGTCATCAAGGTACTATCTTGCACTTCTATTTTGGTTGAGTATCACATGGGCATTGTTATTGCCTAAACAGCTCCCACAACTTCCCTGCACAACTCAACTCTAAGAAAATAGTCACTGGTATCTTTGAATCCTGAGGATATCTCATGCTTGTTATTTGGATATCACAAAGAGTCCTGTAAAATGATTTGAACATTGGAAGGGACCGGCACCAGAACTCTGTAGCACTGGAAACACAGTTTCCCCCCAGAAATCCAATTGTATATGCAGCTTGAGATTGCTAATTTTATGATTCCATGGGACTGAGTCTTTGAATCCTTCCCTCCGGACTGAATGAGCCCTGAAAAGGGGAGCTGGTTTGAGCATGTAAATATTATTAGAAAAAGCTAGGGTTTTTTATTGGCCTTCTTTTCCATACCCAGTCACCCTTAGATTATCATGAAGCCAGAGTCCTTTTCTACCTATATTAATAGGGCAATTGTAAACGTGCTGGTAAAATGCATGGTTTAGCCTGTCAATGCCTTGCCAAAGGTACTTGTCCTTCTGTTGGACCTCTCTGGCTGTACGGTGTTAACTTTATTCAAAATCAGGGAGGGATGGGGTATACTGCTATCGAAGCCTAGACCAAACTAGAAAGTGATTTTGACAACTAAAAGGAAGTAATGAATCCCACCAGGGTTAAGAAAACCCTAAGTAGGAAAGAGGGAATATATTAGTTGATCAAGCAACAAGGAAATCTGGCTTAAGGAGAAGGTAGATTTGAATTAAGTCTGGGAAGAGTCATCTTGGTAGCCAACGTAGGTTAGAGTCCAGGTAAGACAAAGGTGTGAAATCCATGGAAATTTTTATGAAGCCCTGCCTTTCCCTTCGTCTGAGGAGGGAGCCATACTGTGAATTTCTGTACCACTCTTTTTTTTTTTTTTTTTAAGGTAAACTCTATCCCCAACTGGGGCTTGAACTTACGACCCCAAGATCAAGAGTCACATGCTCTACTGACTGTGCCGGCCAGGTGCCCCTCTCTGTACCACTCTCGAAAAATACGTATCATGGGACATCTGGGTGGCTTGGTGGTAGAGCGTCTGCCTTTGGCCCACGGGTGATCTGGAGTCCCAGGATCAGGTCCCTCATCAGTCTCCCTGCATGGAGCCTGCTTCTCCCTCTACTTGTGTCTCTGCCTCTCTCTCTCTCTCTCTCTCTCTCTGTGTGTGTGTCTCTCATGAATAAATAAATAAAATATTAAAAAGAAATACGTATCATAACCTTTATCACAGTGAACTCTAATTGCGATTTATTATCTAGCTTACTATTGTCAGCTGACTGACTTTGAAACCATGCTCTCTGCCAGTCCTTGTCCCAAATCTGACAGAAAAGACATAAGGCCTAAGCTTCTGTCAGCTGCTATTTCATTTAAGGCTTTGTTTTTTAAATAAATGTGAGGCAATTTAGATATGTACAATATACAAGAGAAGCAGTCATTATTTTAGGACTATGGGATGGTTGTCATCTCAATTTAAAATGAACCCAATCTTATTCTTACTGCTTCATCCTGTCCGTTACTTCTTTCTAAATAAATCTAACTAGACATTCTTGGCTCATAACTTCTCTGGGGTGTGATAGCCTCCTTTATCCATCACCATTACTGTCATCAAAATCTAATGTTATGATGGGTACTAAGGATTTACTAAGCAACTAAACATAAGCATTTCAAACGTCCCAGGGGCTTATTGTCTCGGATAGAAAAGATCAAGGCAGAAGGGGATGGTAATGACATACTCCATAAATTAATTTAATTAGTGTTTAAGGGTTTTTAAAAGACAGTGCATTCAATGGCAGCAGTAAGTAAAATCAGGAAAGTTACACAAGGGAATGGGGTTACAGGATCTCTATGGAAAGAAAGGTAGAGGAGTCTGGTTGAGCAGGAATGATTACTACCTGAGGACAAAAAAGAGTGTTTGAGGGATGCCTGGCTGGCTTAGTCATTGGAGCGTGCAACTCTTGATCTCAGGGTTGTGAGTTCAAGCCTCACACTGGGTGCAGAGGTTACTTAAAAATAAAATCTCTCGGGCAGCCCCAGTGGCGCAGCGGTTTAGCACCGCCTGCAGCCCAGGGCGTGATCCTGGAGACCCTGGATCGAGTCCCATGTCGGGCTCTCTGCATGGAGCCTGCTTCTCCCTCTGCCTGTGTCTCTGCCTCCCTCTCTCTCTCTCTCTCTGTGTGTCTCTATGAATAAATAAATAAAATCTTAAAAAAAATAAAAATAAAATCTCTCTAAAAAGAAAATATTAAGAGTGTTTGATTGGTTGGCTCCTAAATTGTACTGATGGACTCTTAGGGTAAATGGATACTTTGTCTTCCAGTGAATTTACTGTTTATCTGATGTGCCTAAACCAGGAAATTAAAGTAAGTACATTTTTGTTGGGATTCAAACTCAGAGTCACTAAGGTCACTCAATTAGAAGAAAAAATTAAAACATGGGACAATGCCATTTATACTGATTAATCTCAGAGTAAAAGATGCCACGTAATCATGTGCTGGGAGAATCATCACTAACCTTCTGGTTAGGACTCATAGTTTCATGACTTTAGCGATGCCAAGAGTTTTTAAATGATAGAGTGACAAAGTTGGCATTCCAGGAATAGAGCCGATCAACTTTGTCCAGGAGAAAAAGCATACCAAGAGAAGGGAAATGAACAAAGGGATCTACACTTTAATTTGGAGGATAAAGATGTAGTCTCTCTGAGCAGAAAAGCATGGAGCAGAGAATTTGTGTGCCAGTTCTCTGCAGTGTCCACCCACGGTCAGGGACAAAAGAGACAAGTGGTGTAAAGATTGAAATGTGGACTGACTCTCAGCACATGAATGAAGTGACAGTGTTGACCAGGGCATCCAATGGGGCTTGGGATGAGTAGGGTTAGATCAGGTCAGATTGTTCTGGTCAAGTGTCAACACAGAGGGAGATAGTATCAGGTAGCAGCATGACCTAACGCTAGTAAGTACCCATGCCTAGAACACAAGATGAAAGGGAGGAGTCAAGCAGAAGAGACAACTCTGGAAGGAGCATTACAGATAGAAGAGTCTCATGCAGTCCTTGTAGGGGGCTAGAGAATGAATGAATAGTGCTAAAGGTAGGAGTGATGAGTTAGAGAAATACACCAGATATTCAACATAAGAAAGAACAGTGAGTCACACATGGATGCAAAGCTAAAGGGAAACATTACCTCTCAATGGAAAAGTGTAGCATAAAGGATGATGCAATAAAGAGATGGGCAGCTCTCTCCTTGTCCTATATAGTCTCACGTGGCAGCAAAACACCCAGTTTAGAGTATCATGTAGTTGTGCAAAGGCCAAATTCATTATTGAACTAATTGCAATATATAGGTCTCATGAACTTTGGTTGTATTAATCTTTGATTGTATTATGTCTCACTCTACTAAAGCACGCTTTCTTCTCACTCAGACTTCGAGATGTGTGTCGCTGTTGCCAATTGTCCACTGTAGTCAGTGCTGAGGACCTGGAAGACGGCCTGCTCTCATTTGGCTCTTTTGATGGTTTGTGCCAATAAATTTTTTAATTCTGCTCTCCAGGTGGCAAGGCTGTTTTATAACAAATTGCTGGCTAATTAGGGCATAAATGTTCTTTTCTTTGTTTCTCACTGACCTTGCTCATTCTCTGCTTGTGATTACATGCCCCGGCAGCAGTTTCTCACTCCTGGTGTTACATTCTCTTCTGCGATCTGCTTACATCACTCAATACTTTCAAGACTCCAAATTTCATTTCCAATATTCTTAATCCGTGGAGTCTGAAATCCTTTACTTAACTTTATACTTTTTTAGGGTTCCTTAAACCTAAAGTGGTAGTTTATTATTTGTTTATTATCAAATTGTCTACAATTTTTTTACTCTTCTCATGTCATTATTCTCACTGTAATACAAATATTTAAAAAAAAACAAATATCCAAATATAGAATCATATGATCCATTTCTGATCATTCTCTTTATCTTCAAGTGATATCAAATTCTCTATCTGAAATCTGGAAAGTACATTTAGAAATTTCACAAGGCACTTTTTAAATTCATTACTAAAATAATACTATATACTTATATATATAAGAAATAATATTATTTCTAGATGTTATTTATTTTTATTTTTTTCATATTACATCGTTAGTTGAAATTTTCCAAAGCTTTTTGTTTGTTCTTCTTTTTAGTAGGCTCTATGCCCAGCATGGAGCCCAACATGGGGCTTGAACTCGCAATCCTGAGATCAAGACCTGAGCTGAGATGAAGAGTCAGAAACTTAACCAACTGAGATACCCAGGTGTTCCAAATTTTTCCACTGCTTTTATGAGAAGCCTATTTATGTTACATTCAGAATATATCAAATGGTAGGTGCAAAAGGTAAAATAAATTTAAAGGACTGCCAGGGATGTCCAGTATGCAAACTGTTTAAAAATAACAAAGTAAATATTATAATAATTTCCAGCATCATTTTCTTTTTTTTTTTAAGATTTTATTTATTTATTCATGAGAGACACAGAGAAAGGCAGAGACACAGGCAGAGGGAGAAGCAGGCTCCCTACGGGGAGCCCAATGCAGAACTTGATCCTGGATCCTGGGATCAGGACCTGAGTTGAAAGCAGATGCTCAACCACTGAGTCACCCAGGCACCCCTCCAGCATCACTTATATACAACTATCCAGTATAGACATAACTAATTGCCTCAATTTTTTATAACTTTACAATTTTTTCATTGTATGGGTGAAATTCACCCATAAGGGCAGAGAAAACTTAAAAACTTTTATCTGCTACTCATAGGCAATCATTGGCAGATTTGTTTTGTTTATAAAATGTGGTTATAAAGTTCACATCTTTCCAACACCCAGGAGAAAAGAGGAAAAAGAAATAAGAATGTGACAGGGATGATTTGATTTTCTTTAGGAATAGTTGCCCATATGATCTCTTAAATTTGTATTTGCCCCCCAGAAATGCGATGCACTCATAACAACATGCTTAAAAAGCAACTGGCATCACTGAGTGGCCCCAGAGATACAGTTATCGTGTAACCAGAATAAAAGGAGTGCAAGTATGGTCAACCTAACCAGACAGAAAGATGTGACCAGTTAACTTATTTTCACTGTGGCCATGCAGCCAAGTGGAGTGATGGCAAACCAGGCAATCTAGAAACATGTTTTGAGGCTTTGATTTATAAAGTGCAGCCTTAGAGAAACATCTGTTAGAATCTAAGCCTGGCATTCATATGTGAAGAAATCATACCTAGAGGCAAAAAAAAAAGGACATGTTCTCTCTCCTGGTTTTCCTAGGAGCTCTTCTATCTCTTTTCATTGTCTCTCTCCTGTAAACCTCTTTCTTAGTCTTCCCTGTAAATACAGGTGTCACACCAAAACCCTGTCCTCCACTGATGAGTGATTTCATTATGTCTTATGATTTCAACCTCACCTTGCTGATGGTTCCCAAAATTATATGCATCCTGACCTTTCTTCCAACTGTCATACTTCAAATGCTTACTAGACTTTTCTACCTGCATGTCCCACAGGAACCTCAGACCCTACATGTGAAAATCAGAACCCAGTACCTTTCCCTCTGAACCTGTTCCTCCTTTACTATTGGCTATTTAGTTCTTGGTACCACCAGCTACCAAATCACCACAGTTGGACATCTAGGAGACATTTTTTACTTACTTTTCCCCAATCCACCTCATCCCTATGTGCACTCAATGGCCTATTCAGGTTAATTTGTCTTTATCTATCTCTTCCTTGCCACACCTACTGTACTACCTCTCAATTCATTCCCTATCTCCCTAGCATTATAGCTCCCTAAATAAAATCTGCCTCTAGACTTTCCCATTCTCTGAAGTCTCCACAATAATGAAAAAGATAATCTGGCCATGGTGTCCTACTGCTTAGAGCCTTTCAAAGTCTCCTCTTTAGCTACCCAGCATATAGTCCAAGCTCATTAACATGAGATACAACATTCTTACTCTTGCCTACGTCTTTAGGCTCATTTATCATAAATCTTACTTAATTTTCACTTTATAATTTAGTGACAAAAAGTTTACATGGTGTTCATTATTGCCAAGTCCTACTCTAAGAATTTATATACATTAATTCACATAATTTTCACAGAAACCCTGTTAGGCAAGTCCTGCAATTACCTCAGATTTTATAGATGAAGAAACAGGTGCAGAGAAGTAAGTTACTTTCACACTTTGAACATGTCAGAACATGTGGCCCAGGTTCAGACCCCATGCCCATGTACCATGTACCCCATTATGCCCTTCCTCCTTGGGTGTGCAGCCTGGTTCTCACCACCATAACATGGCTAAGGTTGTATCTTCTGACACCCCTGTGCCTGGTTTCACTCCTATTTATCTTTTAAAGCTCAACTCAATCATCATAGCCTATAGTGGTTCGGTCACTACAACTTGCAGAGTTCTTGCCTGACCTCCTCCCCTTCCTTACAGGGGCTACTTCTGTGTTTTTATAGTAAGCTATATTCTGTGCTTCTATAGTAGGCTCTGTATATTCCCATCACTGCAGTTATCATCTAACAATTATGCATTTAGGGGCACCTGGCTGGCTCAGTTGGAAGAGTGTGTGACTCTTGATCTCAGAGTTATGAGTTCGAACTCTGTGTTAGGTGTAGAGGTTACTTAAATAAATGAACTTAAAAAAAATGATCTTTTAATGAAGGGGACATATTCCTTGAGTAATTCTCTTTAACTGAGGGCAAGGAAGATGTCTCCCTCATTTTATTTCATATTTTGCACAGCAGTGTCCAGCAATTAAGAGGCATTCAATAAATGTGTGCTGAGTGAAGAATAAGTAAGTACATAGATGAATAAAGGGCACTCCCACCAGTAATGAAGAACCCTTCCTAATAAGAGTACCATAGTAACTGAACTACTAGTGCTTACAGAAAGAGTCCAGTGGCCCCTGCAGTCAGTTTATAAAAACTTTAAGAAGCCTAAATGCGTGCGTGTGTATGTGTGTGTGTGTGTATGGGGCGGGGGTGGGAACAACATGAACCGAGGGAAGGAGGGACTAAACACAGAAGATATATACAGGCTAAGTAAAACCAAGAATTTTTATAAGACTAATGTGTATTAATGGTTCAATAAACCCATAGGTAGTTTCCTTATAGTGTTTTGATTTCAACTACCTTTTTAGTTTGCTTTAAAGTTCTAACTTAAGAAGGCTTTAAGATATCATAAAATTTATACCTGGACCCAGGGAGACCCCAGAGTAATGAGTACAGCAAAGCACTTCACCTTTCCCAACTCACACCTGAAAGACAGTTCTAGTTTGGTAATTCTCATGAAGCATTTGATTAGTAGATATGAAGAAGTTAGCTTTTGCATAATGACCTTGCAAATAAAAACTTGGTACCTCACCTGGTGTTAGAAACATAGCTTGTGCTCATTGTCAACCTGGTCCACGTCTCCTTCATTCAGCAGATTAGGGCTATTTCTAATGCTGTACCTCTCAAACACAACACTTAATTTTTTTTCTTGCTGCAAGGCTTTGATTGCTCTTTAGGATGATCTCTAAGCAATAAAAAGGTCACTAGGAGTCAAGGGATGTAAAGTGTAGGCTCATGTAACAACTTACATGTTTCCGGCCAACGTGCTTCGCTTCTCTGGGTCTCAGTTTCCTCATATAAAATAAGACATTTGAATTTGGAAATTTAAAGCTAATTTCAGCTCTACTTTAAGCCACTTGCAGCTCTAACAGTCTATGTTCTTGAGGAGGGAAGCTGAAGGAACTCCATTTTAGAAAGGCTTTCTATCTCTGCTGTTCTTCTGTTAGGATCCGTTTACATATGTCTGTATTTTGCCTCTGAAGAAGCCAAAGAAACTGTTCCCACTTCAAGGTAATCATTCTCTGAGTTTTGTCCTAGGCCCCAGACACCTAATAACATTGAAGAAGAGCCAAATCCCAAACATATTCCAGGACATTAGCCTCAAACAAACCTCTGCGGATGCAGGCATCAGTACCCCTACCTTCAATAATTTCCAGAATAATACCTATTGTTTACATGACACTCGCCTTTGATCAGACCCTATCCTGGATTCCTGAAGGAACACACACGTACTCTAGATCCCTTTCCAGTATAAATCCCCAACCACAAACAATCACAGGATTCATTCTCCTTTCCTTTCCAAGTCTCCTTGATGCTCTGCCTGCTATTCTCTGTCACTCACACTATTCAATAAACTGTTTTTACTTTCTCCACTTTGCTTGATTTCTCTCCTGCACAAAGCCAAGGACTCTTTTGGCTCCCCACCCTCTTCTGCCAATGTCCTCCGCCCCAGACTGCCTGTATTACCTTAAAAGAAAATGAGTATTTTTTTTAAATTTATTTATTTATTCATGAGAGACACACAGAGAGAGGCAGAGACACAGGCAGAGGGAGAGGCAGACTCCTCACAGGGAGCCCGATGTGGGACTTGATCCCAGGACTCCAGAATCATGCCCTGAGCCAGAGGCAGACACTCAACCACTGAGCCACCCAGGCGTCCCAGAAAATGAGTATTAATCAAATATTAAAGTCACCTGTATGCATACACATTCTCTTACACAAGAGAAAGCACACTCATATATTAATATCAACTGCAATAACAAAATAATCATTACCTTTATTATACACATAGGATAAGTGACATAATTGATATGTTTCTGTAAAATTCGAGAAGTATTGTACTCGTTTAAAGTTTGGTTCAAACATTTTTTATTTGTTAGACATTTTACAGATGCACAAGGAAATAATTGTCAATTCACAGCTTCAATCCCAAAAATTAACTTTTTGAAGAAACATACAAGGATACAATTTTCACAATAGTTTAGATATTCTCAAAATGGAGGGGAAAGATGAAGAGGACTGGTACTCTGTGGCAAGACACAGCACCACAGATTGAGCTCTGAGAGAGAGAGAAGTGGGTAAAACAGGATGGCAAGTGGGGAGATGGGGCTTTTCAATCATGGAAAAAAACAGACAGTGGCTGAAGTAACACTGTTAACTCCTCCTTAATCCTAGCTGAATTCTGACTGGTACCACCTGCTGTTATGTATATGCTCACAGAACAATTGGCACCTGCCTAAGGGAAACATTACTAAATCAGGCACAAAATCCCATCATCATGATGATAAACCACACAGAGTATTCTTGAGGGAACTTAATCTGTACAGAGAGATGATGAGGTAGGTAGAAGGGACCTTTTTCTCCTGTGAGACTCACAGAACAATACAGCTATGTCATAACCAAGTTCTAAAGTACCTCATGTCCCTAAAGAATTAATGAGACAAATTTTGGTTATAATAAGTAATATAGATCTTTAACACCTAAAAGCAACACAGTTTCAATTGGACAGTATTACTATAAACCCCAAAAATAATTTTCCATAGGAAGAAAGGCATTTGTATATATCTACTGGAAAAAAAGTGTGTGTGTGTGTGTTTATGAAAAACTCAAGTTTCAGTTTAATGTTTTAGATCAACCCCAAAATAAAACATTACATTAAAATCATTTGAGGGGTGAGCTTCCTGTAAGTAAATTGCCAGCAAATGAAATAAAGAAACAGAAAAGTATTTTTCCCTTTGCAATCTAAAAAATTCAATTTAACACAATGTCTACTCAAGATAGCTCTGAAATTTATTTTTCAGTCTTACTTTTGTATTTACATGGAGTTCAGTTTCATAATTTTAAAAAAGTTGAAATATTTTATAATATGAGCCAAAATACCACTTCCCATAATTCAGCTCTTTGACTTCCACAAATGCTGTTAATTTTCAAAAATTTCTTAAATTATAAATTTTTTAAAGATTTTATTTATTTGTCCATGAGAGACGCACAGAGAGAGAGGCAGTCATAGGCAGAACAAGATGCAGGTTCCCCACAAGGAGCCTGATGCGGGAGTTGATCCCAGACCCTGGGATCACGCCCTGGGCTGAAGGTAGATGCTCAACCGTTGAGCCACCCAGGCGTCCCAAATTATACATTTTTTAAATTATAAAAAGTACCTACCTACCACTGCCAGCTGACAAAAGTAATCTGCAATTAATATCATAGATTTAGATTCTACTTATCAGTCTATTTGATCTTTTTCATCCTCTCCCAACTGAGAAAGCAGCCACACAAAAACAATGCCTCTTGATTGTATCAGAAAGCAATTCATTTTTCACTGAGAAAAGATGTATCTGCATCATTAAAGAAATACAAATTTTCACTAGATACATGGAAGAAAGTGAACACAAGTACTACAACATATTTTTTGAGAAAGCAATGCTGAAATCTACATTTCCCAGAATTTTAATAATGACTATTATGAAAGTTATCTGCAATATTGGCTGCAGGTATAATTTGAAAACTTTTACTAAATAATAACCCAATACAATTCATTTAGGAAACATGACAAATTTTGTAGCATTTTTGCTATTATTGGCAATATCTAAAGATTTATTATGTACACATACATATATTTATGGTCATATATACTCCACTGGTTATATTCATATTCTTTTTTTTAAAGATTTATTTATTTTTTCATGATAGACACAGAGAGAGAGAGGCAGAGATACAGGCAGAGGGAGAAGCAGGCTCCATGTTGGGAGCCCGACGCAGGACTTGATCCCAGTACTCCAGGATCGCACCCTGGGCCA
Organism: Canis lupus familiaris; assembly: GCF_011100685.1. Lineage (NCBI taxonomy): Eukaryota > Metazoa > Chordata > Mammalia > Carnivora > Canidae > Canis > Canis lupus. Next base: position 7,062,687 of record NC_049253.1, read on the forward strand.
AAGGCAGGCACTAAACTGCTGAACCACCCAGAAATCCCCTGATATATTCATATTCAATTTAAGAATTTCCAATTCCAAGTAGATATTACACTATAGAACTTGAATTTCAGGCGGCTGTAATACAGACCCTTGTCATCTATTACCTAAATTGGTATAAGCACCTCATTTCCTTGAGGTCACTTCAGGGCCAACAGACATAATTACTTGTCATCATGGTAGGCCCAGGGAAAATAATCAAATTTGTACTGTAGAAAGGAAAGGCAAGGGGTGCCTGGGTGGCTCAGTTCCTTATGTGTCTAACTTCAGCTGAAGTCATGATCTCAGTGTCCTGGGATCCAACTCCACCTTGGGCTCCTCACTCAACCAGGAGTCTGCTTGTCCCTCTCCCTCTCCTTCTGCTCCTCTCCCTACTCATGCACTCTCTCTCTCTCTCAAATAAATAAAAATCTTTTTAAAAGACAAGATATTAATCCTATTTTTATATATCTAAGCTATATAGCCTTGAAACTACTAAACAAATAGTAAATAAATGTGTACTAGACAGTTGCCATGAAACAGATGCCAAAGATTCTTCTCATATTCCAGAACATTCAGTATGTTGAAAGACGTAGCCAACTGTATCTTCCTATCAATCACCCTTGTGATATAATCATTCATATCAAAAATAATTTAGAAGTTCCATGTTGGACCACATATTCTCAATTTATTAAATTTATCACAACTGTTCACTTCTGCAATTCATGTAGTACTGAACAATCTCTACTTAAAATAAGGCTCTTCTGGATGTTAAAAAAAGATACTGTAAAAGGGTGATATATATTCATAGAGAAGTACACAAACCACTGTATAGGCAGCAGATATAAAGAATATAATATTATCCAAACTCATTGGTCACTGAGTACCTTGAAACGAATTTGAGAAACCATTCCAAATAGTAAAAATTCCAAAAACATTACCTTTATTTTAACGTATTAAATGGGGGGCAGTGCCTGAGTGTCTCAGTCAGTTTAGTGTCTGCCTTCGCCTCAGGTCATGATCCCAGGGTTCTGGGATTGAGCCTGGAGTTGGGATCCCTGCTCAGAGCATAGTCTGCTTCTCCCTCTCCTCCCTGCTCATGCTCACTCTCACTATCTGTATTTGTCTCTCTCAAATAAATAAAATCTTTTTAAAAAAAATAAATATTAAATGGAAACATATAGAATATTTAGATTATAGATTAGGCTATCCCAGGATAATCTCCACATAACCCTTGACTCTTGTGTCAGAACATGAGATGGCCTTCATAGATCCTGATATACACACACAGAAAAACAGTCAAATCCACATCAGGGGGAGGGAAGCCTGTTTGAATATCTGGAAATTCAACTTATGACTTCTAAATTAATAATCCAACTTTAGACAAGAATCTAAAATCTGCATATGACACAGCATTAGGTTTTTAGAAGGATAGTTGTTATTATAAAAATTTTCTATGATACAGCAATAATGAAAACATTTCAAACACCAGGCAACTAGGAATTAGAGTATGGTTATAATTATTGTTTTTAAAAATCCAGTTCCTAATCCATTTCCAATAGTATTGTACCTGAAACCCAGAATAATCTAAATGTTTATTTATGTGTATATATCATTTTTCCCAAACTCTTGACTTTTTTATATAGGCAACCTACAAAAAGCATCTCCCAATTTCCTTTTTGAAAAATGAAAATTTTTAATTGCTCTGCAAAGGATAAATTACTTCCATTCAGCCAACTTTCCTCATATGTAATAAATTATAAATAATATTTTTAAAAATAATCATCCCTTAATATTATTATAAGGAAGAAGCAATAAGATGCTAAACTTCACTCTTCCACTGGATTCTGGCCAGTGGGTTATTCATAAAATTGTCGCAATGATAGTTTTTTATCTGATCAAGGCATTTTGTCAAGATAAGAGTAAGTTCCCAAACCACAGTCAACCTATTGCTATTGACCAAGATCTATCTTCACAAATCAGGCATGGAAGCCACTTGGGGTCAGGTCATCTGGAATAGTTTCCTGATGGAACCGTTTCCTACCCACTCAAAAAACACTTTAAAGTGCATGTTCCTACATGAGCCGGTATACAAATGCCTGATTGCCCTGTGTAATAGCCCAATCACTCCTACTGATTCTTTAACAACTGGAAAGAAGTCCCTGCTGCGTAATGAGATTATGAAGCACATGATAGATTAGTGACCTTCTGAATTAGGACAAACAACATGAACTCACTAACAAATTCCCCCTTATATTGAACAGGCTATGTTAAGGGTATCAGCCATTTGACAAAAATAGTTGAAGTGCAGATGGAAATATTAACATATAAAGCTTCATTCTTCAGTGTTCCAGGACCTCACATCTGGCTTGAATATTATGAGTGCATCTGATAATTTTACTCTATGACTACACATAAAAAAACATTTTCCTATTTGGATTTATACTTGTTTTGAACTCCATTTGAAAAAACATCAATCCAAATAGCATTTTGGATTCACTGACTAATCAGTGAAGGCATATTGGGTGGGTTTTGAACATAAAGAAACCTCTATTTTTTAAATTCTTGATCCTATTTTAATTGTTTAAAATGTTGCTCTGGGGGATCCCTGGGTGGCTCAGTGGTTTAGTGCCTGCCTTTGGCCCAGGGCGTGGTCCTGGAGTCCCAGGATCGATTCCCACATCGGGGTCCCTGCATGGAACCTGCTTCTCTCTCTGCCTGTGTCTCTGCCTCTCTCTCTCTCTCTCTCTCTCTCTCTCTATCTCATGAGTAAATAAATAAAATCTTAAAAAATAAAAAAATAAAATGTTGCTCTGTCAGCATAGCACAGGGGTTTGGAGATAGGGAGGCAGGTCTTTTTGACTTGGAGTAACATCTTGGGTCCATCATTTAGTAGCTATATGGATTCAATCAGGGAAGTTTTTCAATCCCTCTCGACATTAGTCACCTCCTGATAATATATATAGCACCAACTCATTGAATTCTTGTGCAGATAAAATGAGATAATATATGTAGAACTCTTAGCACAATGGGTAGTGCATAGTAAGATCTCAATATATATTAATTATTTCTTCTTAATATTGAAAAATGTTCCTATTGTTATTAGTAGTATTATTATAATAAAATGTTTCAATAAGGTATAATATTTTCCCTAATGAAGTTTTCTATAAACTGTTCAGCTTATTGGAAAAAGCATAATTTATTCAAATAAGTTTGAATTAGGTTCACTTCATCATAAAGCCATAGAGGACTTCCATTTTACTTATACTACTGTTGTTACTCCTCATGGACCTTCTGGAAAAGGATTAGAATTCTTTTTCATATTGAGGAAATAAGTAATTAGAGGTAATCTTGACATATAATATGTGCCTACAGAATGTCCATTTTTTTTAAGTATGTTTTTTGGGAGTAATAGGTTCAGGTTTGTATACATCTAACAGTATTCTCCTGCCCTGCCTCCCTTTGATCAGTTACTCTCTGAGGTTAAGAATGAAGTCTATGCCTTTGAGACTAAATGAAGATACTTAGCTTGTATAGAATGTCAGTGGCTAGGTTAGCACTATATCCTGACTAGCTGAGCAATTCAGATGAAAACCTAGTCAGCACTCATCCTAAAACCTCAGTAAACAGACTTATTCTGAGTCTCAGAGTAAGAGTTACTTAATGTGTTACTTACCAACACTTTACCAATGCTACTCAAACGTGGTTTTCAAGAGTCTAAAATAATGAAAACAAATTAGTAATTCATAGTAAGGTTTTTCATAGTCACTACTATAAATCATAAACTATAAGGAAAAATGCTGCCAATTTCTGAATTCTCAAAGTACATATAAAAATTCTCAAAGAAGAATTTTATCCCTATATTTTATTTTGCTCCTGTCACATGTTTCATCTTGTTCTGTACTTGTATTGAGAAAATCAAATCCCTTTGGTAGAGCGTAAACTCTGAAATGTAAATTCTACTCTGATATCAGACTTACATTCCCCAAATCATGAAACAACCATATTACCCTGAAACACATACCAAAAACAAAAACAAAAACAAAACTGATCTGCAGATAAAGCTTAGGAGTGAATATATTTTATCCTACTGAATCTGCAGACTTCTATACGTAGCTTCTGAAATGGGTGGAAGAAGAGTTACCTACATGACTTTCCTTAATCTTTCTCATGTTATACCACACGGGATAAACATTATAATTAGGATAGAGCAGTAATCTTGACTTTCTACAGAAGGTGGGAAGCTGACAACCATATTGAAAGGCATACCAATTTTCTTCATGAGACTTAGAAGAACTATCACAACTCTGAGTGTGACAAGTTTGCCTTAAGTCTGTCACAGACACACATCCTCATTACATGCTGTGTAATCTAGCAATGCACAGACTTGTGGCATGCAGCCACATCAAAGTACCAGGACAGAATGATCTATAAGAATACACCATTATAATAATCTCCTCTTTATGTTGAGGCAGAACAGAACCGATTCCTATAGGCTACTTATAAAGTATGTTCACTGGCCATTTAAAAATAGCTCTTGAACAACTTTTCTACACAAATGATGCAGCACACCATACTAAGTTGCATAAACAATTTTAAAATATATTTACTACAGTTCATACCAACAATATACACATACCAAAGTCTTATATAGACCTAGTCTTTTGAATTTGACTGATTCAAGAGGATGCTGGAATGATTTATTGTGACAACTATATGAAAAATACTAAACAATCATGTCAGTTTGATCTGATACAGGTTGGATTGAATGTGAAAAAATTAAAGCAGGTATTCATACTAATTTTAACAAGCCAATAGGATGAATAGATCTACTAGTTCTAATGGCATCTCCAAACCACTGAAAGCAAAATGTCTGTACTTGTTCTAATTTTTTCCTGATTTTCATTTTAAAATATTGGACTTTATCGCTATTGCCACTACCCTCCACACCCACTCCTCACCCTGGTGCAATCATTAGGAGACAGTACTACAGTACTTACAAAATAAGAGAGGAATCCTGCCAACATGCCCTCTGAATTCAGGGTAAACATTTAGAACATCTAAGAAAAGGAATCTTTAGGGATAAGTATTAATTATGTGAAAAGAGAATTGAAATCATGACACAGAAAACACCAAATTTCTCCTATAAAATTTTCATAATATTTCAATTTTTAAAAAAGTTTTTAGTATTTTTTTTCCAGTTAGAACATCTTTACCTATACTGGCTCAACTTTCACAGAGAAATATTTATTCTTGGGATGGCTGCATGGCTCAGTGGTTGAACGTCTGCATTTGGCTCAGGGCCTGATCCCAGGAACCAGGATCAAGTCCCACATCGGGTTCCTTGCCCGGAGCCTGCTTCTCTGCTGCCTATGTCTCTGCTCCCCTCTCTCTTTGTGTCTCTCATGAATAAATAAATAAGATATTTAAAAAGAAAAAAAAAAGAAATATTTATTCTTAAAATGTTGTTAAAGATCAGACATACAATAAATTACTACATTATTACATTAAGTACTTATAAAAAGGTGTCACTTACTAGTACTTTGTAAAACATTCTAGAATGGTCCACCTTCCATTTTTAAATTCTTCAAACTTTCAAAATCAACACAGATCCTAACACTTATTTCTGTGTCCATAGTTTTATTTCTAATATGCCCCCTTACTTTTTTCTCTTTAACCTTGAGTGTTCTCTGAAGTGGCAGTGGCTATAATTGTTCTTTTTTTTTTTTTTAAGATTTTATTTATTTATTCATGAGAAACAGAGAGAGAGGTAGAGACACAGGCAGAGGGAGAAGCAGGCTCCCCAGAGGGAGCCCAATGTGGGACTTGATCCAAGGACCCTGGGATCATGCCCTGAGCCAAAGAAAGATGTTCAACCACTGAGCCACACAGGTGCCCCTATAATTGTTCTTATGGATAGAAAGTCCAAGGCAGCCGGATGTAAAATAATTGGCCATGAGTCACTCTCCCTGCCAGTGCAGATGAACAAAGACCAAGTGTAGATGTGGACAGATCAGCAAGTAGAAAGGAGGGAAAAGTCATGAATTTTCATGTTTGAAAACCTGAAAATCCAACAGGACTTAGTTACTCAGAACAAACTCAAAAGTATGCCAATACAGGAAATGGGCTAACATATAGCACATGTAATAATAACCAAATGAGAAAAGCCATTTTCAGCTAACATGTAAATGTTAAGACTTAGGAGTTCCTATGTAAATATTCTAGATAATTACAATCCTAGGGTAACCACAGCAGTTTCTCTAAAGGTAAAGGCAAAGATTATTTGGATAATTATAAAAAAGTGTACCTCCTAGATTAATATGCCTTATTAACTCAGAGGCTTATTTGTTGGAATTTACAATTGACTAAAGAAATAATTTATAAACACAAATATATATGAGGCAAGGCTTCATAGATAAATGATTAAAGAAATATGTGCTCTAAGAGAAGGACACAAAATAAGCCCACCCAAATAGGGTGGGTTCTAAAATGTGAACCTAGAATTGACTAAGGCTCAGAGCATACAGACATGTCAGGAAGAGTTCAGCCACAAAACTTATGGCAATAAACTATGACAAATTTCTCAACAGTTTTCTAGTCTTTAGTATGACTTGTAATTATATGGCTGAAGTTGCCCCATCTAGGCTGCCTATCTGTCCCCTCCCATCATACTTAATTAAGCACTAGCCATAATTCAAGGCTTAAGGCTCTTGCTCACCCACTTGTAGAGCTTAAGATTTTAATATAATCACACTGACCTCTTGCTCTTCTCCAGTCTCCTATAGAATTACTTTGGCACTGCACAGCATAATACTTATAATACTTGTTAAGTGTTACATACTTAAAATATTTCTGAATTGCTCATTACTTTTTTTCAGTAGAAATGTCTCCTCAATGAGATTTTAAACTCCATGAAGGTATCAATATTGACTTTCAGCCCTGAAATGCCGTAACAGCTAATTTAGTGCTATACACCTAGCAAACCAATACAAAATTGTTGAATTAAGGACCTTTCCTATGCATTAGAAGGAAATATCTAAATTAAACGGAGTTAAACAAGTTGATTCTTAGATATTGAAGCTCATTAAGTAAATGTTAGAAATTAAGGTCTTTGTCTTAATTAGTATAAACACAAATTAGTGGGTAGAAGATGATAGTTGTTTGTGAGTTAACAGAAAACATGAATAAAACCCAGGTCTGACAACTAAGTAGAAGCTCACCTTCTAGATTTAGGTGTATCATTATTTAGAACACATTTTGCTATGTCCCTCTTTTAAAAACTGATGCTCCATAAAGGGTTGGCAGGTATTAGTAGATTAATGGATTAAAGAAAAATAATATTCTATCATATTGGTCTCAAGTGTATAAAATAGTTAACTTTTTTCTATCAAAAGATGGTCTTGGGGTGCCTGGGTGACTCAGTTGTTTAAGTGCCCGACTTGATTTCCGCTCAGGTCATGATCTCAGGGTCATGAGATGGAGCCCCCTGTCCAGCTCCATACTCAGCAGGGAGTCTGCTTGAGAATCTCTCCCTCCACCCTTTCCCTCATCCTCTCTCTTTTTCTCTTTCAAATAAATACATAAATCTTAAAAAAAAAAAAAGATGGTCTCATTTGATAGCAATCTCAACTCTACCCTTTTAAGTAAAAAGAAATTGAGATGTTAAATTTATGTGTTGTGATGAATCCTGCCAGTGCCCACTGAGATAAAAATAGATAGTGGTTTTGTTTCTGCTACCAATAGGAATTAGAACACAATACAAGCAGGAAAGAAACAAAGCTGTAGGCATATTTATAATTTAGTATGCTCTAAATCAGGACAAGATAGTAACAAATACAGATTTAAAATTCTTAATCCTATTTCATTATGCATTCACTTGTCTCTTAGAAACTTTCTTAAGAAGGAAAAAGAGGGGATCCCTGGGTGGCGCAGCGGTTTATCGCCTGCCTTTGACCCAGGGCGCGATCCTGGCACCCGGGATCGAATCCCACATCGGGCTCCCGGTACATGGAGCCTGCTTCTCCCTCTGCCTATGTCTCTGCCTCTCTCTCTCTCTCTCTCTCTGTGACTATCATAAATAAATAATAATAAAAAAATTTAAAAAAAAAGAAGGAAAAAGAAACGAGAAACACTTCAGGAAAGAGTATATGAGTATATTAAATAAAACAATTACTGAGAATATCATAATAACAAAGTATCTCAAGAAATTAGAATAAAGTTGCAAAAAGAAGACCTTTTTATGCTAGCTCAATTTAATACACCTAAACCGGGCAGCCCGGGTGGCTCAGTGGTTTAGCGCTGCCTGCAGCCCAGGGCCTGATCCCGGAGTCCCGGGATCAAGTCCCACATCGTGCTCCCTGCATGGAGCCTGCTTCTCCCTCTGCCTGTGTCTCTGCCTCTCTCTCTCTCTCTCTCTCTCTCTGTCTGTCTCTCATTAATAAATAAATAAAATCTTTAAAAAATAATAATAATACACCTAAACCACATAAAGATACCTGTTTACTTATGTTATCCCGTTCATTTTTGTGGATTTTCAAAGTCTACTATGTGTCCATATAGACTGAAAGAAACATCCACACCAACATATCACAAAATGTAAGGAAGCAAAGGAAGGGAAAAGAGGAGTCCTGGTTGCAAGAATATTACTTACAGCCAGGAAAGAAATCATCTTTACATATTATCCCCAGATTAGAGTCAGCATTTTGGAAAATGTTGTCAACTGGGAAAAGATAGGAAGTAACACTAAGGGAAAAGTTTGGAGGATATCTTAGCAGAAGATGAAACTGCAGATACCTTAGAAACTTTGCAGAAGACACAGAGGTATATCTTAGCACCTGGTTTCCACGGCAGAAATGGTTCAAAATATGTCATGTGCCGAATAATACAAAAACATCTATCACTTCTCCAGCACCATGCCCATGTAAAGTTTGAGTCTCTAGTTCCTCATCTACAAAACTAGGGTATTAATACTCACTGAGAATTATTCTTTAGATCAAAAGAGATGGTGGATATGAAATAATTCTAGGTCCTAAATGTAGAATAATAGTAAAATAAGGGAGAAAAATGCTTTCTATTCTCTTGTGTCATTGTTGTTGCCATCTACACTTGAAATAAATGTAACTGTAAGAGCCAAGTAATTTAACACATCTAACTGAAATGAGAGATTCTTCTTTCTAAAATAACTCCATTTCATGCATGCTGATCACATTTTGACCACATAAAAAACAAAGCGTTGGAAGCCTGTTAAAAATCTCTAAAAGTGATTGAGCAAGTCTGAAATGGGTTCTAAGAACTCAGTTCTTTTAGGAGGCAACCCAGGTAATTCTGGTAGTGTGGTCAGCAGACAACACTTTACTCTAAAAAGGATACTTTGAGATTAATACCTAGCTATTACTTGTATGTGAAAATCATCAGTGAAAAAACTTTGTATCATAAAGGTAGATAGAAAAAGTTAGAAACAGAGACAGAAAGAAAACCACAGAATACCAGGTTGTAAGGGATTTTTTTTTCCAATAAAAAAATTTCCATCATCTCTGACAGATGGTCATCCTAAATACCTTCAGTGATGGGGAATTGCTGTCTTCAGGTAACGCGTGCTATTTGGGGCTATAAATTCATGTTTTAAAAAAAGGTAAATAAAAAAAAAAGGTAAATCAGAAGTTATTTGGAAAATTGGAGAAATGGGGATATCATTCAGAATGAATTATACATGAAAGTGTTTTTAGATTTGATTGAACTAAATAAGGCTAAATTCAAAACTAATTTGACTGCAAGAAAATGTGAACACCCAAATGTTGGATCTGCTACCTGATTCCACTAAAAAAGCCATATGTTCTGTGGCTGCTGTAAAAATAAACTTTTTTTCTATGTCTCTCATTCACATTTCAATGGTACAACATTTCAATCACACATCTGGTACCACTTTCATCTCCCTATTCAGGTAGTGGCAAGTAAACAGCAATAAAAAAAAAAAAAAAAATATATATATATATATATATATATATATATATATATATAACGAAAACAATTTGCAATGCCCATGAATATTTTAAAATTATGGCCCAGAACAAAACCTCTTAAGTGAATACAAAATATGCTACAAAGCCATTTTACTTTACTACTCTATTAGAAACAACAGTATTTATATTTTAATCTTTATATAGATATTCCACCAAATGAGCGAATAGTTATTAAGCCATTTAGTTTTTTACTTGTTTAGAAGAACTCACAAAGCCTAGCAGTTTCAGATGGCCCTGTCATGTGTGATTGATGTTTGGGCATTTCCATTTTCATTTATGTAAATTATCAAGGGCTCCTACAGCTTCTTCTAGTACAAATCCAGTGCCTTATCACTGACACAAAATTGGAAAGTGTGGGGTACTGCACACTAATATGGGCTTGAATTATTTTAACCTAATCTGCTAAAATATTGTCTGGAATAAGAGATTTTTATCACATTGTCTAGGATTTAGAACTGGTACATTTCATACAGGTCTCTCCTTTTAGGCCCGGCTTCCAGGTGAGAATTAGAATAGTTCCCACTGAACAATCCCTAGAACATCCACCCCAAATCTGTACCTTGGGCAATATTTATGTAAAAGAACTGGACCTTAAGTATACTATTTGCTGAGGTAGCAGATGAAAAAGATTTCTATGAATGCTTTAGCAAAAAGGTCTGATTTATTTTCCTTGAACACTAAGAGTATTCAATAATAAATGCATCTCTCTCTCTCACCAAAAGTATCTGTGTTCAAGCTTGAGAAAGAGAAAAGAAGCCACCAGCAGCCAGGAACTAACCTGGTACTATCAAATCGGCTCTGTGTTCTTCTACTAAACATAAACAATTTCACGGAGTGTCGTCTTCAGACCAGGCCACTCTGTGACCGTGATGGAGCAGGTCAGAAATGGCACCACTCCCTTATCATGTCTGAACACAGACAAAACACATATATTGTCCAAGCCACAAAATACCAGACATGCCCCTCTCTTGCTAAATGAGAGACTGCTGAGTGTTTTTTTTTCTTTTTCTTTTCTTTTTTGTTATTTTCATTTTTACTAACTACAGCCCAAACCCAAATCCTGTGAGTTCTTTCTAACTTGGCTCCTCATGACGTGCATCCACCCTCACCACAATGAGCTGTAACCCCAACACATTCAACCACAGGTGTGTTCCTGGTGATCATGCATGGAAGGCATCAACAAGCTCAATTACTGAAACCAGAATAAAAATTTTAAGAAAAGCTAAAATAATTTCTCTCTTCAAGGTACTCGCTACAATTCTAATATAAAATAATTTCCTTAAGCTTATTTTATCACATTGTGGGTTTTGTTGCAAAAGCCCCTTTAGTCCTGTCCCTTGGAAGAATTACTTTTGCAAGCTGTAGAATAAACAAGTGGATTATGGCTCATCTGTTAAATATTTACTAGAGGAAGAGCCATGTTTTCAAGGAATATGATTCATCATGTTAGATCAACACCCAGGCCACAGTGAACCTGGTGGTCCATAGTCCTGGATGGTAGCTAATACAGAAACCTATGATGGATTCAATGTGAATCTCTAGTAGAAAAATAGAAAAACAGACAATTGAATTGATGTGGTTAAGACACTGACATGGCTCAAATTCTTGCTTTTCTCAGATTTTATCCTTATTAGTGATGCTTATCTCTTGATTATCATTTCCTCACCAAAGCACATCTAATGGTCTAGTTTATAAATATGAAAATTTAAGTTGCCTGCTGTAAAAAAAGATGTAAAGCAGTAATCTAAAGACCTAAGGTATAGTTTGTAAATCTCCATATAATTAGTGTGAGATAAAAAGTTTCCAATTTTAGTATATAACTTTTGGCCTTTTGAAAAATGACTACTAGCCTCTGCAAAGCACCAATATATTATGTTCTGCCTCTCTTAAAAATATAAACAGACTTTCCTTCTATAGGGCTTATTCCAATAAATAATTTCCATTCAAGGGAACAGTAGCAATACCTAAAAGTCATTGTCATGAACTGTATATTAAATACTGCTTAAAGAATTCAATGTACATTATTTATAATCATCACAAAATATTTAGAATTGTTCATGTTTTATAGATGAGGACCCTAAATGAGAAAAATTAAATGATAAGCTCCAAACACACTATAGTAAAGGATTCAAGCCCACTTATGTCTGACTTGACAAACTGAAGGATGTTTATTTGTGTGTGCTTGTGTGTGTGGATGCTTTCCTATTAGGTGAAATTACTTTTAACCCTCAATATTCACTGTATTTTAATAGCTCACTTAATATATGCCTCTAAATGCATATAAAAATACATACATATACTCAAAACTTACTATTAATTGCTATCATTTCGACTGCAAGTTTGAAAAGAATTTATTCCTAAATAAATATGTTTGAGAAAATATACTGAATAAAAATTATAGTTATCACATATAATGATTTCATCTGCTCCGCCCCTCAAATACTTTAAGATGGCTTTGGCCATGTGAATTTAGTATCAACACTCAGAGCTTAAAATCTCCATGATAGAAATTCTCCACCCCTTTAGTAGTTCTGAGTATAATGTTTCTAATGCAGCAGAGACTTCAGAGAGAAATTTAAGTGGAATATGAAATGACTGTGAATTGAAGCAAAAATTCTTTCTTTCTTTATCCTTATCTCTTGCTCTCTTTTTCTTTTCTATTTGTTTTTTTTCCTTTTTTTAAATGTTGATTAGCTAATGCTCTACAAAAATGCCATCGAGGGCTGGAGGATCCAGAATCGTCAGGTACAAAGGGACATTTTACCAATATTCTTGCCTGCCCCGAATTATCCTTTGCCTTTGGCAGACTGCATCACTATTTTTATGCTATCATTTAAGAGATTTCATAACTGGGCATGCTTATTTTTATCAAATTACAAGCCTCCATAGAAATACAGTAATCCCTCATTTGCTAATATGATGATCTTTTCAATACCAAAGGTGTCCAATTACTTCCGATTTTTCAGCCCATGAAACATTTAGCACCAGAGATCTATAATTTTGAAGTGCATTGCGATTCCAAAATTGTCAAAATAAAAAATATTCATCTGTTCGTGATAATTTTTTAACCTGCTCATTCAAAATGCAAACCAGCTAACACTGGAATCCATTTGCATTAGGATCATCCTATATTCTGTCCATCTCATTGCCTCAAGAAATAGATGGATTTTAGGTGAATTTATTTATTTAAAAGACATCTCTGTTAGAGGTGGGGCTCATGTTGCTCTGCGAGGCTGCAACAGTTTACCAGAAGGAGTCAGGCCATAAAGAAAGAAGTGCTGGCATTGGGTGGGGCTGAATAGTTGGCATCTTTTCCCACTGTTTCTCACTGGTATCATTTCCATGAAAATCAAGGGTGTGGGAATGTATGCCAGGCTAAGAAATCCTACAGACTGCTTTGTGTGCCCAACAGCCCCAGCCCATAATATCTCTATCTTAGCCGTTGATCTCAATCAATGAAAAAGCTATCACACTATAACGTCTGGGAAAACTGTAGAGGAGCTAAGCAAACCAAAGAAATATCATGCTGAGGATCATATTTCTCCTGTCACAACAGTCTTTTCTCCTTAGGAAGAATACACTTAGCATGGAACCAAAAGGCGTTTGCTGTCTAGCCATCTCAAGATCATCCGCGAGCAAACATCTGGCCAAAAATCTTCCTTTTGCTTCACAATCCACCTCGCTTAACATTTCCTTTTAAACTCACTCATTCTAAAAATAAAATGACTCTCTCTATACCCAGTTAACACCGGAAGCATCCATCAGTGGCCACAATCCTCAATAATACACATGCAGAGCACACCTTATCTCTGTTCACTTCACCATGCTCCAGTCAATGTATCCATTACGAAACCTGGTTCCTTTCCTATTCTCAGAAAGCAGCAGTCTGCACCTGCCTCTTTAAAAAGCAATGTTTGGCACTGCTAGAGTCTATAGTTACTCATAATGCTCCACGGTTTCTGTAATCTCATTGATATTACACACCAACACATATACACACATATCTATATACAGACATTCCTAATCCCAGCAATTTACCTTTTTGGGTTTTTTTCTTCTCTGACTACCGCCGTTGAACTTCTCTCCACTGTCGCTTTTCTGAGCTGCATCTTCGTTCATCATCTTGAACAGTTTGGAAAGAAAATAGCTCTGCCATTAAACCCTGCTGCCTGCACAGACCACTAGCGAGTATGCACTTACTGGAGGAAAGCAGGAGGAGGAGGAGGAGGGGTGGGGAAGGGGCGCGCGCTGGGAGGGTAAGGACGGTGACGTTGCCATGGCAGCAGCTGCCACAACTGTTTATCTGACTGCATTGTTAAATCTGATTCAACCAATTACCATCAGGGAGCGGTTACAATGAAGAAAGCCTTGAAAAAAGAATGCCAGGGACTGGAATGATTTGGGGACTCTGCTGGTTGGTTCTTGACACACCTTCAATTCGATCAGCTCTCAACCCACGCACAAAACCTGCACTTAATTTTCTTCCTACAGGTACTTCAACACGGAACAGACAGAATGCATAATGAGAAAACTATAACAATCTTGAATGTGTCTCTGAACCTGAAGAGATGCATTTCAGCCAGTGAAGAAGCTACTCAAGGAAAAGGGTTAGCTGTTAATATCCTAAAGTGCATATAAGAAAGTTACAGTTTTAAGATGCTATTCACTTGATTTCAAATGATAATCTTTCAAAACTCAGCTCAAGGATGACTTTTGTCATGAAGCCTTGAGAACATGTTCCCCATCAACCAGGTTAACACAGACCACTCCTCAGTGTCTCCTCTTTCCACTGTACACTTCTGACAGAGCACCTGCAACACCTCACATAACTGCATGTTTACCCAACAGGAGTTTCTTAAGGCCAGGGATAGTGTGTGTGTGTGTGTGTGTGTGTGTGTGTGTGTGTGTGTGCGCGCTTACTTGGATTGGAAGGAGATCATTAAATTTCCCAGAACCAAGCATGATGCATGATATATTAAAGGCAGTTAATCAACTTTTGTCAAATACATATGTAATACGCTGGGGAACACAAATACAAGAAATTCAGGCAGTTAAGACATTCTATAACTAATCTCAACCTAATTCTCCTCATTGACTGATAAATAAAACAGAATCCATGCTTTCAAGGAGCTTATATATAAAGCTCCGGAATTATTCTTGATAAGAAAACAGGGCTGTTTTTATCACAAGACACCCAATTTCATCTTTTGGATCGATGTAGCCATATTTGTGTATTTGAACATATTAAGTTGAGGATGCAACCAGACCCCAATATGTTTTGTGCAAATACACATGCACACACTAAACACTCATCCGTATTCATAGAAAACAAACTCAAAGCATAATACACAGAATACTTAAATGTAAAAATAAAGTAAGGATCAAACCAATGAGTTTCAGTACACTTTGAAAACAGAAGGTGCCTATGTAAATGTGTTATTACTATATGCATATGACACACTCAAAAATTAAGTGACTTCATAGGATTCTTAGAACCATACAGGAAAAGGATTAATAACAATTACAGCACAGGTGAAAACATTGAGGTAAAAAGTGGTTTTGGTGACTTGCCCCAGATAACAAAGTTAATAAAATTCAGAGCTAAAGAAAAAAATACAGAGCTAAAGTTCTGATTCTAAGGCCACTGTTCCTTTATTAAATCATGGCTCACTTAACAAAGTGCACACTTAATAAAGTGTGATGAGCAAAGACTAAGATGGAAAGTGCCAACTGCAGAAACCACAGTTAGATGACAGTGGCCCAAGGAGAAAAAGGAAATCTTTATTGATTTTAGGCTAAGCATATTTAATAGGCATGGAGTTTTAGAAATTAATATATTAACTTTAGTATGGCTACTCTGTATTATTGAACCATTAGAGTTAATAATATTACAAAATATGACACATACTACTTTAAAAAAATCTTGTAACATTATTTGAGTGGGGGAAAGCTCCCTGAAGTATAAGCAATTATGTCTTAGAGATAGGTTAACTTCCAAAAGTTCCTTTGTTAGAGTTGTCTGGTTTTAAAAATACATTTTTTACAAAAACAATGTTATAAATAAAGGCTTAATTTTCTAAGACTATCAAAAAAAATCTTCACAAGTCTTTCCTATTCACTATTACTTGTGGTAGAGAATCTTAACAACTAGGCAGAAACATTGGATAGTGGTCCATCAATTTCTCTTTTCCTTCAGGTCATTGTCATAGTTGAACTGTGTACTGCAAACCCACCTCCAACAAAACAATATGTTTTTTTTTTAATTTATTTATGATAGTCACAGAGAGAGAGAGAGAGAGAGAGAGAGAGAGGCAGAGACACAGGCAGAGGGAGAAGCAGGCTCCATGCACTGGGAGCCCGACGTGGGACTCGATCCCTGGTCTCCAGGATCGCACCCTGGGCCAAAGGCAGGCGCTAAACTGCTGCGCCACCCAGGGATCCCCCAAAACAATATGTTTAAGTCCTAACCCTCAGTTCTTATGTAAGTGACCTTGTTTGGGATTAGGGTCTCTGTGGATGTAACCATGTTGAAAAATGAGGTCATAATGGATTACAGTGGGTCTTAATCCAATGACTGGTGTCCTTATAAAAGGAGATAATTTTGGACACAGAGACACAGAGGGAAGATAGCCATGTGAAGAAGTCTCAGGCAGAAACTAGAGAAATGTAGCAGCAAGCCAGTGATGACAAATTGCCAGCAACCCACCAGAAGCTATGAGGTAAGGAAAGATTCTTCTCTAAAGCCTTCAGAAGCAGTCTCGCCCCGATGACACCTTGATTTCACCCTTCTACCCTCCACAACTGTGAGACAATAGAGTTTTGTTATTTTAAGCCACCCAGTACTTTGTTTTGACAACCATGTCAAATATTTTTTTCAATATTTTTCAGCTACTTCTGCCATTGGTTGCAGCCATGTGACTTATTTCTAGCCTGTAGAAAAGATGGAAGTGTATGCCACTTTCAGGTCTAGCTAATACAACCCTCCCATGAGTACTCTTCTCTCTTTACCCATATAGTGGCCAAATACAGAGGAAGACATAACCTAGAAGGTGGAAGAGCAACAGGTCAGAAAAAAGCCTAAGTCCCTGAGTCACTGTGTGGAGCAGTCTCTCTTCTTCCTATTCCCTCCTCCATTGACCCTCAGTAGACCTGAGTAATTTTTTCTCATGAGTATTTTGTCACTGAGATTATAGTGTGTTTTGTTACAACAGTTAGCTTATGGTAGCTAACCATATCTACTTATATTTTCTAGGGAATATTTAGTTATACTTCTATTTTGAGTTGCCTGTTAAATGAATGATGCTCTCAGTGCATCAAAGCCTTTAGCCATTGGAAATGGATCTTACATCCAGGGGCAAAAGAGCTACTATGATGAAAAAAAAGGACCACAAATAATTAGAAGGGAGTCAGAAGAGATGAAGAGAAGAATATTATTGATTAGGGATGGGCATGAGAGAGAGATATCTGATAGGTCCCATGAGATCACAATTTCAAAGCAGTTTTGGTCCACTTTCCTTTTTCTCCTATCTCTCTTCCACGATAAATCCTTTGTTTCTTTTCCTATTTCCAGACGTCATTGCTTCTGATTGAGAATGAGAACATAGAATGCTTGCCTATCTTATGAGCAAGCACGTAGCTTCTGGAGGTTCTCTAAGTCTTCTTCTTTCTCTTTCCTTTCTGGTACTTTTGTTATCAGTGAGGTACTAAATGAAGGAAAGATAGCAAACAAAGGAAAAACATAGTTTCTCAAAGTTCACCATAAAAGGTCCTCATGTGTATTGGGGTGTAGATAGAGTTGGGCTCAAATCCACTTCCAGGCCTGAGGGCTGCTCTCTTCCTGAATTGCCAGGTGTTCTGCACAAGTCTTATTCTATACGATTTCTCTTCTGTAGGAAATCTGGGCAGACTCTAACAGTTACACCTTCTTGGAGGCTGAAGTCAGGCTCATGGGCCAGGCAGGAGACCTTATTTACCCTTCCCAGTTCTTTGCAGTTCCACCATCAGCATCAGCAGAAGGTACTTCCTCTCCTTCCTTGTGATCTGCTCCTTCTGCTCATCTATGACTTCCCCTTCCATTGTTCATTTATTCCTTTAGTCATAAAATATCTATTGGGTGACTGACTACTATATGTCAGGCCTCTTGCTTGATATTGAGGCTTTAGCATAAATTAGATGATCTTTGCCTTTAAAGAGCTTACAATCTAAAAGTGGGACAATCATTGAACTAGAAGTGCAAGGACTTTATTTTTAGGAGACATTAAGTACATTATGGAAGCACAAAACGGGGATATCCAACCTTCTGAAAGAACAGGACATGCTTCTGAGAGGAAATGACTCAAATATTGAGAAGATTTAAATGATGAGTAGGAATTATCTAAGTGGAAAGGAAGGTATAGGGTGGGATTTGGGAAGAATGAAAAGAACATGGCATTGGCAGAACTGAGACAAGGCCCATGTGTTTCTACTGTAGTGAATCCACCTTAGGCCTTAAAATATCACTATGCAATACTCCATAGACTGATTATTGTTCCAAGTGAGTATCCATATATGATATCTGATCATTATTATACAACTTACAAATCGAGTAGCAAGATGACCCTGTTAGTTTATGGATGTTAAAACCAGGTAATATGTCCAGAAAAGGCAGGTTTTGCGACCATATAGCATATCATTTCTACAGTTTCAGGGAACATGTTTGGAGACAGAAAAACAATCCTCAATCTGGAGATGAAAAATTCTATGACCATGTAACTGAGCACATCTCCCATGAACAACAAGGAACACTTAAGAAGCCATACCCAGCAACTTCCCTCAGTCTGATATCACCAAATCCTTTGGTAAAAGTATATATCCATTGTGCTTACTGCAGCAAATTTATACCACAACAAAGTATTCATAATCACCACATCACCACCTCAGTCCTGCGGGACAACTCCAGGCTGCTGCTGCAGAGTAAAAGATCAGACTCACATGTGAAATGACAGAGGTGTAGGGAGGGATTAAAGACAGAGAATCCAGTAAGCCATGTTAGGGGCTTGGGATTCAGACTGAAAAGCCACATGAAGCCATTTCTTATGGTTTAAAGAGAGAAGAAAAATCATAAAATTTGGTGTTTTTGTTTTTAAAGAGCATTCTTTGTAAAGAACTATTGTGTGGGAGCCAAACAGAGAATGGATGAGAAGACATGTGTTTAAGAGGCTCTATCAGCAGTCTGGGAGAAAAAAAAAGATGGTGAACAAGTAGACAGACACACTAAGTAGTCTGTCACCATTAATGGTGTTTCACTGTAAGCCCTAGGAGAAAGTAAGAAGCAGGAAGACAACAGTGTGGAGGCCTCGTGACTAAATAGCAAAGGAAAGAGACTTCATCAAAGTCTTGTATCGGGAAGAGGCCTCAAAGAAAAAATTTTGAAACCCATTTCATTTAACAAATCAGGGAACAAAATTCAGAAAGATTAGAGATTGCTCCCAAGGCTCTACAACTAGTTAGTAGCATAGGGAAGACTAGGATCGTGCCACCTCACTGAGCAACCTTGACACATGGACTTAAAAAGCCCATGTCAAACCTTACCTACTATTATTTGAATTTAAGGAGCCATCAGCCGTTGCACATGGTATAAGAGACCAGAGAGTAATTAGTCCACTCCCTGAAGGAACAATTAGGAAGAAGGATCCATGTTTCTCAGGTAAATATGCTGTGTGTTCTGACCTGGATAGGAGTGAACTCAACAAATGTTTCATTGAGATAGATCTTAAGGCAGTAGCAACAATTGATTAGGGACCTGCTTCTTTCACTTTATGTCAGTCTTACATAACATTTACTGAGGAGGTGTTTGGTTGCAAAAGTTACTATATCCAACCTAAAAAAAGAGAGCTTTTTGGAACCCATGACATACAATTTTAGCACCTCAATCCACCTGAGGCACAAAATTATTAAAATTAGCATAGTGATTAATTATAATCTCACTTTACATAAACATTAGCAACAATATTTTAGATCAAATGTACTATTCCACAGGAGAATAACAAAATGTGGGTGAGCTCACCATGTACATGTTCCTGTCTAGGTCAGTTTTTTAGGACGCACTGTTACCTGCTTGCTCTACTATAGGGTAGCTCTGCTCAGTCTCCAGTGATATTAGTTCTTGAAAATAGCTGTTATAATTGGTTTCCCTGTAGATGCAAATGAATAGCACATTGGGGTAGGTTGTGTCCTTGACAGATATATTTTTTTCTAGTGAAATTTAATTTTATTATTGTAAATATTTTACAACTTAAACCAGCTTAAAATTAGGTTATGACAAATGTTTTTGTTTCTTTTAACTATGAAGAGAGAGTATATATCTATTGACAAATCCTGAACACAAAAATTATCCAGGAGCTTCATATTTAAGTTTTATATAAGTTAAAAACATTTTAAAAGATATGTAACCATGGTGGTAATGGAAGTGACAAAAACACTAAGATTACAATGTAGAAAGTGACTTAGAGACCATGACATCCAGCTCCTCACTTTTCAACAAGAAAATTGGAGCCCAACTTGGTTATGTTACTTACTTAAGGCTCTACCTACACTTTGCAGCAGTTTGAATAAAATTCCAAGTTTTCTCATTCCTAAAACAGTGTAGATGTCTTCTAGTGGAGTGTCTCACTACCAAAATGAGTTTCAAGAGTCCCTCCCTCCTCAGCAAACACACAGGCCAGTGATTGCCCATTTATTTTCAGAATGGGAAAAAAAAGAAATTATACAATTCATTATACACAAGCCAGAAATATATCAGGCATTAGAAGCAGAGAACTGAATAAGACAAAATAAACATTTTTTAATGTTGCACAATATCCCAAGTTTAGGTGAACGTTCGCTATAAATCTGAATCACAGTAGGAGAGGTAAAGGAGGATTAATGGGTGGATGAGCTTGTTTTCTTACAATGTTACTATTTGCCAACGAATCTCAAGAATGAGAGAAAAGCAGTGAAAATATGAACAGGAAAGCTTCGCCAAGCCTTTAAACAAGTGGATATAATCAGACAAGAGAGATGACCAATGAAGTCAGTGTGCTGTCTTATTCCTGGGAGTAAATTATTAATGAATGACCACTACTGTTTCTCCCACATTTTTTTAAGTAGGCTCCACAGCCAGCATGTGGCTTGAATTCACAACCAGAGTTTGCATGCCGTACCAACTGAGCCAGCCAGGTGCCTCCATTTCTCCCACTTTAAACAAACAGATAAATCTTTTAAAAGGTCAAAATAAAGAGTTTGTTATCTGTTAATACTCTCTAACTTCTAATTGCCTTGCAGTCAAGATCAATGGTATTCCAAATATTTGTAACAAACTACCTCATAAACTAAGTGTCTTAGAAGAATAATTTTATTTTGCTCACAAACTTGTTGGACAAGGATTCAGGAAAGGCTCAACAGCCTTTTCATTCTGATTCATGGGGTGTCAAGTAAGGCAGCAAGGGCTGGAGGATCCAGTTCCACATAGACATCCTCACTCACTTACCTGGTTCCTTGTTGCTCACTGGCCTCTCCCTTTATGTGGCATCTCTTTTTCTAGAACCTCTCCACATGGTTCGGCTTCTTACTATTTGGTGGTGTCAATGTGTTTATATTCTTCTATTACAACTGGGTTTGAAGAGGCAGGAAGTAGAAAGTGCCAGGGCACTTAAGGGCTCTGCCATATTTTATCAATCAAGGCAGCCGCGAGGCCCATCCAGATTCAAGTAGTAAAGAAATAGCCTCCACCTCTTGATGAGAGGGAGTAGACAGGTCACATTGCAGAAGAACATATGGGATGGGAACCATCTTGGATTCTGCCACAGATGGCTAGCCAGCAAAGTAGGCCATGAGGGAGATGGAGTATAGGGGCTGACTTTGCATACTATAAACACAAGGTCTTTTCCCAAATAAGCATGACTCTGCCAGCTAGAAATGCACTGTTCTGCATACGTTTTTCTTCTACAAACAAGGTTATCAATGTTAATTTCTGGAATGGTTAAGTACATCTTACTAGGTCAAAATCTGTCTCCTCTCAAAGCAAAGTTTCTGTTGCTCTCCAAAGATAAGTTTCATGTATCACGCTTTCTGAATGAGAGCCATTGTGTCTAATACATTCACAGGAAGTATTGTGTATTTGAAGTACAGCTTCTTTGGCACTTTTCTCTCTTTTTTTTAATATTTTATTTATTTATTCATGAGAGACACAGACTGAGAGAGAGAGAATGGCAGAGACACAAGCAGAGGGAGAAGCAGGCTCCATGCAGGGAGCCTGATGTGGGACTCAATCCCGGGACTCCAAGATCACACCCTGGATTGAAGGCAGGCGCTAAACCGCTGAGCCACCCAGGGATCCCCAAGCACTTTTCTCTTTACTCTCACTCTGTTTGCACTTTCCTTGGCCTCTCACCCACTCTTGTATTCAATCTATCCATTTATACAATATCAGGATGATCTTAAAACAATCATAAATCTTACTGTACAAAAAATGATTTAAAAAAATTACAAAGGAAATAAAAGTGTATTACAGGTTAGAACTAAGCTGAACTAATGTCTAAAAAGAGACATGCAGTGCAAACATATTCATTGTTAGCTTTAAACCCAATGCCAGGAAAATGATTAAACATGCATTAGAGCTAGAGGCAAGATTACTAACTTGTTAACCACACTATTACCATAGTCCCAAATTTAGTTTGGAGTACTGATTTGTGTAAATTTTGAGTACTATGTTCTGGGCCTTAACAAAGCCTATGTATCTGATAGGGTCCCTTTGTCATTCAATCTTTATGATGTCCTCTTCTGCACAAACATCATATTTAGTGTTTCTAGCTTAGAAGCAAAACTAAAACAGACAACGTCTATTTTAAATATTAGTCTGCATAACTCCCAAGAACAAACTATTTGGATCCTTGATAATATGGTAATAATCAGACCTGAAAAGGGAGTTTCCAAATTCAAGTAGGAAGAAGGATCTTCCTCTAGGAAGTTCTTCAAGTCACACAAGCAAAATTTAGAAACCAAAGTATGGTCAATCCATCCATTTTGGTCACATGGACTGTCTATACAAATTATTACATAAAATGTGTTTGCAAGCTTATCCTGCATAATTGTCCCCAAAATAACTTTATTCAACCTATCAATATATAAGAGGATTTAAAATATAACAATACTGTATTGAGTGCTATATAGTTTGTAATGGGTGAGAGCAAGTACTACTTCACGAATTCTATCAGTGGGCCTCAAGATGTTAATAGCACACTTGGATCTTAAGCAGTTCTATCTGAAACTCTAGGAGTCTAACTGAGCAAAAAGTGAAATGCATTTCAAATTTCATTTATATCTAGTTGATTGTCAGATTTTTCCTGGGCCCATAAACCTCTACACCTAAAAAATGTCAGGAACTGTGAGGGACCTGAGATCCTAATTACAAGCTAAGAAATTAGCCTTATTTTTATTCTTTTGGATACTGCCAGAACACATGAGACTCCTGGGTCAGAGACAAAGAACTTTATTACTCATAGCATAGCACAATGCATGAGCATCAGCATACTTGTGTTAGTTTTCCTTACTCCTAATTCTCACAGAATTAAGACATAATTCTGGATGGATATGGTCCCGATGGATGCCTCCACACTCAGTGGGTTGAACAAGAGGAACCGTGACTTTTGAAAACCTGAATCTCTTATAATAGGCAGCAAGTATATCTGAACTTCACTCCAGAGGGAGCCCACTACCTTTATTATACTGGATGGTAAGCATGCCTGATCTTTGCTTCTCTCTCTATAGCTGTTTGCTATACCAACATTCTTGAAAAAAAATAGTCTGGAACAAAGACAGCCAATGCCTCTGCTTACAAGCTGTACAGAAATGTAAGAAACCCACAGAAAATTCTTCAACAGGAAGTCTCAAAAAAATACAGGTTATCCTACAGTTGAAGAGATACATGCCAAATTGCCCTTCGTGACAGTCTAAATTTAAATGGAAACTAAGCAAGATTTCCTGCAAATTCTCTGCAGTCATACATACATGTCTGTGCAGTAAGTTTTAACAGTTAGCTTAGTTATATCATTTGGAAGATTTCACACATTATGTGTAGTTTTGCCAGAATTGCTATGGCATACAATAAGGAACAATAGTTTGAAAGTCAGTACATGTAGGTTTTAATCCTCATGTCATTAACTGTCATTTGTTCACAACATATCATATATTTCACCTGGGCTTCATTTTCTGTATCTCTCCCAAAGTGTGATCATTCTATTTTTCTCCAAGATAGTTTTCTACATCTTTTTTTTTTTTTACTGCTAGAAGTCCTTAAATCTATGAACCTACATTTTAAGGGGAAAAATGACTCAAAAAGAATTTAATGAACAGATGAAATGGCCAGTGATACAATATCAAACAGAATGTAATTTAGCTCTTTTTGTTTCCAATTGTCTTTTTTTTCTACTAGACAACAAGCAAGACTATAGAACCTACTTTTCTCAAGGTCAACAAAGTTGGAAAATGAGGAAAACAGAAATGCTAACATTTATGACACAAATTATTTAGACCTGGAAAACAACTTTGGCACTGGTATAAATGCTGTGTTTACCCACCAGTTTGAACAGGAATAAAAAAGTATCTAGTAAGCTTGAAACTATAGTCACTTTTTCTTTCCCTCTTTCCAGTCTCTCATATCCAGGAAATAAAACTTTGTTTCTACTCAGGAAATACATATTATGTATTCCTTCCATTCTATTCTTATCACCATGGCACCACCTCTTTTTCTCTCCTACCTGAACTATTTTAATCAACAGGATTTGCTGTCTCATCACCTTCAAGTTTCCTCCTCAAAACTGACCTCCGGACTGTTGCACTTTTATTCTTCACAAAACATTTTTTTCTAGTCTTCAAAGTCCTCAGAATAAATTCAAATATCTCCAATTATTGCTCAAATTCATTTATATGTTCCTGTTTCCAAGTTCCTGGCCTATAACAGCAGATAGATAATAATATAATGTGATCAGATTTCTTAAAGATTTATTTATTTATTTTGAGAGAGAAAAAGAGAGAAAGTGCACATGAGTAGGGTAAGGGGCAGAGAAAGAATGAGAAAGAGAATCCCAGGAAGACTCTCCACTGGATGCAGAGCCCAATATGAGGCTCCATCCCACAACCCTGAGATCAAGACCTGAGCCGAAACTAAGAGTTAGAGGTTCAACTGACAAACCAAGAAACAGACTCCTAACTATAGAGAACACAATGATGGTTACCAGAAGGGAGGTGGGTGAGGGACGGGGTAAATAGGTGTTGGCATTAAGGAGTATACTTGTGATGAGCATTGAGTGTGAATGGAAGTGTGGAATCATTATATGGTACACCTGAAACTAATATTATACTGTATGTTAACTAACTGAAATTTAAATAAAACTTAAAAAAAACAGGTAGATATGAACTTAACTTAGAAAAATGGTTGTGTTTCCAATTTTGAACACATTTGGCCCTGGAAAGTATGATAGATATGATTTGATGTGTTCCTGGATAATCAACAAAATTCCTTGTGCTCCCCCAAACAGTTTTCAATTATATCTGAACTGCCATCTTAAACATTTCTTCTATAGGAAAACGAAATTCATACTCCACTAGAGATTCCAAATGCACTTCCTCATCATGGTAGTGGGGAAAAGTAGAGAGAGAGATTTCATTATGTGAAAAAGAATCAAGTAATTTACTCATTCTCTACATTTACTCAGAAAGACTGTCAATACTCCTTCAGCAAATATTATTGTACACCTGCTCAGTGCCAGGTTCTATTCTCCATTCTAGAGATACACAAATAATTAAGACATGATTCTTACCCCCCAAGGTATGCATGAAAAAGCATTCTCTTCTCACTGAGAACTCTCCGTTCTGCCTTCACTTTAACCAAGGAAGGGTAAAACCAGCCCTAGGAAATTCCTTTATATTGGCTGCAGTCTTTTCTCATCAATACTTCTGCTAGTACTGGTCACACAGCAGGCAGTGCAGATTTCTTGATCAATTGAATAGATTGCAGATAAATCAAGACTATTCAGTTATTATTAGTTTAATTGGAAAACTCCATCTGGTTGTAAGTTAAACAAAAATACAAACAGCATGGATTCCTCTTCTTGGCCCACCTAAAGAATATTTGTGACATAATTAAAATTGATCTTGAGTCCCTCTCTTGATATAATTTTCATCTTCAAATTTGCCCCCATCTTCAAAGCTTCCTGTTCCACCAATCAGTTTTGGTCTTAAGTGTTAGAGCCTCTTCCTCTTGAACTTTTTTTGGTAATTCCCAGGAAATTATTTATTCCATTTTGCCAGTAAATTTGGTACGGCAGCACACTCACAGAAAAACAGAGCAAGCAGGGAAAGAGATGGTCCCCCCAAATCTACTTACTAGGTCTGGAAACTTGTCTGACAATAGAGGTTCAGCCAGAAGGCAAGACACATTCTTCAGGATCATTAAAACAGCTCAGACTAATCAGACTGCAACTCAGACTAATCAAGCATGTGAGGTATAGGAAGTAGACAATGTAGGAGAGAGAATTCAGGCAGGTGACGATTGGAGGTTGTCCATACAGGGGTCAAGTGCTAGTAACAAATGGACAGTTAGATTATCCCTACACTGTTGTCTGTTTCAGAACCTATACTCCTAGAACAAATGGAAAATACCACTTAATTTGCTTTGTAACATAAAGCGTCACATACCTGTCTGGGAATCTTGATAATGCTGGATGAAGGCAGTAGTGAAGATGACAACTTCCATCTGACCAAACTTGAAATCAAATCCACAAACTTATTTTGCAAATTGTCAGTTAATATTAGAGGAAGAAATCTCTCTTCTCCAAAAATTTAATAAAAGCATATGATAATATCACAAAGTTACATTTGATATGGAGGTTTGTTTTGTTTTTTAAAGTACTTTTCTCTACGTTTTTAGACTTAATTCCCTAAAGAGAATTATTTTCCGTATCATGCCATTTTAGACCATGAGTTTTTGGTTTGCACTATAGGATAACTAGTCAGGACACAAGAATCTCATTCCTGGATAGTCCGGGACTGCAACTCCCAGCGAGTCACTTGAATCTCTGTGCCTTTATTTCTATAAAGTTAAACTACAGGTATGATTTCAAAGGTTTTTCTATGAACCTGTAATTCTGGTATACACTCAATCATCCTTACCTTATGTAATACAAGATTGTGATATTAACACAGTTAAACTGTGTTACACTAGTGGCCACATGATGTTCCTTGGATCTCTACCATGTTTCTTAAATCCAGATAATGAGCAGTTTTCCAAACACAAGAAAGTATAATCTAATTTAAATAGCCCATGTGGGCAAATTTGTGATTCCATAACTGTGCATGCATATGATTTTCCTGGTGCTGGAAGCTGTTTTATGGTATGGTGAATGTCAACTGGACCCTCTTCTAAAACTCTTTCCAAAATGCAATTTTTCTGGAGGAACTCATTGCTTTCATGAATCAGAGAAGAATGTTTCACCTAGCTGACAGTACATGTTTTCAGAAAGGATATATCTACAAGTATTTGAGTGAGTATTCTAATTCAACCTAAGAACACAATCCTATCAGAAAGAAAACACTACAGGGTAGACTGCCTTTTTGGATAATATAGGTGAAATTCATTTAATTATAAAAGAGTACCTTCCTCTTATCCAAGCTGATTCTTAGGTCTTTCCCTAGTATCATTGACTTTGGAAAACAGAAAAAGCTACTTTGTGCAATACTTCTTAATTATGTTACAGCCTGACTCACTGCTAAAATGAAGGTGGGAATAAAGAAGAATTGGCAATAGAAAAAATACTCAAAGAAGGATTTATATCTCATTGAGCTGGAATCCCTCTTATGCTCACCGGGAAAATGGAGTTCAGTTCCCCAATGGGAAACGAAACTGGTACTGTAGACTTAACATGCAAAGGTGACTTCACCTAGACTATTGTCCATAGTATAGACCATAACCCTCTATGAACAGGTTCTCCTATTTTAAATGGGTGGGGACCTGTGGTTCAGAGAGGTTACTAACCAAGACAAACCCCAATTGGTGGTAGAGAGGGGGCTGTAATGCAGACTTCCTAGTATCCATTCCTACTGCTTCACATTCCTCACAGTTCCATGCCCTTGACTCTCCACACAGTTTGTGCCCAGGTCTGGAACAAATTCATGGAACATTAGGAAATCAATTGGAAAAATAGAAAGAAAGAAAAAAAAAAGGAGGGACTAAGAGAGAAAGAGATGAATTCAAAACATTCTATGTTTTTCTTCTTCCAAAAACTGCAGACACATGATTTAAGCTGCATATATTTTCAAATAGTGTATGTAGCCAATGAGTAGTATGGTAAATAGAACTATTAATTAGAATCAAAAATCATGCTTTGATTTATGTGTGATAGCACTAACATTCCTGCCATGGATGTTTGGGATGCTTTGGTTACAGAAGTTCTTTATTTCTAAAGTACTCTATCAGACTCACAGATCAAGACTACAACCTGACCACATAGTAATTACCTCTAACTGTGACTACCTCAAAACATGCTTTGCCTATCTTCAGTGAATATAAATGTTTTGTTTAAAAAAAGAAAAAATAAATAAGAAAACACATGTAGGTGTATGGCAGTTTTCGCGTATCCTTGTGTTTGATACTAAGAATTTCACTGTTTTATTCATCACGTGTCCCCCATGTTCTAAATAATGGGAGGAAGGGTGTTCAGATGGGATTTCCCAACTCTTCTTTAATGAGAGGCTTCTCCTAGCTACCTCCTGCTGAATCCTGCAGTTACATCTGTCCAACTCTGATAACAAAAGAACAAAAGAACAAACCACTGGTCTACTTAAGACTTCATCAGGGATAACACAAAGTCATCAAGTCAAACCAGAATACCAAAAAATAGAAACAAGGTGGAGAATGGAAAAGACGAAATAATATCTTTATCTTTAATTATATTTCCATGATTGAGTAAGCTCATTTTAAGTGGCTCCTATCCCTTAGGAAGAAGTTTATAACCATTCCAGCTTACTAATAAGCAAGAAATCAGCCCATCTGCCCATTATTCTGCAACAGTCCCCAGGGCATTCTCTCTCCTCTTAAATAAATAAATCCAAGGCAAGATGAATGGATAGTTCAGGAAAAGACAAGTATCTCCAAACAAGATGAAAATAAAAAGAAATTTGGGGCCAAATAATAAATTCATTTTAAAATTAAGATTTTTTTTTCCTAATGCATCTCTAGAGAAGTTTCAAAAATAAAGTTACCTAATTCCTCCTTTCATTTATTTTAATTAAAATTTATAATCTATTTCAAAGACTTTTTGGCAAACTTCAAATTACAGTCACGGAGTTGGCTGACAAGACAGTTTGAGTCATCTGCTACGTATTTTTCAATCAAGTAAATATCTCAAATCTTAAGGAAAAACAACCATTCATTATCTTAGTCAGGCTTTCCAGGATGGTAATTTCACTATTCTCTTTGTTCCAATATTTATTACTCTGACAGTCACCAAAATGTCTCTTTGCTTTCACTGAACCCATTTTCCTTTCATATCAGTATAAAAAGGAAAGATCGATGTCCTCCTCACTCAAAAAACAACAACAAATCCTTTCCTGCACTTAAAAGCATCTATAGGACTAATTTTTTAACTTATCTTCTTTTTAAATTTTCTGACTAGAACCATTCTAATTTCTTAAACCTGTACACATGTGTAACTTCTTTTTTTTTTTTCTCTTCATTTGTATTACATTTTAACACTCTTGAGTTTTACCTCTTAGTTCTTAAAGCACCTTGGCCATTCACAGACATGGAATTAAAAAAAAAACAAAACACAGGCAGCATGGTGTAGACATTTTTAAACAATGGCAAAGTACTGCTGACTCATATTTAGCTTTTTTTCCAGATTTTTTTCCCCTGGTCTTTCATTTCTTATGCTGAATCCAATCCTGTATTTGCATTATAAAGGGCACCATATTTGTGTATAATTTTTATTCTGTTTGCAAAATTGAATTTTTATTTCTATCCTTTGGGGTTTCACCTACTTTAAGCATTAAGTACAAATTTGACAGACATATTCTAGATTCTTTTTTCCAGGTCATCGTAAAGATATTAAATCAAGTGACCTCAAACCCAGCCCCATTACTTGACATCTCCTAAGAAGAGAACTGAGCTATGGAGAACTGTATAGGTTCTTGCTTCAGGCTCTCTTCTTTTCTCAACAGTTCAGCCAGGCTAGAGATGACCACTATTTAGAAAACTATCAAATGAATCAAATATAAGACTTTCCATTCTTGGACAGCCTGGGTGGCTCAGCGGTTTAGTGCCACCTTCAGCCCAGGGCATGATCCTGAAGACCCAGAATTGAGTCCCCCTCACCCCCTCACCCCTCCCTGCCTCTCCACCCCCATCAGGCTCCCTGCATGGAGCCTGCTTGTGTCTCTGCCTCTCTCTCTCTCTGTCTCTCATGAATAAATAAATAAGATCTTAAAAAGAAAAAAAAAAAGTCTTTCCATTCTCTGGATGGCTGGCTCCTCCCCTTATAAGTTATTTGATTTATTTTCCTTTTTATTAAAATATGAAGAATGTATTCTCTTCTAATTTTTAGTTCTACAGATGAAACACATACTTTGTTTTCAAAATTATCTATACACCATCATCCTGTTGTATTTTGATAGTTATAATTCACATAGCACACTAGATATTATTTTTTAATATGTA